>NC_086206.1:1595454-1914545 GCF_035770615.1 Melospiza melodia melodia | reverse complement strand
GGACAAGTTTCCACTAGAAATGAAAGAGCCTGCAGGGAAATAAAAGGGAATAGAAATGAATTTTGCACTGAGCTGTTCTTGCTGTACCTGGATTTCCCCTTCCTACTCAGAGGTGCCCACACAACTCTGCCATTCTTCAACAAGTTGTGTGTTGAAGGTTTTTAGAATTCTGACCCAGAATCCCTGCCCAGATGCTGGGCTGTGATGGAGGTTAATAAAAAATGAAAGCACTGCTCAAAACCAGATGTTTGGAATTTGAAGCACAAATATAGCTGACACTCAGCAGATAAACCCAGATTTCACCAAATCTAAGGGATTACAAACATTCCCCCTTTAATCTGATTTGGTTTGCTCACTAGTATTCAGATAAGATAAAAGCATGAGAGATCAGGATCTTTTGAAGGATAAAACAGTGGCTTCTTGTTTTTTCCTACAATACTTGGAGCATCTGTGTATCCAGTAGAAGGCAAATCTCATATAGAATAGGGATTCCAGGATTTACTACCAATTGCTTCTTTAAAAAATAAGGTGGCTGGCAACAATTCTTTATAGAGCTGAGTTCTTTATAGAGCTGAGTTTTAATGACTTTTCATGAAAATCATATGGCTAATTAGAACCCACTGGGATATGTAGAGATTCTAAACTTTTGGGGATGGCTCATGGGCAAAAACGGGCCACAGCCATCAAGACAAAGTCCCATTTCAAGTAGTCACTGTATTTCCAGGGTAAAAGAGAAAAATACCCCACAAAAGTGAATAATCACCAATTAAAATAATAATTAATAAACCTTGTGCCAATGCTCTTATCAGTCCCCTTCACACAGACCATTTTTGCCACTCGCTAAAGCAAAAAAGTAATTAACAGCAATGATGGGCTATGCAAGGGAACATCTTACTTTATCAATACTAATAAGTCTTCAAGATTATCAACACTGACCTTAAAAATGAGTAGAGACATTTTGACACTATTCACAGTTCATATAAATGGAATGAGATTTGGGTAATTACCTCACTGGAGGGGCCCAAACAAAGGTTAGCTCATGGTGTGGAGCATGACAAGTAAAAGCAAGTATCTAAAATACTGATGATGGGAGGGCAGTAACTCAGTTTCAGCAAATGAGAGAGGAGGAGCTGATTTCTCTGCTGCTCACTTCCAAGTAGCACCTTTGCAGATTTACTTTTAATTTTCAATAATGATCATATAATTTCCAGACTTTTTTGTACAGGAAACTTCATCACATGAAATCCGCAATTTGGGGCATTGGTAGATATAAAGACTATTGGTTATCTGTGTGATAAGGGAATGCTCAGAAATTGTATTTTTACACTTTCAGTGGAGGACACTGCAGTGAGCAGAAGTGGGATCAAGAGTTGTGTGAGCAGTGTTTCTGTACAGTTTTCCATTACTTAAAAAATCCAAGGAAATAAGGATAATGAATCATTCAAAGCAATACATGGATGTAACACCAATGCCACTGATACTTGCATGGGTACATGGTACAGAATTACCACTCACTGCATTGAGAGAGCATTCCTCAAACTCCACAGGTCCAAGCAGATCAATAAAAGAGAATATTTGCAGTATTCTGTACACTACAGTGGTGTTTTATGGAGGGCAAACAGCAGGATTTTATGGGTGGCCAATATAAACATTTCATATTGATGCATTCCGTAAGTTACAAGAAAAATAGGGGAGCTCAGAGGTTCAGTCAAATCTCTTCCAGGGGTGGTGACTCCTCCACTGCTCTAGCAAGCATGTTCCAATGCCTGACAACCCTTTGGGTGAAGAAATGTTTCCTAATAAATAATCTAAACCTCTCTGACACAACTTGAGGCCGTTTCATCCCATCCTGTTGAGGTGGAAGTAAGGTGATAATTATGAAATCAGTGTCTAAGCCAAAATCATCATCTGCTGGAGGTCTGACCCCACACCAGCCCAGGCCAAGTCAGGAGCTGCCTCCCAGCAGGTTCTGCAGCCCAAATGAGGTGTAAATGGCTGGACTTGCTGATCTTACAGGTCTTTTCCAAACTTTATGATTCTATAACTCCAAACTCTGGAGTCTCATTTCTGCTCTGTTCTGCCTTGGATGATCAACTGTAAACCTGAAGTGAAGCTTCCAATGAGTATTTTGGCACTTCACTGATGTCATGGTCTGGTTCTTATCCGCATTATTTATTTAGGTGCTTACTGCCAGCATTTCTTGTCTGTCAAGGGCAGATTTCTGACAGCTCTCATATTGCCCTTCATATATCAAAGCAGGGCACCTCCTGGAAATATCAGGATTTCAGGAGAGTTTTCATATACCTAATTTCCTATAGCAAATGGAAAGGGCAATGTGTAGATAAATCCCAGTCCAGAAGGGAGTGGGGACAAGCCCAGCAAATCTCAGGTCCAAGCAGGAGCAGAGGGTGCCAAGAGCTGCCCCAAGCCTGCCCTGCTGCCAGCAGAGCCCTCAGGCTGCCCAGCAGTGCCAGGGCTGGCTTGGCTTGGCCCTTTCTCTGTAATTAGGCACTTTCTGTGGCTATCACATTTCCATGCCACCGGCCTTTTTCCTCCCTTCAGGTTTTCTCTCATGTGTTCCATGTGATTTAATGAGGCAGCGCCTTTTTCTTTTATAAACTAATTAGGTGTTAGAAATTAATCACCCACAGCAGGCCTGCCAGTTGTCAATACTTGGGCAAGAACTTCTCAGCTCTTGTAAAGTGTGATGTGAAATCCAGGAGGGATTTTCAGGATGTGCAGTTCTCCCCTATGTCCCAGTCTGAGTTTTAGTCTTGTTTTATTGCTCTAAAGAAGTCTCGTGACATATTTATTGAGAATAAACAGGAGTGTGTGGTTGAGCAACCATCTGCATGTTTTATTTCCAGAGGTATCTCCATCTCATTTGTTGCCCAGCCAGAAAAATATCTCATAAAGGCAGAGCCCAGGGCAGCAGTGGGGGAGAACTGATACATTTTATTGTGTCACACTCAGCCAAGGCGTGTTTGGAGGGCAAATCTATAAAAGACAGCTCTTACATATGGTTATATTTGATTTACTACTCATGAACTATTATCCTGTGAGAATAGAGTACATAACCCTGCTAATCATAGCTGTGCTTTCATAATAAAATGTATGTAGCAAACTCCCACTGCTTCAAATTAATAAAACTAAGCATTTACTTTGCATAACTTATTATTTAATATAGTGTGCACAAGGAAAATATCCTCTTTAGCCCTCATGTATCATCTCAGGAAATAGCTAAAGCACATCATTCCCATACCAACATTGTAGATAAAGTTATAATTTTTAGACCCAGGAACACTCAGTATACATTTCACCCATCCCACATACATTATATATATGATCCACAAAGATTTTTTAAGCTGAATTAATGACACACTCTAATGGAAATTACAAATGGAATGAAATACAAGTTTCATATATATATATGCAAGATATTACGTTACATTAGATTTCTAATTCAAAGGATGGTCTAAAAATCTATAATAAGTCTGACAAGTCATTCTTTCCTTATATGGATTTGCCACATTAATTTTGAATATTCATATCTCTTTTTAGAAGAAGCTTAATGAGGCATATTACCTAAGTGTAGCTTTTGATGTGACATTTCCCTCAAACTGTGATTCATCAAACAAGGCACAAATATATTTATTTTTCCTAGAGTATTTTAAGCTCAAGATCCTGAACTGAGTATTCATCATTAAAATTGCAAAAATCAAATAGAAATGTTATCTTATTTTGGAAATAAAATACAACAATTTTGCTTGGACTGTATTTTGATATTGGTGTTTTGCATAAGGAAAGTGGCACGAAGAACATTTTGGAGAGAATGGGTTAAAATCACAAATGGAACATCCGAGACAACAAAGACAAAACCTGCCTTGGCAAGTGTTCAGCTTCACACAAGTTGGGACAGTCAGCTTTAGCCAGATTCAGCCTAAAGGATTGCAGAAATCACATATCCATTAGAAATTACCTGCAAATATATAACCAAGAGATTCCTGGCTTTGCTGTTATTTGTGTTTTCATGTCGGGGTGCAAACTTCAATTGTAAATGAATAGTTTGAGTCATAATGGCTTAGTTTGATTTCCACCTTGAGCCTCACATGAGAGAAACCATACTGGAAACTGAAGTCAGCCTCAAGCTCATAAAAAAATTATAAATCTTCAACTGATTGTCAGAGTTGGTCCTAGTTTTAGTTTCCTATTGTAATCCCTGTCTGACACTAATCTGAATATTTTAATTACTTGCTCTGTTAATGGCAGCTTACAGGCTCAGAGCAGTGGACTATCCACTCCTGTATGCAATTCTATGACTTCCTACATTAGAAAGCCATCCTCTGATCTGCATGAAATTAAATTTATTTTTTAATGAAATTTTAACCCAAATCCTTGACTAAAGATCTCATACATTGAATGCTGGAACTTTCTCTTCTCTGATTTTTTCAGCAAACTCATATTTATCTTTGTCTCATAGCAAAACCATGGTTACTGAACTGCTCATTTTCTGAGCCAGGTCACCTGAGATGTTGGACATCTCCTTTCTGCCTTACCCAAGGCAAAATTACAGTTATTTCCTCAGAAATCTTCATAAATTTGCACTTTGCTACTTAAGTGTTCTGCCTCTTCTAATTTCAAAATCAGACCTGCCTTCAGCTTCAGCTCCTCTCATTTATTTTTCCTTTGCATAATTTTTTGGTACATGGAATCAGCTCCATGAAATTGGTTCATTCTGTTCCTCTAAGTTTGTCTCGAATACAAGTAATATAAAAACACTGAAATGTAGGTGACATTTTATTCTGCTCCTCTCCTTTCATATCTAAACTGAAAATAACAGGATTTATTGGATGTTGCCACCAGACACATTCTAGGTGCTACTGTAAAACAAAATGATTCATTGATTCAGCAAACACTTACAGCAAAATGACTTTTTGTAGCATTTTCAAATCAAAGAATCAGAGAATCATAGAGGATGCTGAGTTGCAAGGGACCCCCCAGGATGATGGATGCAGCCCCTGGCCCTGCCCAGACCCCCCAACAATCCCCCCAGGGTGATGGATGCAGCCCCTGGCCCTGCCCAGACCCCCCAACAATCCCCGCAGGGTGATGGATGCAGCCCCTGGCCCTGCCCAGACCCCCCAACAATCCCCCCAGGATGATGGATGCAGCCCCTGGCCCTGCCCAGACCCCCCAACAATCCCCCCAGGGTGATGGATGCAGCCCCTGGCCCTGCCCAGACCCCCCAACAATCCCCCCAGGGTGATGGATGCAGCCCCTGGCCCTGCCCAGCCCCCCCAACAATCCCCCCAGGGTGATGGATGCAGCCCCTGGCCCTGCCCAGACCCCCCAACAATCCCCGCAGGGTGATGGATGCAGCCCCTGGCCCTGCCCAGACCCCCCAACAATCCCCCCAGGATGATGGATGCAGCCCCTGGCCCTGCCCAGACCCCCCAACAATCCCCCCAGGGTGATGGATGCAGCCCCTGGCCCTGCCCAGACCCCCCAACAATCTCCCCAGGGTGATGGATGCAGCCCCTGGCCCTGCCCAGACCCCCCAACAATCCCCCCAGGGTGATGGATGCAGCCCCTGGCCCTGCCCAGACCCCCCAACAATCCCCCCAGGATGATGGATGCAGCCCCTGGCCCTGCCCAGACCCCCCAACAATCCCCCCAGGGTGATGGATGCAGCCCCTGGCCCTGCCCAGACCCCCCAACAATCCCCCCAGGGTGATGGATGCAGCCCCTGGCCCTGCCCAGACCCCCCAACAATCCCCCCTGTCCATCCCTGGTGCCCAAAGGCTCCTGGAGCTGCGGCAGCCTCGGGGCTGTGCCCATTCCCTGGGCAGCCTGGGCAGTGCCAGCCCCCTCTGGGGGCAGCAGAACCTTGCCCTGAGCTCCAGCCTGAGCCTCAAGTGCCCACAGCTGTCTCTCTGTCAGGGTGACCACACACCAGGAAAAGCACTGAAAACCACACAAAACACTGGATTTGGCATGTGCACATGCAGACACAGAGATTTCACACTTAGAGCAGCCCAGACAAGTAGATATCCTTGGCAGGCTCCCAAGGAATGCTGCTGTGGGACAGGGATAGCAGTCTCTGATTCATGTTTCTCCAGGACAGCAGTTAGCCAGCCATTCCAAGCATTTTCAGGGATATGAATCCCTAGCTCGAGATTATTGCAGATGAAGCAACACCATGGTGCAGACAGAATTTTTAACCTGTTAATAACTAAGCTGGCTGATGTTCCTTGGCAGCAATCAGTTTTAATGCAGGAAATAGATGGGCTGTGGAAGCAGAATCTGAAGCAGAGGGCTTAATGAGCAGTATTTCAAAATCCAGCCTCTTGTTCCTTAGCAGTGTTCCATGCCCAGTTTGGGTTCATGTAAACTTCCCTTGGGTTAGCTAATAGATGAGGTTCATTTTTGTCGATGCTGCACAGAGTAAGACAGGGCAGGTGGCAAGGGGAGAGCCCAGAGACAGTGAGGAAAAGGTGGATGCAACTCAAGGGCTGTGCTTCTAGGAGACAGGAGAAGTTTCTTGTTCAAGTGGATCAATCTACAATCATTTAACCATACAGCTAAATAGTCACTAATAATTGCTAAAATATTACCCTTCTACCCCACAGTGTCCAGTGACCTGGAACAGGTGACCAGTCCTGCAAAGCAGACTTTGTCAGGCCGCTTCCCTGCTGGCCTTGTCACTCTGCTGTCCCTGCAACAGCCAGCAGCCGAGTTCCTGTTTTTGCTCAGGCTGGGCTTGGTGCAGGGTGAGCCTTCCTGTGGCCAGCTCGCAGCAAAGGGGTCAGTGCTGGGCACAGGGGACAGCTTTGGGCAAAGGGGACACCCCGGACAGAGGGGACAGGCTGCTCCCAGCCTGGTGCGGGCCACAGCAGGGTGCACTCAGCTCCGTTCCCAGAGCTGACTCCCAGTGACACAGGCTCCAGCGCCACGGAATCACTTAAACACAGACAGAGCCCTGGTTTGTGCTGCCAGGGCTGTAATAAATGCCAGGCACTGTTTGCAAGAGTTTCGGAGGAGACTGAGTGTAGAGTGAAAATACCTCAGCTCCCAAACCTGGATTACACGTGCAGGAATCTAATACTAATGCCTGAGAGCATTAACATGCCTAAGTCAGAGCTCATTTTTTCACAATTCAGCTGCACAGTCATGGAGCTACTAATAAGTAGTTTATTGCTTCTAAAAATGGCAATTAATATTGCATTAATGGATGTTATTAAAGTCATAAATATCCCACTTACAATGCTCATGTCTCAGCAAAGTTTAGGGCTGTTTTAAAGATCAGATGTCTGATTTTCCAGTCTGCTTTTACAGCATAAAGGGATTTTGGTGGAAAGTCCTCCTTCTGCTCCAAGCAGAAACTTTATTGTTGTTGGAGTTTGATACAGTGATGAAAGAAAACAGCTCACAGACGCTGACTGCAAAACTGCAACTGAAAGTAACGAGCTTTCACTCTTTCTCTTTGGGAAGTTGCTCTTCTTTTGTCTAATTTTGAGACTGTCTGAAAAGTAAAATTCAAAAAGAATAGTGCTCAAATTTTTCTTTTCACTGTGCTTTGAGTGAAATGTTGCCTTCCCAAAGGCTGTCATGGTCTTTAGAAAACAGGCAACCCTGTGCACAGCAATATTTATGTCATTTATGAACACAGGCCACTGCTGTCCTTTGCTATGGATGGAGATGCCTGAGGAGCATTGGAGCACCCAGGATGGATTCAGCCCCTTCTAGAGGGGACTGAAGCTCCCATGTGCTCCAACCAGAGCCCACAAGCTTCTGAGAAGCAGCCTAAATGCACCATTAGAGGTGAGAATTAACCCCCTGACAGTGCTGAGAAAGGTGCGAGGGTGTGAGAGAAGCCACAGCCCCACTCACACCCCTAAGGAAAGCGGCAGCTGTCCCTGTGTCAGGGAAGAGCTGTTCTACAGGACTATGGCATCTCATTCCCAAAAATTCCCTTTGGATCAGCCCCGCAGTGAAAATAAAGTTGGAACAACCAGGGGTTTTAATTCAGTTTTGCTTACAGCATGAGATAGCCTGTCTAGACATCTCAAATCTGAAATGCTGCTGCTATGCAAAAACACAAACTGCACCTAACCAGAAAATTTTTAAAAACTTAAGTAACCGGGTATTGCCAGCATGTGAAGATTGAACCAATTTTAAAAGTATCCAGGACTGAAATGGCTAAATTCCTATTCAGTCATGTCTGGATCTGATTTTAACATCCACACAATAGCCGAAACAGTATAATTTATGGAGCACACCATTAAAGATGGGGAAAATTATGTGTGACAAAAAGCCAAAGGCTGATCATTTAATCTGGTGCAAAGTATTGCAGTAAGCAAATGTAAATCACTGAGCCGTGGTGTGTGTTTGAGCCACTTTGGAACCCTGGAGTTCATAGTTTCTAATTTTTAAAGTAGATTACAGCTGCCACATCATTAAGATCTTACAATTATATCTGAACAATAAATTGTATTATTAAGAGGATGGTTATGGCCTGTGAGTATTAGATATTGTTGTTTGTGATTTGCACTTAAAGAGGGATTTTAATCAAATTTACCATTCTCAAAAAATCTGGTTTGCATTTAAATAAGCATCCTTAAAAATTGATGTTTTGCTCAATTATACAATGCCTCATTCTGGAGCCTCAAAGTAATTTATTATCCAGGCTCTGTGAGCAAGGAAGATGTATTGCATTGCACTTAATCTTATCAAGTTTCTGCTGATTTTTGATGACAATGTCTGTTTATCATAATTATTACAAGTTGTCTGGGTTAATAAAACTTGAGAAACTGTGTGGGAATTAAACCAGTATGAAATGTTAAACTTACTGTTTGGGTAAGGCTGCCTGATCCCAGCTGTCCTTCATGGGTCCATGAAGCCATTTCTGTCAGAGAATCATGGAAGGCCTACAGTCACATTCAGCTTCTGCATTGGCAGAAATGTTTGAAATCCCTTGTTGTACTGATTCCATCCCATGCCATCATCTTCAGGAGCTGCTTCCTGCTGGAAGTACATTCAGTAGGAAATTGTTTCTAAAACTGACAAACTAAAGATTTTTAAAAGGTAAATCTGGATTTAATGCACCTTGCAGAGGACGCAAAAGACAAATTACTTTTTTTTAATTTGGAAAGAATTTAAAGCACTCTCTGTTTCAGATTTCACCAAGGGCCTTTTGTGATCTGAAATAAAAGCCCATGTTTGCCACAGAACTACACTGATTTGCCCTAAAAATAAATCTGTAGTCAGGGAGCAAGTGCTCAATCCACACCCAGGTCAATGGTACGCCAAAGGAGCAAGAATGCCCCCAAAGCTGGTGCACAGTAATGAAATGTGGACAAAATACCTTCAAATATTCCAGCAGAAGCAACAAAGTCAAGAAGCAACATGAAATTCCCAATTAAAAAAGGGAATTACGAGGTTGAGAGAAGGTTGAAAAACTACTCACTCAGCAGTGCACATTTTGGAATACTGATCATATTCCTGCTGCTGCTGCCATTGGTGAGGCTGAAAAGGCCAGGATTCCTTCCCTTTGGCTCTGGTTCTGAGTATTTTGGGGCCATTCTTGCCTCATTCTTGGGTGTATGTCTATCCATGATAGCAGCAGCCATCTCTGGAGATGCGGAATGACCCCAAAGCTCCAGAGCAAGGCACGGAGCTCTCCACAGCAGCACAGGGGCAATGCAACCTGGCATCTGGGCTGCAGGAACAGCTTTGAAGGTAAAGAAGTGACAAAAGCAACGTTAAGCAACGTTGGTAGCACAACTAATAACCCATGTAATGAACAAGAGTTAGCGCTGTTCTGTTTCCCAGTTCAATCTAATGGAAGCTTTTGTTGCTCAAGGGGGGCCTTTATTGATGCTTACACATAGACTTTATGGCTTGTTTGTCACCAGGACAGTGTCCGTGTGTCTGTCTCAGTTCCTGCCCAGCAAGGCCTGGACCATGCACTGCCGATTTTAGCACCAAAGCAGAAGGAAAAACGAGAGTCTTAAATTCCTGGATCAGAGCAACTTTAACTCAAGATAATTGTCTTGCAGTGATTGATCTAGTCATGTCAAGATAATGAGGTTTTTATGGTCCTGAGGAGGATTTAATCTAATTTTTGGAGGGGTTCTAATCTCACTGTTGCTGCTTTATCACTTTTAATCTCAATACTTTTATTTGAATTTGCTCTGCAAAATTCAATATACTTTTAGTTGACAGCTGAAGACACAGAATAGTCTTTTCACACTAAGTTTTCTTGTGTTGCAACTGTGTTTTAAATCTTGTTATCATTACTCTGAACGAATGCAATTATAGAGTTGTTTTGCTTCTTTAGACAGAGAATACCCAGTATAATTCCTCCAACACAATAAAAGTACGTCTTAAAGAAAAAACAGTAGCCCAGTTTTGAAGAGAGGGTGGCTGCTAATGGTGTCTTTAATTATTTGGTAGAAGATCATTTGTGAGAAAAGATATCTAAGGCTCGTGTTATTCTTTGTAGAATCCACTTCTATGTGTTCAATTTTCTAATAGTATGAGGGCAAAATAAAGTTTGTATTAAAAAAGATAAATGGGTAAGCATTGTTTCCTCAAGTCTTGGGTTTAATAAGCCTTTTTTTTTCTTTTTAAATTCCCTAAAGCAAAATCAAAAATTACCACAAATATGGTTAAGGCATGATTCGTTAATTTTGTCAGTCAGAACCAGTTTGGGGCAAAGTCCCCTCTGCTCTGCCCATAGCAACTTGCATCTTCTCCCCTACAAACAGAGGAAAGTACTCAGTCTGGTCTTCTGGGACTGGGCTACTTGTTGCATTTTCTTTTTGGCTCTATCCTCTTTGATTATTTTTAGTTCTTAATCTTATTACTTCACACTTCTGTACAACTGAGCTGAATAAGCTACTTATCCAGCCTCTAAGCTGAATCTATCCCAATCATATTGAATTTATTTGCTCTGTTCCTCTGTATTTACTTTATCATCCTTTCCCATTTCTATGTCACTGGCAAATTTGGGTCAGTAATTTGTAAAATAAACAAAAATGGCCCTAATGCTGCACTTACTGACATTCCTTTTAACTCCTTCCTGAGCAGTTTTTAAATTTGCAATATTTGTTCCTTCAAACAAAAATAATTCCCTGGAAATTCATGTGCCTTTCTGTAAAGGAATGTTTCCCTTATATGTAGATCAGACTCTTCTAAAATCTACTTTTTAATGTGCACCACATTTCTCTCTTTCCCATTAGCTGAATATGCATTGCCACATTCTCCAGAAGAAGGACAAAAGCCAGAAGTGTCTAAGCCAGATCCATCATGGGATCATTTTGGTCTGGGCAAATCCCTTCACCTCCCTTGCCACTCTCCAGGGAAGGAATCCATGGTTCTGTTGATTATTTTTCATTGAGTTTTCGCAGGGCTCTGCAGACGTGGTTAATGTGTCACACAGAATCACAGTCTCCGAGTCTCCAGCCTTGGAATGCCATTGTTCTCATTGTTCTGGCTCCTGATGGCTCCATACATTCTCATTTTCCCATCATCAATATCCCCTGACCTGCTCCTGCTGAAATAAAGCACCCTGAGATAGATAGGGAGCAAATGGAAAGGTGCTGTCACTTGACTGGCTGGGACATTTCAGAACACACTCCAGTTCTTCCAAATATCCAAACCATATTATGTAAATATATTTACAGTGTAACTCTCAAAATACATCAAAATACTTGTCCTTAACTAACATAAATTTTTCTTTCAGTCCAGAATATTTTTTTTCCTATACAATATTCTGCGTTTAGCCTTCTAACGTGGGAGTTAGCGCACCGAATGCAAGTTTTTCTGTGAGAGCAAATACCCACAAGAGTACCAGGGTTGCAGATTGAAAAGACAATTTTGAAGCCTTATTTTTTCCATTCAGTGTTGAGTGTAGAGACAGTCACAGGCAGCAGTTAACATCACTTTTTCTTCATTTTCTTGGGTCAGATTCCTTGTAAGAGAACCTTGTGCAGCTCATAATGTGAAACATCAAGGCTGTTTTGGGGAGTGAATCATGTATGGGCCACACATCTTTTGGGCACAGAAACTTCCAGTCAGTCAATGCTGGCTTATTTCTGAGCTTTCCTGGGTGCCTGCAATCAGATAAGCAAGACAGAAGGATTTATCTAATGAGGATTATTTTTGCTACCAAAGTTTGTTCTTAAAGGAAGATGAGTGGCCCCCAGTTTGTTATTCCTGGAGGGTGACAGTGTGATGACACTTGGGTGACACACAGCCAGCACAGCTATGTCATGGAATCAAAGACTGGTTTAGGTTGGGAGGGACCTTAAAGCCCACCCAGTGCCACCCCAGCCATGGCAGGGACCCCTCCCACTGCCCCAGGCTGCTCCAGCCCCAGTGTCCAGCCTGGCCTTGGGCACTGCCAGGGATCCAGGGGCAGCCCCAGCTGCTCTGGGCACCCTGTGCCAGGGCCTGCCCACCCTGCCAGGGAACAATTCCTCATTCCCAAGATCCCACCCAGCCCTGCCCTCTGGCACTGGCAGCCATTCCCTGGCTCCTGTCCCTGCAGTTCCTGAGGAACTGTCCCTCTCTGGGCTCCCCTCAGAGCCTGGAGGGAGCTGTGAGCTCTCCGCACAACCTTCTCCTGTCCAGGCTGAGCAGCCCCAGCTCTCCCAGCCTGGCTCCACAGGGCAGCTGCTACAGTGCCCTCAGCCCCTCCATGCCCTCATCTCGATTTGCTCCAAAAGTTCTGTGTCCTTCCAGTCCCCTCACCATCACTGACAGGAGGATGCTGTCCACAGCAGTGCCTGGGAAGTAATCACCCTTTCCTGCATGGACTGATAGCTGGAACACCCCCAAATTCCTGTGCAGGAGCAAGAGAGTGGCTGCTCCCTTTTACTCCAACCATGGTGCTCAGCAGGTCCATTACCAAAAAACTCCAGATATCCCCCTCTCTGTTCCAATTAAAAAAGGCTCATTTATAGCTATGCCACAAAAACTCACTCTGGGTGGCCTTATTCAGGGTGCAAGACTAAAACAAGAAATAAATCAGGGCTGCAAACATGAGCGGCTCTGACTGCTCAGTGAGAAAGTGCAGGCAGCTCCAGTCAGATAATTCACTGTAGCAGCTTGGCAGCTCTCCCCACTGACTGCATTTACGTGTGGCTAATCCCCGGGTTATCAGCAAAGCACGCTTCAGCAGCAGCACTGCCTGCACATTCACGGCGCTGTTAGCTAGAGCCTGCTGCCTTGTTCCAATTGTTTTTAATTACAGCAGAACTCTCCTTCTGCCTTTTCCTGTGTGAAGGTCACCCAGGAGGGTATTTTGGATTGCTGGTCCATTTCGGTGGTGGGAGCTCTCGGAGGTGTGAGTGGCACGTGTGGAAATAAAGCAATACCAGCATAGGTGGGTGCTCCAGTTCAAAATGCTTTCAGCAGGCTTCAAAATCAGCTGCCTATGCACTGAGGAGTTTTTATTTGAATGTGTTGGGAGATACAGTGGAAAACACAGGCACTGATGAAGATTAAATGGAATGGGGCTGAGTCTGTGCAACAGCTCTGGAGGTACCGAATCTTCTGGTTGCTGGTTCCTACTGCCAGGGCAGTGATTCCCCTCTGCTGGAGACTCCAGACTGCTCCATGCTGAGCACTTAGAGGCTCACAGCCCTTCCCTGCCCTGCTACACACCCATATTCCCCTCCTTTCCCTGACAAACCAGCTCTCATTTCTGTTCAAGGGCCCAGGGTCTCCCCTGTGCATTGCATTTTTTGAGGCAGAACAGATCCCAGACGCAGAAGTTTTGTCTCACAAGTGTTGGGGGGCTCCTGGATGCAGTTTATCTTAAAAAAGGTCAAGGAATTCTGGCACGTAATGAAGTGAGAGATGGATTTGTGATACTTAAAAGGCAGAGAGCCCTTTGTCCCAACAAACCCAGAGGACACATTTGGTGAAAGCATTCACTCCACCTTGGATTTCCCTCCAGTTTGAGGGCTCCTGGGAGCTGTCATTGACTGGGACAGCTCAGGACCCATTCCTGCAGCCCCTCAGGACTCCACAGCCATCCCCAGCCTCCCCACCCTGCCCCTGGGATGTCCCCAGCAGCACTCAAAAATGCTTTGTGATGGACTGATGGACTGGGAATGTGTCAGCCTTGGGAACCTGGCTCCTGGGCACCGCACATCCTTCTGAATCTGAGCGGTGGCACAGAGGAAAACCACCATTATTGGGGAATTTTAGGTGTTTATTGTTGTTCCATGGTCACTTAAATGGGCTTGCCTTGGAGGGATCTCTACAGCTTGATTATTCCCCTGCCAAATTTAATGGGATTTTTCTTCATTAATAAAATTCACAATGTTAGAAACTCAAAGAAAATTCAGGGAAATGAACCTTCTTGAGAAACAGTGTTGTAAATTCTCATATTTCTAAAGGTATTGAAATATCATTTTCTCCTTTTGTTTCTGAAATATTTTAACAGATTTTTTCCAAAATAAATCTAAATTATTTCCTTTACCAATAACTTTAACAATCATCGTTAAAAGGAAAACTGACTGTATGTTGAGGCTGAATTGAAAATAGTTTTTGGAAAGGTAGCAGGAATGTTTCCATGAGGATGTCAGTAGCTCTACAGGATAATGGAGAAATCAAAAGGGACCTACAGAGACCAGCAAACCTCTCTCACTGAGAAACAAGCTACTTCCAGCTCTCCCTCTTGGTTCCATTTTTTTTTCTATGCAGACTTTTCTTTTTCCAAAGCCTTCTGAGGCCTGCACAATTACAGCTGAAAATCTAAAATGTTTTCATACCAGAAAGGAGGATTAATGCTAAGGAAACCCAGAGGAGAACACAAAAGAAGTGCAGAGGTAGAAAATACCAGAAAACAGAGCTGTCTTAATTTGGCAAGTCACTGGGTGCTCTCCTCAAATCTTTCCTAAGATGAAGACAGGTCTTGCAGTTCAGAGTTCAGCTTTCCCAATGCAAGCAGTGGCACCATGTGATCTCAAGCCTAAAATCAGGTGATGTGCAACCTAAACCCAGGTGCACCCAGTGGCACAGCACCAGAAGCTCTGCCCCAGGAAGAGGGGATGTCCAGAAGACACTGTGATTGCCTCAATTAACACAAAGGATCTGATAAGTAGAAGATGCTTCTGTGTTGCAGACATCCCTTCACTAAAAATCCTTTCTTTAGGATTTTTCCTTCTGAGAAGCTAAGAGGCCTCAAAGACAGAATGTAAACAATGGTTATCTGCTGCTGTGGAATGCAGCAGGTCCACCTGTGATTGGCCCATCTTGGATGTTTACAGTTAATGGCCAGTCAAGGACTGATATCTCTCAGACAGAGTCAGAGAGAGCTCCTTTGTTATCATTCTTTTCTATTCTATTCTTAGCTTAGGAGCTTCTGAGGAAACCTTTTCCTTTCCTTTATTTTTAGTATAGTCATAATGTTATATATATGAGATAAAATAATAAATCAAGTCTTCTGATCATGGAATCAACATTCTCGTCTCTTCACCTGAAAACCCTTGTGACTACAGTGACAATTGGTGACCCCTTGACTGAGGAGGACAAATCATCACTTGGCGAGACCCCCAGAGGAGCAATTGCTGCACTGGGTAAACCCCCAATGTGTGGCATTGATGGTTGCTTCACAAGTGACCACAGAAGTGGATTCTAGCCAGGAGCTGAAGAACTGAAGATCCAGATTTAGACAGAGTTCACAGCAAGGCTGACCACAAAGAGAACTTTCTGAAAAGCCTCCAGGAAGATGGCCGGAAAGCCTAGCAGCATCATGCAGCTGGCCAGAGCATGCTGGACACTGTCACAAGGTACTGTTGGCTTTTCCCTTCCTGATGATCCTGGCCTTCGCAGGTTATGGCTGCAAAGGTGGTGGGGCCTTCCCACCAGGGCCGAAGTTCCTTTCTCCCCTTCAGAGGAGAAACTTATTGCCCTCTGGCAAAAATGGGATGAAGAGGATGGAATTCTTGGAATTTTCCTGTCAGAGAGACATTTATATGAGTTTTTTCGATGGGCAAAGTTTTTGGGTTTTTTCGAATGTGCTCTATGCCCTTGATGTGTTTGTATGGGAGTGCATGGAATCCATTTTCCAAGTCCTTTTAGACCGTGGATTTGGACACCCCCGACTTTACCTAACATTTAAGGCACTCTTTCCAGTCTTGGAACGGAGAGCAGTTGTTTTTCCCTGGATTGCTAACTGCAACGAGCTCGCCCCATTTCCCCCGACTCCAGCAGGAGAAGATCTTTTGGAGGGCTATGATTTGCTGCTTCCCAACCCCCCTGAATCACAGTGGAGGGGGGAGATCTTTCCCAGAGCCGACAAAGTTTTATTCTCTGCGTTTTCTGAGCTTGCTCAGACGGAGTCGTCTTTTCCCCACCTCGTCTCTCTCCGGGGGATGATGAGTGGGCTGCGCTGCCCCTGGCAGCCCTGCAGGCCCCGCCATGGCCGGCCTCCTGGGCCCTGCCCTGCTCAGAGATGGGGGCAGCACTGGTCTCCGAGGCCCCACTGCTGGGCCCGCGAGGCCGCCTCCCAGACCGGCCCCGCGGCCGCCGCCTTCCCCACCTGCGCCTTCACCGGCTTCCACACCTGAGTCTCAGAGCTCAGAAACACTGCTCCCTGTGGCTGAACTGCTGTTGCTGGCCAACCGCGATCCAGAGCCACTTCCTTCACTTCCCGTGGCCGCGCCTTCGCTTGCAGTGCGGATGCCGGAGGGAGGTTGCACCTGAGATCAGTGACCCGCCGGCCCCCTCACCACCTTCCACCGAGCCCGTCCCTGTTCAGGATGGTGCTGAAGACGGCACCAAACCCACGGGACCCTCGGAGCAGCCTGCAGTCCTGCTGCCCCTGGCGGTGGCAGCTGCCGCAGTGGCTCCTGCACCCAGTGTGACTTCCCCCCTGAGCTTTTTGGGTTGTCCTGGGGCTGCCCCTGCGGTGGCAGCTGGGACAGGGGAAGAGGGCATCAGTCTCTCCTCCCATGGAGGAGGCGTGGCTCGCCAGCTGGCTGTGGGTGCAGCCCGTCTGCTGGCATTCAAGATCAGCATTCTCGGCGAGTTGGGGGGTGTTTGGGCAGTTGCTGCCCCTTGGAGGTTGCCATCTCTGCTGCCCCTCGTGTGCCCCAGTGGCGAGGGGCAGGTGGGTCCCGAAAGTTCTGCCCCTGGTCCCCAGCCCAGAGGGGGTGGTGCCGTGAGGCTGATGGGAGACACACCTGTTGCATTCGCATTGCAGAGGCAGAGGGCACAGCGGGAAGCGATCATGGCTTGCTTGCTGTGAGGAGTGAACATTCCTAGACCTGAGATGAGGATTCTTGGGGCTTTGTCTATTCGCCTGCTGCTAGCATGCCTCAGTGATTTTGGGGAAAGGAAGCATCTCGCCACCCATTCAGCCATTGTACTGGCAGCAGAGTGCAGGCCTGTGGCAAGGCAGAGCCTGCCTCGTGGGTTGGGCCTGGGCTGTTGGGCTGAGGTCCCTGGGCCAGGGCCATCTCCTGGCCTCCTAATGGGTTTGGGGATTTTGCTTCCCCCTACCGGTCCTGGCCCACCTTTCTGATTGGTCAGGGGCCCCCAGGGCCTTTCTCTGGCTCCTCTGTTGCTGATGATGATCTTTCCAAAATAAAAAAAAAAAAAAATAGGTTGAAAGAGCTGGCAGCAGCTCAAAGCATTGAAGGGACAAAACTTAGCTTCAGCCCAAGTTGTTCAATAAAGGGCTGTGGCCAGGACATTCCAGAAATTTTCTCAAAATTGTTTGAAATTGTTTGATGACTGTCAATGGACTTTTGATAACTATTGATGGATTTTTCTGCAGCAAGCCTGTTTCAGGACCAAAAAGGACTTTCAGAGATGTCAAAGAGGAACATCTTCAGTCCACGGACTTTTCCTGAAACTCAGCTGCTTGGACTTGAATTTTCTTTGCATTGGTTTTGCATTTTCTTGTATTGTGGGATTGTTTTGGTGATTTGATAGAATTGTATGTTCTAGAGGCGAAGAAATTCCCTGTTCATTCCACACCAGCACTTGACTCAAGTTTTGATTGGCAACAGATAACCTGTCAGGTGTTTGTTCTTTCCTCTGCATGTGCCCAGCAGAGAAAATTACAAACACTTTTCTTTTTAATTTAACTAAATTTAAAAAAGGTGACATGTCGCAGACATCCTTTCACTAAAAATGCTTTCTTTAGGATTTTTCCTTCTGAGAAGCTAAGAGGCCTCAGAATATAAACAATGGTTATCTACTGCTGTGGAATGCAGCAGGTCCACCTGTGATTGGCCCATCTTGGATGTTTACAATTAATGGCCAATCAAAGACTGAGCTCTCTCGGACAGAGTCGAAGAGCGCTCCTTTGTTATCATTCTTTTCTATTCTGTTCTTAGCTTAGGAGCTTCTGAAGAAACCTTTTCCTTTCCTTATTTTAGTATAGTCATAATGTTATATATATATGATAAAATAATAAATCAAGCCTTCTGATCATGGAATCAACATTCTCGTCTCTCTCTTCACCTGAAAACCCTTGTGACCATGGTTACACCTCTGCCCAAAGTAAGGTGTGAATGAGACCATATGTCGAAGTCAATACTACAGATTTTATTTAGCAGTACATTTAAGGCAGAGAAGGGGAGGGGGGGAGACAGAGACAGGGTTTTGAGCCATGCAAGTGCATTCTTTAAGCCCTCACAGCCCCAGTTTAGCAGTCCCACACTGACAACAGGACAGGAAGGGGAGGAACCTCTTGCAGTCCCAAGGAATTCACTGGTCCCTATAGACAACACTCAGCCAAAGTTCTCCAAGCTTTCAGGCCTCACAGACTGACCCCTGGATCAGCATGGCTCTAAGAGGTTTTTGCTCTGTGGGACATCTGACAAAGGTCCCCTGATCCAGCATAGAAGACTCAGCCTTTTCCAGAGGCTTTATCCAGGCTCAGCCTTTGAGTGCCTAGAGCATTGTGTCCCATGACAGCCCAGGAGGAAGTGACCACTAATTTTAACATGGCATAAATTTCCGCAAAGAATTAATATACTGGCCAAACCCCCCAAAAAAAAGGTTGTACAAAGAAAGCTCCAGGACTGTCATTAATTGGATGATGAACAGCTTTTGATATTCAAGGACAAACAGTAGCTGTGAACCTGCTACACCACTGGAACAGCCCCTGAGATGAGAGGCAGGCATCCTGCCTTTCTGAAAGCAGGAATATTTTGTCACACTGTCATCAGATACAATTTCTGATGCAGAGTTAAATAACCTTTACTTTCATCCCTACAGTGTAAAAGATGAAAATCTTCTAAAAGCGAGAGTCCCAAAGAAATGTAAATACAGTGTATTCACTACTGACATTTCAAAAGATTTTGCCCCACCAGTGGAGACAGCTACTCTCTATTATCAGGTTTCCTGTCACTCATGTTGATTAAAGTTGATAAATACTGCAAGCCACTTGGGGTAGGCTAAAGGACACAAAAGAAAAAATGTAACTTATTTGAAAAGGACCATATTCCTTGGGAAATGGAAAGCAGACCATATTTGCCTGCATTTCTCAACTTCAAGAGCAAATTCTTCTATTTAATTTTTTTTCCCCCATTTTCCTAGAAGTCATACACACTTTGAACCTGCAATTAATGGAATAGTGCTCTGCAAGGACAGTGCAGTGTGGGACTGAAAAGGCAGCAGTTCCTCTGCATTCACACACTATTTTGTTTATCAAATCTGGGCAATAAATGACAGCTGGACCAGCTGGTAAAATTGGGGGTGCAGCAATAGCTGCATCCCAAAGGAACATGAGTCCATCAGGAGCTTTGGGATGATTTTTGGCAGACTAAGATGCCAGTCCAAAAAACCAAACTTTTCAAAGCATGCCATATATTCTCCCTGAATATTAATGTGCGCAAGACAGAAGATCAGTTTGATATAATTCATAGGGTCAGATCAGTTATGAAGATTCTTCTGATTGCTGTTGCATATACATTATTTTTAATCTTCTCAAATCTTCAGCAGAAGCGTGTATTAATTTCAAAATTAATGTTAGAACAGCACTGATTCTGTTTGCCATCAAGGCAAGGGAAAGGAGCAACAAAATCAGCTATGGAGAGGAAAAGATACTTTTCACCCTTTTAGTATGAACAAGCAAAATGGGTTGTGGCAAAGTTTTGAAAAAAAGTTGGAAGGAAAGGGATCCAGGAACATTCTATCAATTATGAGCTTCCATTAGACATCAGAGGAGATAAACTGAGGGGAGCACAGGAATGTCCAGGAGCAAGAAATTCAAATCACAAAATATTTTCTAGGAAACCTGTATTTCTTATCCTGTCAAATTTTCCAGAATAATACTTTTCTAACTTGACTTAATATTGCAATTACAGAAATAGAAAGGACAGGATGGCAGAATCCAAGTTGGATTTCTTGAGGGAAAAAAAAATCCCGGGCTTGAAAATTATTCATATTTACTGCATAAAGGAAGAAATGAAACTCCTGGTAATTGAATTAAATATGCTAGTTAATAAAAAATCTCATGTTTATAATAAATGATTAATTAAATTCACCCTGTGACTATAAAAGTATTTGATGACCCATCCATTTTTGTCTAATAATATGAAACCTACTGCCAACAGAATGTATTTATTTAAATTTCTAAGGTTTTTAAAAAGCCTACAGAGCCTTAAAACTTAAAAAATTATGTGGGTTCGGAAATTCTGAGCTAAGCGCAGTTTGCATTAGTATTTTAAGAACATCATGCATGCATTTACCTCTCTGAGCTTATTGTTTAGCTATATATTTCCTGCAGCAGCTGGAGTGCTTGGAAATGTAATGCCATAAAACTTCATGACATTTCTGACAAACCATAAAAGAAAGAAAACCAGTACCACTCCTGTATTCCTTTGGCACAAAGCTGAGGGGGTTTTATATTGAAATTCTTTTTAAAGTGCACAGGAGGAGCCAAAAGGAGCGTGCCTATTTAAGAATCTCTCATCTACTACTGCAGAAATCTAGCTGAGAAAACTTGGGTACCTTTTACAGCAATGTTAATGCAGCTACCCTGGGTCTACTTATCTGTTTGGCTGCTTATCCATCAAAAAAATCACAGTGCACAGAATCAGATTACAAACCCTGATGAGGATTCTACATATGTGGCTAACTGTGTCATTATAATTAATTTAGTCACAAAATCATTCAGTGTTAACAGAGGAAGAGACTCTTTTAGAAATGCCGGCATTCTTTTTAGGCTTTGTAGAGTTCTCAACAGAGAAACACAACATGATCACAGAATCCCAGAATCACTGACATGGGAAAAGCCCTCCCAGCCCACGGAGTGCCAGCTGTGCCCGATGCCCACCCTGTACCCAGCCCAGAGCCCTGAGTGCCACCTCCAGCCCTTCCTGGGACACCTCCAGGGATGGGCACTGCAAACCCCCCTGGGCAGCCCCTGCCAGGGCCTGAGCCCCCTTTCCATGGGGAAATTCCTGCTGTGCCCACCCTGAGCTGCCCTGGCCCAGCCTGAGGCCGTTCCCTCTGCTCCTGTCCCTGTGCCCTGAGCACAGCCCGACCCCCCCGGCTGTGCCCTCCTGGCAGGAGCTGTGCAGAACCACAAGGGCCCCCAAGCCTCCTTTGCTCCAGGCTGAGCCCCTGCCCAGCTCCCTCAGCCCTGCTGGGGCTCCAGGCCCTGCCCAGCTGCCTCAGGGATTCTCCAGCCCCTGCCCAGCTCCCTCAGCCCTGCTGGGGCTCCAGCCCCTTCCCCAGCTCTGTTCCCTTCCCTGGACACTCTCCAGCCCCTCAAGGTCTCTTGTCCTGGATTGAGGGGCCCAGAACTGGACACAGCCCTTGAGGTGTGGCCTTACCAGTGCCCTAGTCTCGCTGGGCACAGCATTTTTGACATAGGCCATATGCCACTGCCCTTCTTGCCCACCTGGGCAATGTCGCAATGGTGCAGCAACAATGCAGTGAATGATGCAGCAATGTAAAAATAGTCAAGATCGTATTTCACACAGAACTATTTACTCCCTTTTCAAATAAATTATATTTTTCACACATTAGCCTACAGCTTTTAGGGCTTTATATATCATCATTTTGGTCATGAGCTGCAGTGAGAAACACCTGATGACTCTCCTGAGCTGAAAATTGTGGATGCCCCTCTTGCAGGTTTTTGATGAGGCAAAGGGGACGACCTCCTTAAATCAGGAGAAGCCATGGCAGAAAAAGAAATTACTGCAAGATATTTGAGCTTAGATTATGCCATGTTTTTAATATAAACCAATGGGAATTCTAGTAGCAATTGTAGCAAGGTGCAGCTTGCTCAGGATTTCCTATATGCAAGCTTGTTTCTAGCAAAAACTGCTCTCTTAGTTTATCTGGCAAGTTCCCTGTAATAAAAGCACAGGGGCTTTTTTTTCCTAAAGTAGCATACCAAAAAAAGAATGCAAAAAAATCCAGGGCTGCTGGCCAGTGGTCTGCTGAAAGAGCTTGAACCCTTCTGATTATAGAAGCAACCTGAAGAGCACCTTGAGTGCTCAGAAGCAATTATGACCCCTCATAACTGCAGATGAAATGAAGGAAAATGTTAAAAATTTATCTTCATGTACGCTTTTCTACATAACAGAATGGCCTCCATTTATCTTACTTCTTTCTCTGTTAGATTGATTAGTTAACTGGCTTCAGAAGCAAAATATGAATGAGCTGACAAATTGTTCCCTTTGACTTTTGCACAGTCCAAGTGTAAATACAAGATTTAACATTTAATCATTTAAACCATCAGATCTGGCTCCAAATTAAAATGCGAATATATTACCCCAAGCGTGCTGTCAGTACAGAGAGAGTTTTACTTTTCACATGTACTTTAAAGGCATTATGGTGATAAATAGGTATCAGCATTAATTTTATCCTACATGTGACCCTACTGAATTCAGACACAGGAAAAACACACAAATCCATTTATTGTTCAATTCATTAGAAAACACAGGGGCTTTCAAGGATAATCAGGGAAGTTCCCCCAGTGCAGGGCACAGTAGATGTAAAAACAGGCCCTGCTCACCTTTACCCCCAGTTACTCATCTAGATTTTTAAAATACCTGGCTAATCATCACCTGCCTTTATTTTTATGAACATTCTCATTGAGGACTCTCAGTGTACATCTCTTAATTGTATCTTTAGAGACAGGAGTTCAAATAAATCCTGATTAAGTCAACAGAAAAATAAATATCTTTGTCTCCTGACAATATCAGGCAAGCCGTGGCTGCATCACTGACTATAGGAATCATTAACATTAAATTATCAATGTTTGTCCAAGATGGGTTATAGGGAAACATAGAAGTCATGGCTGTTTGAATTTTTTTTGTGTCTAATTTTGAGACATCTCAAAAGACCTAATCAGGCAAACTTTTCAGCCCTTAAAAATTCAGATTTTTCAGAGGCAGTCTCAAGTCAAGCATAAAGCTGTTAAAAAATCCTTTCAGGTATAGGAAGATCTTTACCTTCTCTTTCAAGTTATGATATACAGTTGTATAGGCTGTTATATTTAACTTTTTGCTTGTGTGTCACGTTTAGAGTTACATTTAATATTAGACATCTAAACATTTTTAGTCAGGTGTTGATGAACACTTTCAACCTTCTCACTGAACTGTTGAACACCAAAAATGAATACCACCATCCACATGCACCTTCAGCAGGTGTGAATCCTTAGGTTTGGCACTCTCCACGATTCCATAAGTCTCTCTAATGCCCACAAACTCCATTTGGGTGAATGTCATGGTAGATTTTATCAACATACACTCTGTGTGTCCTGCTGCTTGGTGATATCATCCTTTATTTATCATCCTTAACATCTGTGCTCCAGAAGAGTTAAATCTTCTCAAACTCCATTTCTGGCTCACTTAGAATCTCTCAAAACAGGAATTTGAAAAAAGGTTGCAACCCTATTCCTCCAATCCCTCATGCATTGTCAAAAGAGCTATTAAAAATTTGTCAGAGAAATCTACAGGCTCTCCTGGAATGCTCTGGAGCTGTGCCGTGAATTTAACTTACAAAGGAGACGTTCCGGTCTGATTGCTCCAGACTGTGGTTTTCTGTATCATAAACTGAAAATTCTCTTTCTGTTTTAGACATTTTGATCCCAAGTCCCCATGAGCACTGGATACTGGGCTGACCAGACAGATATTTTCCAGGCCTGTGTTCATTTCCTTTCACTGTATCTTGCTTGTCCAACTGCTTCTCCTCTTGATCTCTTGCTATTTTTTGTTTGCAGAAATTCTTTTCCCTGACATTTTTAGTTTCTATCATCTGATACTAAAAAGTAAACATACCACAACAGTCAAACCTGTTTTGTGCCCCCTTGTACAGTCTGACTTTTAAGATTTGTGTGCAGAGCTCTGACTTCCAAAGCTGTTCAGAGGGAAACTCTTCCACAGGTCCAGGAGCTGCCTCACCAGCCTGGGGAGCAGGAGGCTGGAGCTCCCTTCCAGCTGACCTTCCCTGCAAGACACTGCTAGAAAATGATTTTATGCCCTTCTGACTCTGTGTGCCTGGCTCCACGACCTTTTTTTGGAAATCTTTAGGGACCTGCATGGATTGATTTGTTTTTTTTTTTTTCTTTCCACTCAGAGTTTTTCCATCATTAGCACAGAGAGCCCATTGCCTCACTGGAGTTGTTGGGCTGAAGCACTGAAGGACCTGTGCCATAAACAGAGATACTTTTGTTCTGGAAACAAGCAGATCCTGTGCCACCTTCCCAAAGTCCATCTAATTTTGAACGTATTTTTTCACAAATGATGTCTATAGGAAAAATTTGTACAACATTACCTCCAGAATGAGACACAAAGAAAGCTGATTCGATAAATATGCACACAGAAACACACACAAACGTTCAAGATTCTTTTTCCCCTCTTCTCCATCCATTTTAAAATATTTTTTCTGGTTCTCTAAATGAAAATGCAGTGTATTTCCTCATATTTGTGTTTTATACATCCAAATTTGTATCTAGAAAGCAATTTATAGCACAGACACCTTTTGAATTATTTCTACTCATCAGTGACTCAGTAAATAGGGTTGTTGATTATAAAATCTGGGTTCTGTTTATCAGACTTTCCCAATTACAGACCCTAATTCAGTCAAGAACTGGATTAAGGTCACACTCAAAAGACTTGATTACTAAAATATCCTTCCCATAAAGGGAAAATGTTGAATGAAATTAAAAGCACTTCATAAGCAATAATATAATTTTTAAAGAGCATTGTAGCAAAAAATTGGTCAAAGTAAAAATCTGGCATTTTGTAGGAAGATTTTTTTTTCTTAAAACTATTCCTCCACCTCAACATATGCACCAATCTTCTATAAATACAAGCAGTGAGGAAAATACTTTCATTATAAATTGTATATCAAAATATCAATACCATCATAACCTTAAAAGAGTAGGGTTTTTTAATTGTTTCACAAAAAAGGGGCCATTTTTACTGCCTAAATCTAGTTTTCTATATCAAAATTCCTTTTTTTTCTTGTGCTGCTATGAAAGAATTTTTTACTTATGTTGTGAATATAAAAATTATAAATTTAAACAAAACACTTATTTAGGAATGAAAGTTTTCTGAAATAAGACACTTCAAAATTACCTTTCTAAGGCATTTTTCATATCTGTCAGCATTCTATAAAAGTGCTTTCTTACTTAAATTGTTACTGTAACTGCTTAGAGATTCTTAAGGAAATTCATAGTCAAGCATTATTTTGACAAGAATGGACAGGAAAAGAGGTGTTCTGATCAGCTCCTCTGAAGACAGCTTGCAAAAGGGTTTTTTACTGAACCAGGAAATGTTTCACAGGGAAAAAGCTCACAGGGAGAAATACATCTTTTTGAAAGAATAGTTAGACTGCAAAATAGTACCCTGGGACAAAGGCAGAAGTTACAATACTTATGAGGAACATTCAACAGTTGGATTGGGAAACAAAATATCCTGAAATACTAGAATAACGGAAAAGACATTGCTCTCCCCATCTGATCTCCCTCATCCCGCTGGAGTTTTTCTCTTGTATATATATATATTTTGTTCTCTGTCATCTAGATCTGATTGCAATGCTTCATCCTTCTGGGGAATTACAGATGTAGTGAAATCATGCAGGGAAGGACAAAGACAAATAACTGAGTAATTTCACCTGCACCTCAAAAAAAAAATGCTGGTGCACATTTAAAATTCTGATGTAAATAACTCTCAATGCTTGGAGTGTGGTAATGTACAGGTTTAGTGATTTTAAAATGTCTTTAAAATCTTCCAGGAGGTTAAATCTGTAAAGCTCTACAGCTCCAGGTAGTGGATTTTTAAAAGAAAAAGACATGGTATTGTTTGAATTTCACTTGACATGTAATTTGGTCTATAATTTAAGATATCAGGCTGTAATTTGCTGCAGGAAGCACTACGTAGGCCTGGTGTTATAACATGTCACCTCAGGAAAAAAGCCATAAAGAACTATGGCTTTCCAAATATTTGGTCATATTTCTTTATAAACACCAGAAATAGTAAGAAAATGCTTTCCAGCCTGCAGCTATTTGTTTGACATTTTCCACGATGAATATGTTCTATTTTATATCAGTACAGCTGGAATCTACCTTGATAATGATATCACTTGAGAGCTTTTTCTCACTCACCCAGGTCCATATTTAATAGGTAGCTGAGATCATAGAAATTTTTATGATATAATGTCATAGATAATCAAACTCACTGAAATTACCAGCATTGGAAATTAACTCCACCTTTATAGCAGAGACTCTCGAGGTTAAAACATGAAGCAGAATGCCATGTAATAGAGAAACATAAATTTCACACACACTAAAAATGCATATGTATAATGTCTTAAGGTCCTTTTATATTCATCTAAAATGAAAGCAAACAAAGTAATACATTTTCTAGCGAGGCTGAACATATTAATTTCCCTGAGAATGCTTCATTTATCTCTAACCTGTTTTCTCCGAGCGTGCTAGTTGATGTGAATTGGAAAAAACCAAGCAATCCTCTGATCAGCTTTCACAGCACTTTCGTGGTCCCAAGCCAAGAAAGGCGGGACAGGATTCTTTCCTGCTCTATTCCCAAAGGAAAAAAGAACGTGGGGTGTATCAATGTAAAATGTAGAGAATGAAGACTCCAAATATGAATATGTTTCTCAAGACCTGGAAAGTCAGTGTTGGAAGGAAGCCACTTTCTGTGCTAAATGGTGGGATGAGGAATGTGTAGGAATTAGCAAGACACAAGAGAGATTTAACTTTAGAAAGCTTCAGATTGCCTTGCTCCTTTCCTGTGCCTTTCCTCTTCAGCTTCACAGATAAAACCCACCCTGAACTCCCCCTCTCCTTATAAAAGCACATTTAGATTCCTTGTGGCAATCCACCTCCATGATCTTTTGGGTATGAGGAAAAACCTTTTCCTGACAAATCTCCCTCGGGAGAGGTTCCAGCCACAGCCACCACCAGCCCCCCAGGTCCTCCCCAGGGCCAGTTTCCACAGAAACCTTTTAGTGTCAGGCTGGAGCTCAGGGCAAGGTTCTGCTGCCCCCAGAGGGGGCTGGCACTGCCCAGGCTGCCCAGGGAATGGGCACAGCCCCGAGGCTGCCGCAGCTCCAGGAGCCTTTGGGCACCAGGGATGGACAGGGGGGATTGTTGGGGGGTCTGGGCAGGGCCAGGGGCTGCATCCATCACCCTAGGGGGATTGTTGGGGGGTCTGGGCAGGGCCAGGGGCTGCATCCATCACCCTGGGGGGATTGTTGGGGGGTCTGGGCAGGGCCAGGGGCTGCATCCATCACCCTGGGGGGATTGTTGGGGGGTCTGGGCAGGGCCAGGGGCTGCATCCATCACCCTGGGGGGATTGTTTGGGGGTCTGGGCAGGGCCAGGGGCTGCATCCATCATCCTGGGGGGATTGTTGGGGGGTCTGGGCAGGGCCAGGGGCTGCATCCATCATCCTGGGGGGATTGTTGGGGGGTCTGGGCAGGGCCAGGGGCTGCATCCATCACCCTGGGGGGATTGTTGGGGGGTCTGGGCAGGGCCAGGGGCTGCATCCATCACCCTGGGGGGATTGTTGGGGGGTCTGGGCAGGGCCAGGGGCTGCATCCATCATCCTGGGGGGATTGTTGGGGGGTCTGGGCAGGGCCAGGGGCTGCATCCATCATCCTGGGGGGATTGTTGGGGGGTCTGGGCAGGGCCAGGGGCTGCATCCATCATCCTGGGGGGATTGTTGGGGGGTCTGGGCAGGGCCAGGGGCTGCATCCATCATGCCGGGGGGTCCCTTCCAGCCCAGAACATCCCATGATTCCATGATCTCTAATGGTCCCTTCTAGGACAACAGCAAGAAACAAAGCATGGAGAGGTTTAGTTCCACTTTTTTTATACTGATAAACAAAATTAAACATATGCAATGGGATTGAAAATAGGATTAAAACTATCTGTAAACTGCTTTGTCTGAAGTTCTTCTGTAGATCAACCAAATTTATGTGGAATGTCCCAGAAAAATGGCAGATTTTGAATAGGTCAGGCCTAAGATCTCCATAGTCGTATCACAGCAGGCAGTTCTCCAGATCCTGGACTATGCTGGACTTGGACCATATTAAATCAAAGCTGATCAGTAACAGAGAGAGCTAAGGATTAATTAAGGATTCATGAGGAATGTGTAGGAATTAGCGAAGCAGAAGAAAAATATCAAGACTGAAAATAAAGTTAGCACAACTCGAACTTCAGGAATACCAAAATACAACCATGTTAGTCTATATATTGTGAAGCGGATTCCATCTGAAATAGGGAACAGCATTAAGGGAGACTGGTCTTACTTTATTATATTTCCTTTAAAGTGTAAGAGAAAAGTGAAGGTTGATTCTACAGAATCCCAGAGTGGGCCAGGCTGGAAGGGCCCACAGGGGCTGCTGTGGTGGCACCTCCCTGCTCCAGCAGGGCCATCCCAGAGCCCAGGGCACAGCAGTGTGTCCGTGTGGCTCTGCAGTGTCCCCAGGCAGGAGCCTGCACAGCCTCTGTGCCCCATCTGCTCAGGGCTGGGCACTGCCCAGGGCAGGAGCTCTGGGCACGGGCAGGGGCAGCTCCTGGGCTCAGGCCCTGCCCGTGGCTCTGGGGCCATGGCTGGGCCCGCAGCAGAGCCTGGGCCCTGCTCTGCCCCTGCCTGCACACAGGGACACCCAGGCCTGAGGGCCCCTCTCAGCTGGGGCTCCTCTCCGGCCTGAGCAGCCCCAGCTCCCTCAGCCTCTCCTGGGCACCAAGATGCTCCAGGCCCGGCTCAGCTCCAGCAGCTCCTGGGCTCAGGCCCTGCCCGTGGCCTTTTGTCCCATTTCTGGGGACCACAGAGCACAACCTGGTCCATCCTCACATCTCCCTTCAAATGCCTTTTACACTTCTATTAATTAAAAATATTATGAACTTATATACTTCTAAGCTTTAACTTATAAACTAGCATTAGTTTAAAATAACCTTAAACTTATAAACTTAATGGCATTAAGATGGGTAAACGAATGAGTTACAATGTGAGTGATTTTACAAATCTAATGAGTCGCAATATGAGTGATTTTATAAACTTCTTGTGTTTGTGGAGCTCTGTGTGCAAAGGGTTCATGGGCAGTGTGTGTGGTCACAGGGCTGCTCTGGAGGAGGCAGAGTAGCCTGGCCTTCAACCACAGAGCCAGTGCTGAGCAGAACATGCTTTGCTGTCACTGCCAGTACACCCAAGGTCTCACAGAAGGGTGAAGGACAAGCCTTTTGCACTGGAGATGCCTTTAGTGCAGCACTGTCTGCAGATGAGGCCCAGGAGGAGTTCTGAGCAGCAGCACAGCCGAAGGAGTGCTGGGATCCCTCTGCCAGTGCTCACCCTGTGATTTCCCTGCCGAGGTGGGAACAGCACAGGAGTGGGTTGGAGTCGTCCCGAACATTTGGTTCTTCTCAGGAGCAGCTGAACATGCTGTTGACACACCACCAAGGTCAATAATTACTGCTTTTTATAAGTGCTTCCACTCCTAACCTTCTACCTCTTTTCTTTCCCCGTTCTGGCAGTCAGAACACAGATGGAACAAAGAGTGATACCAGCTAATTTTAGTCTTAAGTGGGCATTTTCCCACGGTCTTCAGAATATCTCTGATTTAATAGCTGAGCAAATATGAAATGCATTTTAAATTAATTAAAGCCTGTCCTTCTAATGAATCAATTTGAAAACTTTGGGAAGATGGAATTATGCCTTGCTGTCTGAGATGAAAAGATGGCCAATCTGAATGTCTCACAAAAAAAACAAGTTCTTTTCATTTCTTCTAGCTCAGATGGTTGAAAAGTAACTCCCATTCTGCAAGATGTCTCTTTGCCTTATAGAACTATGAAAGTTCACCATTAATCAGGCAACATAGTAGTCTGCTTGAGAGGAACTTTAGAGGACAGCAAGCTGATTATTTTAGAAATTTTCTCATCTTCACAAGAACTCCATTTTTAAAATGAAAATGAACACAGATGATCAAATATTTTTACATGCATAAAATCCCAATGAACTGCCAAGAGGATTTTATTCATGTAATACAATGATTTATTGTCTCCCATGTTGAATGTGTGCTCTAAAATGGGGTTTGTGGTGGCATAAAAGGCAATTTGGGCTCCATATATAGGAATTATTTTGTATCTGTGTGTCTATTTTTGCCTATATGAGAAAGTCACACCAAATAACCAAATCTGGGGCTCAAGCAATTTAGTGCATTCTTTTAAAGAAATGTAAACTTCAGAAACTTTTTTCCCCCAAACCTATGGGAATAAACCCAAAACTCTCCTTAGGAATGACATAAAGCCACAGTAAAAATCTTGACTCTGGGGAGAACAAATTGCTAGAGAAAGAGATCCAGCCCTGATGGAGTATTTCACAGCAGAATGGCTGTCAGGGACTCGAAAAAGCAACAACATCTGGTGCACATTAAAAGAAAATTGTTCATTCTCAGTCCTGGTAATTCAAGCAAACAAACAGTGCTTTGGTCATTGCTTTAGTTGGGTTGAAGACTGGATTGTTAAGCACACTCTACACCCTTCAGCCAGACCAGACCTGGGCTCTGGGCTGCTCAGACCCACAAACAGTCACCCCTCCCCACGATTCTCCATGCCTGAGTTCTCTTGAAGTAGCGAGGTTTAGAAAATTCATTTGTGCTGCTCTTGTCAAATGGAATTAAGAAGCCAATCCCAAATTAGTTAATTTTGGTGACAATACCAGAACTTCAAAACAAGTTATTTCAACCTGCCCCAAAAAATTTTGAAAAATCACCATACAACTTTTCTGTGTGCTGGAGTCAAATTACATTTCTCAGTCTCTAATAAAATGTGCACTTTGTTGTAAACATGTACTCCTTATCTATTACTGCTGGGCAGCCTCAGGGCCATTATTTTGCTTGTGTGCAATTTGTGTGTGTGATACACAACATCATTGCATTCTGAGCAGGAGACAGCCTGGATCTAAAGTCTTATTCTTTCAAGAGCATGCAATTATGGAGTATGATTAAATTACTTTGTAATTTATTAGAGGATTTCTAAAGCCAGCAAGCATTGAAAAGATATTACCCCAGCATTCTTGCATAGTGAGCTGTGCTTTTCCTGTTTTCCCCCAGTGTACATCTATATGTACACAGAAAACAGGGGGCTTTTGGTAAAACCCCTAAAAAAAAAGGGTAAAAAGTATTTCTATTGAGAAAGTAATATTTCCAATTCTAAAATGCCACCACAGATTCTTTATTTGTATGAAATATAATCAGCACCAACCCAAACCTCCCGTGACTCTTACCCATGGCTACACTTTTTAAAAAATATGTCAAGAGATTCTAATTAACAAAACTTTCTTATCACTCTTGGCAGACTTTCATTCACAGCATGAGATAAGAAAAAAGGAGCTTTATTGTAAACATTGCAAACTGTGGTTTAAACAAACACCCCCCCGCCCTCGCCAATTCTATTTATTGTATTACCAAGTGATAAAGTGAGGAGACTGTAAATAAATCTGAATTGTGCTATTCTGATCTCTCACATCAGCTTGTTACAAGAGTGATACAATAACAAATGAAGCATTAATTTGTGTTCCTCTACAATTTCTGCTTTGGTCCAATTCATCTGCATAAACATTAAGTAGAATTAAGATCTACTTCCTACATGTCTTTACACCCTCACACTGTATAACAGATCTGATTAATGTGAGCACCTTTTACAGCCAAGAAACTTCCCCAAACCCAAGAATATTTGATTCAACACTGTTTTTCCTATTGTCATAAGCAAGAATATATGGTTTTTTAATTTTCTTTTCTTCAGAGAAATTTTAAGGGCAAATAAGAGAATAGAAAAGAAAAAAGGAAATGGAATGTGTCTTAATGAGAATGAGACAGATTTCATTTCCTCAGAGTAGAACTTTCTAAAGCTTAAATTTCCTTCCCTAAATAAGTAAAGTGTTAGTCCTGCCTGCTGCTAACTGCAGACAGATTTAAACAGATGCAGAAGATAAAGACTCATCTTCTGTCAAAAGTGGAAGGGTTCATCCATATTAACTTCAGGAAGCTTCCAACCAGATGGATAACTTCAAGCACACATTATTGATCCACTTTGCTACTTAGGCAGGACCTTAAATACTTGCCTAATTATTTTGAATTATGTCTGTAAAAAGGCTAGCAAGATGCAAAGACAGCCTGATGGTGCAAGGCCATGTTTTCTATATCTGGACAGCTCAAATACCACCATCTGTTGCTTTCCCTAAAACAATCCAAAGTAATAAAGACATCCTGCCTATTCTGATTAAGTGTGAGTCATGTTTTGAGGAAATATCAGAGAAATGTGGGCAGCAGCAATGTGCCAGTTACAATGAGCCTCCCCTAGAACAACTTCTTTTAAAGTGAAAATGAAACTCATTCAAGTTATTGGAACTCAGGGATGCAAAAACACAGAGAGCAAAGGTTAATTATACCTAATGTTAAGGTCGACCTTCAAACAAAACTAGTTTCAGTTAGTCCAAATAAAATGTTTTAACCAAAAGTGTGTCTTCTAATATAATTTTAAATTTTAGTTCAGCCCTTCTAAAATATATAAATATTGGAGGTTTTATGTCATTTTTCAAAGCAAGACATTTATCATGCAGTCACTTAGATACAGTGGGTTTCTGGTTGGTTCTCCTATCTTGCTTCAACACCACATTTAGAGCTTTAAGGAATTGCTTTATCACAGACACCAACTGCAAGTGTATCAGTCAAATTAATTACAAATGAAGTACATACAGTGTTTCAAATGTCTCTGAAGACTCTTTCCTCAGTGCAGTTTTTCCAGCATTACTTGTTGATATTAAATAAAGATTCCAGGCTTCTGTCTCTTGCTTCAGTATGAATTCTTCCACCAGATGAGAAACATCCTAGAAATCCAGAAGATCAAATGTAGCAGTTAGGACAGCAAATTATTTCAGAGCAGTTGTGCCCCTGAACTGGAGCTGGATAGGACTGAAGTTGCCTCACTGACTCCTGCTTCTGCATTAACTGTTGATTTTTTAATCAATCAATCAATCAATCAATCAGACCTAATGCTCTCTTTTTCTCTTTGTCTGCTGCTGAACAGCAAGAAGCTCACCCTTACTACACATCTTTTTCTCATTTCAAAGCAGAAAATGTAAAGTTCATCACCAGGAATTTACTAATTCCTCCACTGCAAACAGCTTTGCCTTTCTCCATTGCCATTTCTCTGCTTCCTCCTGCTTTCCATCCCTTCTGTTGCCTCTCTTTTTTTTCACAGAACACATATACACACATGCCCAAGTGTCCTGAAGCTGTGTCTGGAGCCACTGTGACTCACATAAACCCTTCTGCCATTAAATATATTTCAAATTTTAATTCAACAGGATAAAAAGTTGCCTACAACTTACAGAATATATTTTTACCAGCTAAATATTAGAAGATTATGATGATATAATGTTGTCTCTATGAACTATTCCTCATCAGAAGTAGAAATGAAAGCTGTACTCACTTCAGTCAAACTACTTAATCTGGACATACAAAAAGGATAAATGATTAAATATTAGTATGTGCACTTTGAGGAGCCTCTTAGGGATGTTACAGTTCCCAAGTTTCCTTCTTGTCTAAAATAGGATTTACAGGTTTTTAATAGAATTTAGATGGGTTTAAAATCTCCATGTATGAGTTGTACTTTTACTGATTTATTGCATGAATTTCCTGTTGAATTTTTATGTGACACTTGATCGCCCCTGAGAGACCTGTTCAGTTCTGATTGGATAATGCAAATTTCCAATGGAGATTGAACACAAATGAGTATGAAATTGATTTATTATAATAAGGGAAATTGAGGTCTGAGGTCCTGCTTCTCTTTTTTCCCTCAGCCAACCCAAGACTGTCAAATGAAGGGTTTTTTTAATAGTTTGCCAACAAAGAAAAAATAAAATTAGCAGCACATTTCAAAATTACACATTGGAAATTAGATAAAATACTGTTTCAAACTTGTTTGACTTCATGGGCACAAGAGAGTTGTTGGAATAGTTTAACACAGTTGAGATCACATCACTGTGGAGCCAGTGGATTGCCTTACATGATTTCTGGAGAATTCAAACTCATTATCAATTTAATGGGAAACAGCCTTTAGCAAAATCTTGTGTTCACATATTTACCTTGGATTATAAATTCTAAACATGTGACTTGGGGCACTGCTGTAAATGGAGATGATGGACTGCAGGAAAGGGTGTTTGGTGTCACTCACAGGTACAGCCTCACGGGCACATGGAGCTTCGCCCACAAAACACCAGCTTTGGCTACGCTGAAGCAACTCCAAAGGATCTGTGCTCTCCAGTGCTCCTTGATGGACACACAGAGAAAAGCTGGCTCTGCAAATACTGAGCTTCTGCACAGACAGAAACACACCTCCTGCCTGGATTTATGTGTCAAAAATTTTGAGAGCTATGATTTGAGAGCAATTATGAACAGGGACTCATTGTCAGCCATACCATACAATCCAGGGATGAAAGATCCCTTCCAGAATAGCTGGAACATCCAGAGCATCTTCCTTGATCCCACAACAAAGGCTGAAAAAAAATCTGCTTTCTTGAGTGCAAACATTCCCTCACTAATGCTGCCACATGTGCAGGAAGTTATGCGCCCTGAGACAACTGCTGCTATTTGTGCCTCTGACAGTCCCAATATATCTTTGAAAATAGTGGAAATACCAAACTTCTGTCAGAGAGGTTTAGGCAGAAATTCCATCAATGCCACAGCATTCACCGCGTACTTTTTAGCTGAAATGAATTAACAATGTGAAACATTCACATTGTAATGGGAAGGGCCAGGCTTCTGTTGTGTTGGGAAGGAGCTGCAGGAAAGATGGAGAGAGACAATTGCCAAGGGCTGCAGGGACAGGAGCCAGGGAATGGCTGCCAGTGCCAGAGGGCAGGGCTGGGTGGGATCTTGGCAATGAGGAATTGTTCCCTGGCAGGGTGGGCAGGCCCTGGCACAGGGTGCCCAGAGCAGCTGGGGCTGCCCCTGGATCCCTGGCAGTGCCCAAGGCCAGGCTGGACACTGGGGCTGGAGCAGCCTGGGGCAGTGGGAGGTGTCCCTGCCATGGATGGGGTGGCACTGGGTGGGACGTAAGGTCCCTTCAAACCCAAACCATTCCATGGTTCTGTGTTACTTGGCCCAGAAACCTTTAACTTCAGCAACGTCCATGACCCAGAAGCTCAAGTTATTAATGCATTAACTGAGTTTACTCTGAATTGTTGTTGTAATTTTTGGAAAAACTCCCATGTTTATCCAAAAGGAAAAAATTGAACTTGCATGAAGAACCAACCTGCGAAATCTGCATTTGATTTATCCTATTTATTTTTGCCTTTGGTTTTATTCCATTTACCTGATCATGGGTAGGTACAATTATAAAGATCATACAGATCTCATCCACCCAAATTCTCTCTGTGGAAATTGGGAACGATTAATAAGGTCTACAACATCAAATGACTTTGCTGATAAGTAATCTTGCACATATTTCCCTTTCCTACCGTTTTAACAGAAAAAATTGCTGTTTGTTAAGTTTTGAACAGCAGCTCCATCAGTGGGTGCAATATTTGTACTTCTTGAAACCATGTCCTGGAATCAATACTGCCACTTCTAAATGCAAAAGACTTGTATTGAAAGAGAGATGAGAATGTGAGTACTAAATCCCCAGAACACAGCCCTTGATCTCTTTGGTGGGTTTTAAAAGGGTTTCAGATTCTCGCTTGAAACATTCACCAAAGTTGGGCCAGAAGAAGTCAAAGTAATTTAGATCCAATCTCTTCAAAAATGAAATGAGCAGAAGTTTTATTAAAGGAAATGAAGAGGAAATTGAACTTTCATATTTCATGGTGCAATTGTGATGACAGAAAACAATATTCATTGATAGAAAATTTAGAAGATAGTTATTTATATGTCTGTGCTGCTCTGCTGGGGAAGTTTTTTCACAGTGAAAAGTAGATAATTTTTAAGGATATAGTGGATCTGTAGCAGAATTACCTGTTCCCCTAAGGGTCTTTTTCCCTTCTTAAGATAAGGAAGCAGAAACTTTAATTGAAATGTGTACTTTATGAGGAATTCTTGTGGGTAATGCAAATTTCACCTGCAAAAAAGCTGCATAGTCCTGTAGTTCTCTGACATGGAAAAACAAAAGCACTTGAATTGAAATCATGGGGCTGAGGAAGATTGGGAATATAATGGAAATGCCATCATTCTGCCCAGCAGAACAGCCAGGACAAGAAGGAGAAAACATTCAGCTAGGCACAGGTGGGAATCACAGTCAGTAGAGACGAAAAAGAGAGGTATTTACATTTAGTTCCTAAAGGTGATGATTCCACAGTTCATCGTGGGAGGGAAAGCAATGGCTTCGGAAGAGGATACTTATTCAGGGACTGCTCCTCATGATTTTTGAACTCACAGTTAAGTCACTTACCTTTCCACCCCCTCCACATTAAAATGCTGTGAACAACTTTTCTTGGACACTGTAGTAGGTGTTTAGGCACAACTTTTCACAAATGTCCAGGTTTGCCACCTACAAGCTGGTTTGTGCCAGGCTAACTAAGCTGCCCCTGGTCTGGCTGACAGGGGCCTTGCCCAGTCTCCCAGGGCTGCAGCATTTCACTGGCCACAGCCTGAGGGCCTTAGAGATGGACCAATGAAAGTTTCCAGACCAGGCTTTTCAAATGCCCTTTCTAAGAAGGGCTGGAGAATAAACGCTCTCTGGTGCCACATGGACATCAGGGTGAGCGGCCTCTTTGTCTCCAGCCCACTCGCCCCCCGCTGACGTTACAGTCCAATAATTCTGATCCCCTCCAGTTCAGGCTGCTGAAGCAGAACATAAATGCAGCACATCAAGGTGAGTAATTATGAAAAAGTGGCCTGGGTGACTCAGTCTGGGCCTTTTCAAAGCCAACATCTGAAAAGATTAGCATCCTAGATGTAAATGTGAGCTACTTTTTTTTTTTCCTCTTACTGCAATGAAGAACAGCCTAAAAATGTTCATCTATGACAGGTGAAAGGAATGAAATTTCATTCTCACACTTTCTGCAATGCAAACATAAGTAAAGCTCTGAGGAGAAAAAATTCCCCAGTATGGAAAAAAAGTTCAAAGCTAAAACTCTTCCATAAAATATTGCCTAAGAAAATTAGTCAAGATATTCTTTGATGAGAAAAGAGAGAAATGTATTTTGACTCACACAATTCAACAGAAAATAATGTGCTTTCCCTAATACACATCTATAACATCATTACAGATGACAGAGAAAAGGAAGAATCTATCAAGATTTACCATTGCAAACCAATGTTCTTAATGCTTCTATTTTAAGTGCGTACTTTGAAAATATTCTTTCTGTTTAGCAGGAGAATTTTCAAATACATGAAATATTTTAATATGCCTGTCTTGAAAAAAAATAACCCTCTACTTCAAGCTGTTCCAGCTCATACAATAAACAGACTGTCGTGCCTGAGAGTTGATGGTGAGTGGTGGATAGGAAAAATTGAATTTTGATTTTTGTTATAAAAATATAGGCAAAAATGCTACATGATGTTATTAACATTCCTTGAGACAACTGTGAGTTAATTACATCTATAAGCACTAGGACAATGTTGGAAACACTGTCTCACTCATTTAGCAGTTGGGTTTGGAGGACATCAAAAATCACATAAAAAAATAAATAATACTAAGACAAGACTTGCAGAGGAGGCCATGCAGGCAGATGGGAGAATGATGGCAGATGAAAATCACCTGGCTGACATCAATTAATAAAAGACCACAAAAATTAAATAACAGAGAAATGAACCTGCAGAAGCAGAAGAGCTTCTGAATTATTTTTAAACTAATGAAAAGAGCAAGAAAATATTTTCCAGGATATATTTTTTTCAAATACAGAAGAACAGCATGTTCAGATTTTCAAAACATGAGGTTGTATGGGTCAATTGCAGTTTTCTAAGGCATCTGAAAATATTCCAGAATGGAATGGATTTGGACATTCTGTTCTGTGGCATCACTGTGAACATAGCCAGTTTTATATTTCTCAGAATTATTTCTATCCACATGCAAATCTCCTGCTCACACAATGTTTATTTAGTAGTGATGCTCGTTAACTTCCCATTGAATTCTTAAGAAATACTGTCTTTTATGGATAAAGGCACAGGAGGGAGGTTAAGGAGATGTAGGAATTGTGACCAGACTGAGGACAACTGGGTGATAAACATTTGTCCTGTGGTGGTTGGACAGAGAACAAATTCCTGATGATCACACAGACTCTAAAATGGCAGGACCAGAATAATCACATACACAGACTCAGAATCAGGAAGTAAAAATAAAAAACCAGAACACAGTAAACAAAGATTTAATCACTCCCTTCAATGTGGAGAGAGGCCCCATTCTAAATGCTCTTAATATGAAATTAATTCCAAGAATGAGGAATGTCTTTGACATCTCAGTTCCCGTTTTTCAGTTTGTAAATTATGAGGTGTTTGCTTCTCTCTGGGGACTGAGCTTTTAATCACACAGATGTCCATTATAAATCCTCTGTTTACTTAGGAGTATAATAGGTGAACTCATGGCATCTTTGTGCTACAATAAATCTGCAGGCTCTGACAGAATGCTCATGATTACCTTCTAAATTCTTTCAAGGTCATTCTACATGATTTCATGCTACATAACATCCTTTCTCAGTCCATTTCACACTGAGAAAAGATCATGATAAACATTGATTTTTCCCTGCTGGTATTCCTGAATTCCATCACATCCCTCCACCACATGCACACTCTAACACATCACATTTCAGTAATTTGATTCTAAGCTCTTCTGTAGAAACTAAAAATTCAAAAAGCCAAATATGCTAGGAAAAAAATATAAGCTAATTTGATGCAATTATTTGAAGATTAGATTGAAAAAAAAAAAAAAAAAAGCAAAGAAATGGGTGTTTCTTCCAGTGAAAGCATTACTGGAAGTAGATAAATGCGCAAAAAGCCATGCTTCAAATTGCTGAGGAATTTAAATGTTAAAACAAACAGCCAAATTTAGATGGAATGTTTGTTTGAGATGTTTCTATTAGCAAATGCTCTTCATGAATTATTCAGCATCAAAAAAAGACATGAATGCCTGAAAGAGCACAGAGACCCAGTCCTGCATGTGGTTCCTCCAGCATTCTGGCATGAAAGGAGTGCAGAAGGTGCTAATAATATTTCTCTCAAGAGAAAGAGATAGGATTCCTGCAAGAAATATTCACGGGCTCTGACAAAAATTAGCTGCTTGATTTCTACTGAATTTTATTGCCTCAGGTGACTCATTATCTCAATGACCTCCTGTCTATGCAGAGATTTAAGATTAATGGATTAAATTCCCTAAATTCTTGGTGAATTTATTAGCTAATAAGATACTGCTATTAGCCATTTGATTAAAATTGTTAAGAGTTCATTTTATTCTTTTATAAAGACCAGAATTATCCTATTTTTGTACAAATACCCATTTCTGCCTGCCTTGGGAATACCAGGAACAATGCCCCTCCTGATGGTCTCCTAATGTGCTACTGCCATTCCTCATTGAAAAAGCACAACTGTTTGTGTCATGGAATCAGAGAATCACAGTGGTGGATATTCTCATCTCATATCCTGAGAGGAAAGGGACCCCCCAGGATGATGGATGCAGCCCCTGGCCCTGCCCAGACCCCCCAACAATCCCCCCAGGATGATGGATGCAGCCCCTGGCCCTGCCCAGACCCCCCAACAATCCCCCCAGAGTGATGGATGCAGCCCCTGGCCCTGCCCAGACCCCCCAACAATCCCCCCAGGGTGATGGATGCAGCCCCTGGCCCTGCCCAGACCCCCCAACAATCCCCCCAGGGTGATGGATGCAGCCCCTGGCCCTGCCCAGATCCCCCAACAATCCCCCCAGGGTGATGGATGCAGCCCCTGGCCCTGCCCAGACCCCCCAACAATCCCCCCAGGGTGATGGATGCAGCCCCTGGCCCTGCCCAGAACCCCCAACAATCCCCCCTGTCCATCCCTGGTGCCCAAAGGCTCCTGGAGCTGCGGCAGCCTCGGGGCTGTGCCCATTCCCTGGGCAGCCTGGGCAGTGCCAGCCCCCTCTGGGGGCAGCAGAACCTTGCCCTGCTCTGCAGCCTGAGCCTGCCCTGGCCCAGCTCCAGCCCCTCCTGGGGCTGCCCTGGCCTGAGCAGAGCTCGGAGCTGCCCCAGTGCCCTCAGCCTCTCCTTGGGTGGCCCCTCCAGGCCCTTGTCCATCTTCATGGCCTCTTTTGTAAACTCTCTAATGGCTTCATGTCTTTTTTTTTTACCTCATGGTGCTGAGAGTTGCCCCAGCACGCAAGGTGAGGCCACCCCAGCCCAGAGGGACAATCCCTCCCTGGCCTGGCCAGTGCTGCTAGGCCTTCTCCCCCAGGATAGGGATGTCCCTCCTGCCTCCAGGACGCTGCTGACTCAGATGCCCCTGGCCATCCACCAGGGCTCCCGGGTCCCTTCCCATGGCCCAGACTCTCCAGACTGTCTGTATATCCAGGGTGCCCCATCCAAGGTACAGGATCCAGCACTTTCCCTTGCTGAACATCACACTACTGGTGATTCACAGCCCTCTTATTTGTCAGTGTCTCTCTTCACAGCCTCCCTGCCTTCCAGTCAACAACTCCTTCCAATCTAGTATTACCTGCTAATTTACTTGATATTCCTTCAAGTTGTAAAAATGGTTTGGTAAAAATGAAATGGTTTCACTTTCCATGGGACTACCTCAGGAATGGGGCTTTAGTCCTGGTGCTGTAGTACTCACACACTGGTTTTTACTCACTTCTTGCCATACCCAAGGAAAACTAATACCAGACCTGTTTGAGGAACATCTCTCTATGTGAGGGAAGACACTTTTCTTCATGCCACCCCAAGAAACCAGTCCTTCCACAGGGTATTTCTCAGCTTTGATGACAAGTTTAAGAACTCTCAGAGCTGGCACTTGCTTGTAGATCATCCTGTTTAGTAGCAGCCAACAGATTTAGCTAAACCCTTTTTAGAATGCATTTACACTTCCAGGCTCCACAGACTCTTATAGCAATAAAGTAAACTTAACAACATGCTGTGGAAAAGGTAGTTCCTTTTATCTGCTTGAGACCAGGAGATGTATTTGGGATAGTCTTTAAGTCTGGGACAGTCTTTTCATCTGTAATTTAAGGACAGATTATCAATAGGTTTCAAATCTATCAGAAAACAGTATTTAAACTAAATGAAGAACAGAACTCAAGTCTTTGGTGACAAACAAATAGCAAAATGCAACTCCACAAGTTGCATTTTCTCCCCTTCAGCACAGGGGTGTGCTCTGAATAAAAAGTGATGCATCTTCTATCAATTTCCACAGTCAAAAAATTCTTTTTTAAAGCATTCTAAGTTGAAGACTGCCCTCCAGAGCAGACAGATGTGAACCTTGGATGCACAATGACATAACGGAATGGCAAATCTGGCAGCCACTAAAATCCAGCTGAGCTTATCAGAGCTTCAGAGAGCCAAGGTCTGAGGGGCTCCAGGTGCTGGTGACAAAGCACCCAGTGGGTGACACCTTCAGAGGGGACTGGAGAGTTCCAGTGCAACACCACAAATTTGACTGCAGCCCCCCCAGCTGATCCATGTCTTCTCCTGCCTGGATCCCCAGAAATCTCTGTGTTAGTCACACTGCTCCAATATTAATAAAGAAAATTTTATGAAGAAGACAATTTTAGGACTGAACAACCTTCTCAAGTTCTTTTTCACACGAAAAAGTGGATTAAAGCAACATCAGCAGAGGTTTGATGGAGCAGAAATTCATATTCTCAGGATGACAGGGAAAGTACAATCATTGCCCATTTTATTATCTGGATGCATCAAGCACACATGTTAAAAACCATGAATATTTGAGTTAAAACTATGACTGAAAAAAAAAAAAAGGACCATTCAAATTGGCCAAGGTTCACTTAGAATCATAGAATCATAGAATGGTTTGGGTTGGAAAGGACATTGAAGATCACTTGGTTCCATCTCCTGCCATGGCAGGGACACCTTCCACTGTCCCAGACTGCTCCAAGCCCCAGTGTCCAACCTGGCCTTGGATCCAGTGAGCCAGGGCCTTGGCCAGGGATCCAGGGACAGCCACAGCTTCTCTGGGCACTCTGTGTCAGGGCTTCCCCACCCTTCAAGGGACCAATTCCTTCCCAATATCCCATCTAAATTTCCCCTCTGGCAGTTTCAGCCCATTCTGCCTTGTCCTGTCACTCCAGATCCTGAAGAATTGTCCCTCTCCCTCTTCCCTGTAGCCGCTTCTGATACTGGAAAGATGCCATCAGGTCTCCACTTAACCTTTTCTTCCCCAGGCTGAACAGCCTCAATGTTGTCAGCCTGTCAAAAATTTGGAAATCAAGAATGGTTTCAATATGGTAAATGATGTGATCCATTATGGTGTTTACTGGAAATATTTCTTAGAGTTCTGCCTGGGTAAAAGCATTTGCAGGACCAGCACATTCACTGAGTGATCAGAGATCACAACTGATGACAAACACTACCCCTGGATGTGTAGAGAATGAAGGATGTAATTTATAGTAATTCCTTTGGCATTTTTGTTGTCCTTGACTTTGGTCCTGGAAGGGACTTGCTTTGCAAGTGCAGCAATCAGATTATCTTTTCTGAGCCCTGTCAACTTCCTAGAGCTGAAATAACAGCAGAAATTTCTGGTCCTGTAGAAAATGAAGAGATGCATAATAAATGTACAGAGAAACCTGTACTGAGTATATTATTAATCTACATTCCAAATCAGCTGTAGCAACATACTCCTACTGTGTCAGAAACACATTCTATACCCTACACTGAAATTCAGTGTAGGAATAGGTACATTTCGAGGTGAAGTCCTCAACACACAAACAAACAGACACCACTATTCCTCTCAGAGCAGGGGCTTTCAATCCTTATCCCATCAAATCTCCCACTGACAAGTCAATTGTCTTAATTTGATTTACACCTTGGCATGAAACGACTGCACACAGAGCCCACCAAACAGCTCAGATTCTGCCTGAATAAAGACAGGTTTGTGAAAGATCTGTCTGGAGACACAGAAACCACTGATGAAGGAATTTGTGCTGTAGGTCCTGTGTTATCACAAAGGCACATCCCTGGCATTGGGAAGAGGGGCAAAGAGGGTTAAACCAAATTACTCCCTCACAAGAAATATTTATGAAGCAGAAGTGCTGCAAACCGTGGATGAGAGACCCCATATGGCAGTGAGAAAACAATTTCCTCCTAGCCAGGAACCCGCCTGCAAGCTGAAAAGGATCCTGCTCGAGCTGCAGGGAAAAGAGTGCGACAATTACTGCTGAAGAGTGGAATTCAGCCATTGCTGAGAGTTACAGTTGGAGCAGCAGGTCCTGGGATTGTTCTAAAGGAGGCTGGGAAGAGATAATGCAACAGGATAAAGAGGGAGAGGCATTCACGGACACTTCAATTCACGTTCTGCTGCTATGCAATTTTCTCCCCAGTTTTGAAAAGTGCTTCCTGGAGGTGAATGATTCAGTGTCTCATATTTTATGCACTGGAGGGGAAACCAGGCAGCCTCATGAGGCTGTAAATATGGGGGCTGCAAAATTAAACCCTGCCCTAACAACTGTAGCTCAGTAAAACCTTTCATAATAATATGGAGCTCTGAAAGTTTTAAGGGGTAAAAAAATTGAATGGTTCCCAGGAGGATTAATTCAACTAATAGAAAGTAATAAGATCACCAGCCCTGGGGAAATTCAGCAAGTTTCCTGTGTTCAGACACTTATCAGGCCCCTTTACAGAGCACACGAAGAATAGGATGTCATTTTCTAAACCTGCAGTGAAATTCGAAGTGCAAAATACAACAACATTAAAAACCATGAAGCAGTTCTTGGTAAGGAACTTGATACCTTGCAAAGAAGCAGATGTAACTCCAAATGATTTTGAGAAGGCAAGTAAAAATCTTCTTCTGAAGGCCATCCTTAGCCATGAACAGATGTAACACCCCCACATCTCCATGTGATTTCTGCCAAATGTCTGGAAGACAAGCGATTCAAACCATTTCCAGAGAACTCTGGTGACGTATGAGTGCCTGCAGAAAATACATCAGACCCTTGAGCAATAATTTCACTTCAGTGCAGTCTCTGTTCCAGTCTCTCACTAAGGCTGGTCTCCCAAGTGCTTACAGAATATACTCCACCATTTGGAACATTTATTTCTCTCAGTTATCTCTTGCTTTGAAGTTCAATATCTGCAACTTTCTTTCTGCAGAGCCCAGTTCAAAGAGCAGATCCCAGTGATTCTGTGACAACAGGAGAATGAGCACTATTAGCAATAACTCTTTGCTTCCCCTCCAGAACATACTCCTGGCATCAGCATGAGCAAGGTCTGATATAACAACAAATGCTCGAGGAAGCAGCTGTGACCAGCTAGCAATATTATAATTTCTGAAACAGTTTTGCAGTGATAGAGTGAAGGGTTTTCTGTCACTTACCAAGTTTTTTTCTAACTTCCAAAGGAAGCAAGGTGCAAGGAAAGAAATTTTATCTCTATTGGTGCTTCAAACAGCATAAAGTTTGAGGATATTGAAGTCAGGCAACAAGATAGAGCACTGAAATGTGCAGCTGTAAAATTCAGCTCCACTTGATGATCTGGGTTTATAGCAATGCCCAGGTTTGTGGGGCTGCAGTGCAGCTGTAGAGCCATTTGGATCCTTGCTTATTTTATTTCTCAGAGTTAAAAGAATTTTAACATTGTGTAAATGACACCTCTTTGGCTCTTAAATCACTTGGCTGTCTATAATGGCTGTAATAAATGTTTCCTATTCCACTGCTACAAAGAATGGCCCGGGCAGTTTTAGCCATTTGGTCGTGGCACTCACAGGCCTGTGATTCATGGCACACTTGTTATTTATTTGCAGAGGCTACAAGGCAAATGTGCTAGATGAGAATAGTTCTTTAATGTAAAGCATTAAATTATAAGCTCACCCTCAGGATTTGACTGCCAATAGTAGTAAATGGATGCCCAAGATAACACAGGAACAGTTACTATTTAAAAATAAGCTGTTTGATATTAAACTGCTTTTATTTTACAGCAGATTTCCAACCCTGTCTCCCTTCTTTCAGTGCTTTAGTCTATACCCGTCCTGTCGAGATTTGAATGGGTGCTGGGAACAACACTCATCTCATTGGAAAGATATATGCCAGATCATATTTGTGACCGTGTTCACAGGGGTCTCAGGTTGAGGGAAGAGACGAGGATCTGACTCCATGTTTCAGAAGGCTTGAATTATTATTTTATAATATATATTACATTAAAACTATACCAAAAGAATAGAAGAAAAGGTTTCATCAGAAGGCTTAGCTAAGAATAGAAAGGAAAGAATGATAACAAAGGCAGCTGTTTCGGACTCTCTGTCTGAGCCAGCTGGGCTGTGATTGGCCATTAATTATAAACATCCAAGATGGGCTGATCACAGCTGCACCTGTTGCATTCCACAGCAGCAGATAGCCATTGTTTACATTTTGTTCCTGAGGCCTCTCAGCTTCTCAGGAGGAAAAAATCCTAAGGAAAGGATTTTTCATAAAAAGATGTCTGCGACACATATTCTTTCACATTTTTGCTTTTTTTGTAATTTCAGGGCTTCTAGCTCAGGTATTCCAATGGCTCCCATTAACGCAACATTTACAATTGTTACAATTTTAAAAGAACTCACTCAGAGGGTAGCACTGCTATCTTTCTGTAGTGCATGGACTGCAGCTGAGGCACAAGAAGGATAAGGTTCAAATTTTTAGGCAGCCTTACTCATCCTTTAGTTCAAGGGCTACACCAGCTTTGGAATATTTTTCCTGAGGACTGACAGATGTTTGCAAATTGTTCAAGAGCATCCCCTGAACTACAAGACCACCCATCCCACTTCATGATGTTGCGCTCCACCCAAATTGTCCCAGAGCCAAGAGCTGACTCTTGACGGTTCCAAGCTCTTGAATTGCAGCCAAAGGAGCTCATCCATTCCCCTCTTATATAGAGCCCAAATAATTTTGCCATCAGTGTGGCTTTTGTACAAATTCAGTAGGAAAAAAAAACCCGGTTTGTCAAGTTATTAAAGCAAGTCAGAATCCAGTATTGTAGAACAAAGTACTATAATTAAGCTAACAAAACCCCCCAAACAATCTAAATCCTGTAAGACGACATTTCAAATCCTTATGGGACACCATAAATCAGGGCTTTTCTTTACTGGTCAGGTTAGAAGGAAACTGCTAAAAAAACCAGTTCAAATGTTAATAAGACTATTTGATAGAGAAAATATATTCCCAACACGACAGAACTCCTCACTTTCCATTTTTTCAAAATTACCTTTTAAGCTACAGAATTTTAAAAACCCCAACAAAGACCCCAACACCTCAAAACATGCAAGTGATCAATATGTTTCAATAATTTAATTCATTCTCTTACTCATTTATTTAAAAACTCCACAGCAGATACATTGTACAGCAGCATGTTTATAAACTGAGTCATCTGCTCTTGTTATCACCTAACATTTATCACCAGACAGGGCTTTAGCCTTCCAGGTGTGATTCTGAAGCAATATATGCATATTAACAGGAAACCTGAAACATTAACACAATACCATTATCTTGGAAAGCCTGTCAGCTCAACAAGATAAATATGATATTTTTTCCTTGCAAAGGGCTTCAACAAAAATGTAAAAGTTTTCAAGTTTCTGTTGGGTAAGATATTAAGAAATTCCAATTCTTTCAGTTTATTCTATATTTGGAGTAAAGCTGCTGAATATAGAAACAAGACTGGTTTCGCTGTGTTGATGCAGTTGTTACAGAAGTTTTCTACTTTCAGCTGATGACACTTGGAAATACAGCCAAAATCTGACCCTGGCTAAGGAAAACAACCTCCAAAACCCCAGCTATTGCAGACTTCTTCCTGCAAAAGACTCATTCTTTATGATCAGTTCTAGTAATTCAGTAAGCTCTAGCAACCTGAGAAAGATTTGAAGGAAAGTGACAACTTTCTGCAAGGCCATGTTTTAAAATTCCCTGGAAGAGGAGCACTCCATGGACTCCAATCCTTGGGGAATAATTACTTGTCTTAGTGAAAGATCAGGCAACAGAACTAAATGGAGGCAAACACAGAATTTGTTCTGCTTGAGGACTGAAATGGAGGGTCCATATCTAAATTTCACTGTGCCAACTTGTTCCTAGCCCCCTTAACCAGTCTAGGGATGAATCAAGGGATGCTCCACAGGGATGCACCAGTGCAGGGTGTGCCATGCTCTGGGGTTTGGGAAATAGGAGGTGGAGGTGCTCAGGAGTAATCCCAGAACCACAAACAGATAAGGAAACCAGAAATATTGTCCGGGCTGTGACATAAATCTGGCCAAAGACAGAGCACTGCAACCCCTGCTGGCAGGGACGGGAAGAGGAAGGCACTGCAGGCCATAAAGCAGGAAAACCCCAAAGCACAGGGGATGGAAAGTGATCTGGAAACTCCCGCACTGACACAGTGAACGATCTGATGCACATCAGGGTTCACCTTGCTGGGGCTTCGCTGTTCTTACCCCTTAACTCACCCTGGGCTTGGGGCTGAATTTCCCAACTGAACATTAAATAAATTGTTGTGTAGCAGCTCTTACAAGGCACAGTTAAATGGAAGAAAATACCAGCATAGCAAACATAAACAAACTCCAATATTTACCACAGAGAAGTTCTTAAAGCCATCATTTCAGTCATCTCAGACCAGCAGCAGTTTAGAAAACATCCCCACAGAGGATGGGCTGGAGGAACACGCATTCTCCACTGGAAGTTTTCACGTATATGAGATTCTAAATATTAAATAAAACCTGGCCACTATATCAAGAATAGTTCCTGAACTTTGATCAATAGCTTTTTTTTTTTTCCTAATATTTCTTCAAAATGCTTAGGAAGTTTTGATTCCTTTGCTTCTAATTATAGAAAATTGAAATCTACTGTTTTATTTTGTCAGGACACAAAACAAGGAAGCAATCGCTTAGTGTAAGATTAGGTTAAATCTGAATGACAGTTTGATTTCAGCAGCACAGTAATTCCTCCAGCAGTTCCCACACAGATCCTTCAAAATTACCACTCGCTGGTAATCACATTACTGAAATCCATATCTAATAACATTTCTGCTGCAAATAATGGAGAAATGAAGTTAGAAAGCAGTTGATCTTGTAGTACATCATCCAAATTGAATGTTGGAAACTTTGTGGGAATTTGAGCATTCTCTGGCCAAATTCTGCCAAATTTGGCAAACTTCTCTATTAGCAAATCAAGTGTAAAGCAATCTTAGATTTAGGATCCCAGCCAGAGCTAAATGTAAGGATCAAAATCTAATACATGTGGTTTTTAAGTATTTTATTTATTTGTGTGTTACTTCTTTAAATTTCTATGGTGTCAGTGTGCCTGAACACAGAGTGGAGATCCTGCTCCTGTGCTCTCCATCACACAAGCCTGTCCATTTTGCTTTTTCCAGCAGTGTGAAACCAAGTAAATATTTCTCACTGTGAGCAAACTGAAGTGAAGTGCACTTAAAACTAATTTTTAAATTGCACTTCATGGAGATCTCAGCTTTGAGTTCTGTAACAGTCTTTCCCCAGAAAATCTCTTCAATAACAGGCAAATTCACTTAAGGATGTGCCTTGTTTAATCCCAATTTGACAACAGCAATGTCTGAAACAGAAAAAAATATTTAAATCAAAAGTAAGAAAAATACAACTGTCATGCACCATGATAGGATTAGAGGCACCAGAGCACTGCAAAGGATATTTTAGACCCATCCTGACCCACTCCTCCCCAAAGAAACTAGAAACACCTACATCCTCAATTTGAGAAAACCAGAATGTTTTAGTCAAATTTAGCCTATCACAGCGTATCAGGGATGGTGCTTTGGAACAAGGTGGAGTCACTTCGCTGCAGTAATGTGCTACAATGAGAAATTCCGTATAAAGAGAGTTGATAATAGGAGATGTAGCTATTGTGAAATTAGGTGATTAGTGAAGGAAAGTGGCAAATTTGTACATGATACAGGCATCTGCCTTCCTTTTCTTTCCATCTGAAATTAAGGTCAAAGATATCAATTACATTGGTGGGAAAATTGCATCCTGACCAATCTCTTGTTGTGATCACTTGGAGTCTTAATTATTCACTGAATTACATGTGGTATCTTTACAGAAATGAAGAATAGTGTAATGCTCTGTGTGCTTTTCTGAATGAATAATCTGTACAACAGTTAATTCCCCTTGCAGATATTGAGATAAATTCAAGTGATAAAAGAGTACCTGAGAGTCTTCACATGTCTGAGAATTAAGTCTGGGTTACCTGTCTCTGGCTCATCCTTTAGTACAGATCTGCAGGTGAGGTTCAGGTGATGTTCTGTGTTTTAATATAACATCAAAATTAGAAAGTAAAAGGTCCCAGTTGTTCCCTCCCTCATCTGTCACTGCCTGACCATATGTGTGACAGATTGGAAGGGAAATTCTTTGCTTCTTCCTTATATTACATCTATTATTTAAAAATCATTACTCCCTACCTTGAGATCTAGGTGGAAAAAGTTCATAAACCAGGATTCAGATCTACATCCAGACTCTTCCTCTATTCCTGCAAGTGTAACACATAAGTAAGTTTATTTCTTGTTGCTTCCTTGGCAAATTCTGCATGAGTTTTCCCAATAATCCCAGTTTATCCCCAAATATTCTCAGTCATTCTGACAGGGGGTTGTGCAGGGCTAAGAGAGAGCATGGAAAAGTTCTCTGAGTGGAAATCAGTGTCATCAGACATGGCATTAAAGAGGGGAGGCAGAGGAGGATTCTTGCTCTGTCTGATGCAGGACCAACAGCAGCAACGCACAATTGTTCAGCACACAACAAATGAAAACAGATCCAAGTGAATCCAGCCAGGAACTGCTCTGCCTCCCAGCTGTTCCTTGCAGCAGCTCTGGGCTCTCGGGTGTCACACCAAGCCATCAATTCAACACTTCTTTATCACAAAACCCTTCCATATTGATAAAGCCTATCTTCTGCTTGCAACTGCTGGGCTCACTTAATGAATATTTATCTTGCACGGTCCAGGAGAATGTCTTTGTGATCATTCACACAATGCACTTTATTTTAGTTATTTCACTAGAAAAAGTAGTATTCTTATCTGAACAATTGTTCCATGTGTTTATTGATCAAAATCCAATGCTACTCAAGTAATGTTAAGTTTCAAGTGTTTTCCTCAGTGCATTACAAAGAGAGCAGGTTCGGATTGTTCATATGAAAGTGGATATATCCACAAAGCCAGAGTATTAGATGAATCTATAACATGTCAAGGACCCCCAAATCTCTGAATTAAAAACAAAAAAAAAGTCAACTTCACTGATTTACTTACAGTAATAAACTTTAAATTTTATCTTTACAATTACTATATGAACACCAGTGAAATAATTAATTCTTTGCAGAGTATATTTCCCATTTTGCCTAAAGGATAACTCGTCCAATAAAATTATGACAGAAAATGCACCTGTTTCATAAAGAAAGCTCACAGGACTGTAATCTCAGAATATGAGAGAATTAAACAGCCATTTTCTGTGATTTCTCTGCCCACAATAGCAGCAAAACTGAACATCTAAATGCTCCAGAATAGAAAGAAAAATCAAAGTCTATCTTGGTCTCATTACGCATTAGAAAAAATAAATAACTACAATTTGTACCTTTTATTGCCCAGTGTCCTATAAATCCAGTAGAAACTCCAGGAAACATTCCATGAGTTTTATTTTGCTACAGGTGGAGCATAGGCAAGACCTGCACTCCTTTATTTCAGGGAAGGGATCCCTTTACTTCTCTGGCTGCACAGACAATCAGCTGTGCCTTCCCTCCCTCCTCCCCTTCCCAAGCCTTCAAGCAGATTAATTGTTTGAACTATATTTTCCAGGATGCCTCCCTTTTTGGGCACCCATATTAATATTAGTCCTAAAAAAATCCATGTCCTCAGTAAAAAAACATGCAGGAACACAATCTTAGAATCACAACCCTCCAAGCCAAGCACTGGGGACATCAGTTGCCCTATGAGCAGAAGGTGCTGGAAGATATTGCATTTCAACACAGAGCGGCGCTGAGGAATTCTCAGTGGCTGATATGACATTCCCTCAATATTTGTATTTTCACTCAGTTCAGGGTCTCCTGGGAACAGGCATCCTTACAGACGTCAATAACAAAACAAGTCAAGCGATGCAACAACTGCCCCCTGAATGAGAAATGAGTGTGTAGCCAACTTGTTCCTCAAAGGCCAATTCCTTCTGTATAAAAAATTGCAGCATAAAGAACTGTGGCCATTTGTCTCCTCATGCCTCTGCCATAGAGCGGCCAAGACTGTGCTTTCAGCATTTTAGAAGCAATTTGCCAAATCATTATGCTGTCACTAAATGGAAACCTTAATTTTCAGGTGTTGCAAATACGATGAAGAGAAAGCTGCAGAGTGCACTGAAATTCAAGGTGACACCAGAGGGACTGCAGAGCACAGTTTTCCACACACCCTAGGGAAAACTAAGGAGCTGGTCTCTCAGTCCAGGAGGAATGATGTAAAAACATTTCCACACTGTTACAAGACACATACACAATAATAAACGCTGATTTTGTTCCGCCTGAAATGATGTGTGATATGGTTACCTTGTAGATGCTTGCAAAAATCAAATGATGTCATAGAAAAACATTCCCATTTTGCCACAGGAAGGCTTGTCCAAAATTCTCAGCTGGATTTTGTCTAGGGTTTGACTGACAGAACGTTACTTTTTCATTACATCATGAACAAGTAGATGTTTTCTTGCCCAAAGAAGGAGCTGTCCAATTAGCTCAGCTCCAGTGGTATTTCAGTCCCTCCCTTGCCTCATTTTGTGTGAACCTTTCTCCTATCTCTTGAGAACTTATTTGTGTCATACAAAAATAATAACAAGTTTATGAGAAACACTTGGCTCACTCATGAATAGCTTTGAAGTTTAAATTATTTAAAAGAGCATCTTTCTGGTTGTCTTGGATGGCTCGAGCCCCTGCCCAGGGGGCTCAGAGACCTTGGCACAGAGCCCAAGACACCTGGGACTTTGATTTTGAGCCATGGAGCAAATTACCACCTATATGAAGAATTACAAGTCGAAAGAGTTTAAGTAGAATAATAGTTAGTTTGTCACGGGGTGAAAAATAGATTTTTGGGGTTTTTAGAATGGGGGTTCAGGAGGCAAGATGGAGGAATCTGGGCGCGTCCAGTCTTTCTCCTTCTTCTTCTTCTTCTTCTGGCCCTCCATCTTCTGCTGTGATGGTGGCACTTTTGGATTGGTTTAAGGTAGGAACTCACTGTCTAACATAGGTGATAGGTATTGGGAAGTTATGGTAAATAATGTACATATTTAGTATAAAAAGATAACAGCACCCCAAGGGCGGCCAGTGTGCCTCAACCCAACCTGCCAGACAGATCTCGGCAGGTCGGCAAAAGAATTTTATAGATAAGAAATAATAAACAACCTTGAGAATGAGAACAAAAGAATCCTTACTCCTTCTTCGACTGCTGGGCTTGGAAAAAGAAGCTTGTACCTATCTCAGAGTCACTCTGACCAGCAGAGTCCTGAGAGCTAGAGTATGAAATTCATTTCAACAGGTCTCCAGAACAGGTTAATTTCTTTACTGTAAAACAGTGATGATGATGATGATGATGATGATGTTGATGATGATGATGATGATGATGATGATAATAATAACAATAAAGTTCCATCCATTATGGAATTCAGCTGCCCCATGTTCAAGTCTGACAGGCCACTTGCAAGCTCTGTCCCATAACATTGGTGGATACAATTCTTAAGGAATAAATCCGGGTTTCCATTTCATCCCTCCTTTCTCTCAAATGCATTTTGAATTCTGCACTCAAAAGAGACATGAAGTGTTGGGAACAAAATCAGAATCTATAGCATGAGGAAAAAAACCCTAGCAGAGGTTGGATAGGAGCGCAAGACATGCACTAATCCTCTACTATCTCCCCAAACAACCCACAATTACGTCTTTCCCAGGAGACAGTTGTCAGCTTTGTGCTAAACTGTTCCTAAATTTGAAGACTCCATAGGTGCCTGGGGATTCTCACCCAGTGACAGCCTGCCCAGCCATTAGAGCAGTTTTCTCTTCGTGGCTGACCTAAGCTGTGCTTGTTATTGCATTATTCCCATCATCTCCAAGGTGGATGTGATGGAGAAATGAACACACACCTGCTCTTTTACAATAAAAGTTGTTGAATAATAAGACTGAAAGTCTCCTGTGTTTAATGCTCTCCCCCTTAGGCTAAACAACCTTAATTCATTTATATTTTTATTCAAAAGCTGCTCTGATATCTTTTGAAGCTGTTTTGGGAGATTTCTTCAAATGGGCCACAACTACTTGTCCTCCTTGAAGTGCATTGCCCCAGACAGGACACGTTCCTCCAGTTTGCTCTCCCTCATCCTAGAGAGAGGTAAAATACTGCTTCCCACCTCCCTCTGAGTCCACAGAACTGTGGGAATTTATAGCTCAGCACAGATGAGACAGGAAATAAACAGATGAAATAACTGCTCTGCCATTGCAAACTTACCTGCTGCTTTGCTGAGATGTCTCTCTTTGATTCCAAGGATCAAAAGGTATCTTCTTTTTCTCAGATCTAGAATTGTTTGGAATTTGTTGGAAAATGGCTTTTTCTCCCCTTGATAGAAAATGAATGACACTTTTTCTTCTTCCTAATTCTTCTCAAAAAGGAAACGAAAATCCTCTGGATTGAATAAATTTTATATATGCTTCAGTAGATCCTTCTGAAATGCCCTCTTAACAAAAAGAATCACTTTTATTTTTCCTCCTTTGCCTATTATTTTATAGGAAACACTTATTTTGCCCATAAATATAAAATCAGTACTTCTTTGTTCCTAATAACACTTGAATTGTTAAAAATATTTTAAAAGCAATTTTGTACAGTTTGTTGTCCACAGAAATGTTACGAAATATGTTGCACTTCAAACCTATGCTATGAATTCCACAAGCTCTTAAAATAGCTTGAATAGATATTTAAATTAAAAAAAAAACACATTAACAAAAATAATTATTTTAATCTATTTCCGAGACAATTTATGCCCATAGTCTTTTGGGTTTTGGCAATTAATTAGAAGTGTATATAAAACCAAACAAATAGAAAGAAGTCTGAAGAATCACTACAGTGACTTAAATATAGTTTATGCCAGGTTAATTGACCTCACACATCATCTGGATATCAGCTCAGAGGAGTCAGAAAATATAGCTGAAGAGACATTAATTATTCTGCAGTTACATACTTGGTATTGTCCTGTAAAATACCTCTTTCAGTCCAGATGTCAAAGTTCTCTAAAATAACACAAGTATGAGGTCTTGAGCTGATCCAAAATGCTGATCCCTGCTCCAGAGAGATGCTAACAAAAATCTTCATTTTGTAATTTCTCTTATTGTTAAAAGAACAACAAAAAACCAACAAGAAAACAAAAAACCAAGAAAAGTACAACATTTAAAAACTGTGAAAAATCAGAATATGGATTTTCCAGGCTGATGTTGGATGTTGTGCATCACTTATGGCACTCTTCGATGTCCCCACTTGTGAGCAGGGACAGTGGTGAGTTACTGGGAGGCTGGAAAGACACCCCAGCTGCAGGTCCTCATTTCACATGTCGTGATCAAGGATGAAAATTTTAGCCTGAAACCACATTGAGGTTTCCCACTACTTCTCTGGGTTCAATTTTTATTTGAGGTCACAAGAGCTGCCAGTCCCCTCATGTGACATCCGCCAGAAAAATAAACACTAAAGGGAATGTGGTGCAGATATTTTTATTTCTAGCTTTTGTGAGAACTACACTGTACCAACATTGCAGGACTTTGGAGTCAGTTTGAAGCCCAGAAACAGTAAATGGGTGCCAGGTCATAGGTCTTAAAATGTCTTATTTTTACGTAAACCCAGCTTTGTGTGCCAAACGTTATTTTTTCCCTCAGTGCCTTCAGTGAACAGTGCCCTGAGCAGGAACTTCCACAGCATGGAGCCCATTCCCAGCACAGACTCTTCACCAAGGAAAGGCTGCACAGTCACGACATTTTGGTATTAAATCCACTTAGTCCACCATGTGGAGAGATGTTTGCTTCCTTTTCACACCTCTGTGTACAGAATATCGTACACAACGGGATTTGTGCTTTTGCATGTCTTCACCTAAAACAGGCCATATTTTTAGACAACACATCCTGGGCTAAATCGGATGTAACTTAATCAGAAGTAACTTAATCCTGCCTGTTCTCTCTCCACATGGGGAGTCTAAACTGCCCCATGGGAACTCACAGAACCCAAGAATGGGTCAGCCTGGAGGGGCCCACAGGGGCTGCTGTGGTGGCACCTCCCTGCTCCAGCAGGGCCATCCCAGAGCCCAGGGCACAGCAGTGTGTCCGTGTGGCTCTGCAGTGTCCCCAGGCAGGAGCCTGCACAGCCTCTGTGCCCCATCTGCTCAGGGCTGGGCACTGCCAGGGCAGGAGCTCTGGGCACGGGCAGGGGCAGCTCCTGGGCTCAGGCCCTGCCCGTGGCTCTGGGGCCATGGCTGGGCCCGCAGCAGAGCCTGGGCCCTGCTCTGCCCCTGCCTGCACACAGGGACACCCAGGCCTGAGGGCCCCTCTCAGCTGGGGCTCCTCTCCGGCCTGAGCAGCCCCAGCTCCCTCAGCCTCTCCTGGGCACCGAGATGCTCCAGGCCCTGCTCAGCTCCAGCAGCTCCTGGCCCTGCTGTGCTGAGGATCCACAGCTGGACACAGCAGCCAGAGGTGCCTCCAGGGCTGGGCACAGGGGCAGCATCCCCCTGACCTGCTGCCAGGGCTCTGGGGCCATGTCCCCAGGCACCCTTGGCCTCCTTGGCCCCAGGGCACTCTGCTGCCTCAGGGACAGCTCTGTGTCCCCAGGGCACCCCCAGGGCACTCTGCTGCCTCAGGGACAGCTCTGTGTCCCCAGGGCACCCCCAGGGCACTCTGCTGCCTCAGGGACAGCTCTGTGTCCCCAGCACCCTCAGGGCACTCTGCTGCTCTGTGTCCCCTCTGTGTCCCCACAGCACTGCTCCAGCAGGTCCCTCCAGCCTGTGCTGGTGCTGGGCTTGTTCCTGCCCAAATTTCCCCAGAATTAAATTATAAATCAACTAAGCCCAACATGATGTATTTGATGTGCTGAGGATTGAGAAAACTGCAACTGGAAATGGTGCTTCAAATCTATTCCACATGAGGTCACAAAGAATGTATTTCTCCAAATTTTTCGGCAGGGATTACCTTGCCCTTGAGGACTCACCAGAAGATGAGAGACATTCAATTTGAATGTTGTTGCTTTTAATCAAAGGTTGTCAATCACATAATATTATTTCAACCAAAATTAAACTGAGGCTTGCCTATTTCAGCTCAGTGGTAATGATCAAGTGTTTAATATGTTGCTTTATTTGCATTTAAGTCCAAGTTTTCATAAAAATACCCTGGGGTTTTAGGATTTTTACCAGCACCCAGTTATCACTTCCAAAGTGTATTGTGTCCTAATGTAAGACTTTTTGAAGTTAATATACTGCTGACATTAAACTGAAATACTTTGTTTATTTCTGTAAGTTCAGAGTGTGAAGACAATATTAAACAAAATCATATATAAATAAGCTTTATAAAAGTTCACAGAAGGTGAAAACAACTCAAAACAATCATTTTCTATGGGCTTTTTGTTAAGAGAAAGAAAAACCTGCATTTAAAGTAATATATTTCACTTGTTTTTTCTGTTCATTGTTAGACTGTTTGTATACAAACTAAATAATACAAACTTTCCAATGGTGTCATTAACTTTTGTTTAGTTATCCTACGATGAAATTATCTGTAATTTAAATAATGGACAGCAAATCATACCCTTTGTTTTAAAGCTGCTTCAGCTCCTCAGGTATCTGAAATTTTCCAGCTCAGATTTGTTAATTAAAATGTTTTTCTCCTACAGTAGCATCTGTTTCCAATTAAGTGATTGCTATTTAAAAAGTCAACAACAAGAATCGTGTTTTTACTACAGCAAGAATAAAATAACCAACCCAGTGTACAACTATGAAAAATAAAAGTGCTCACACTGCAATTATCTCAAAGGCTGAATTAGGCTGGAGACTGCAGTTAATAAAGGAAGTCATGCAGAAATGTGCCCTTTAGCACGAAACTTATTCTAAATTATATCATCCACTCATAGAATGGTTTGGGCTGGAAGGGACCTTAAATCCCACCCAGTGCCACCCCTGCCATGGACACCTCCCACTGCCCCAGGCTGCTCCAGCCCCAGTGTCCAGCCTGGCCTTGGGCACTGCCAGGGATCCAGGGGCAGCCCCAGCTGCTCTGGGCACCCTGTGCCAGGGCCTGCCCACCCTGCCAGGGAACAATTCCTCATTCCCAAGATCCCACCCAGCCCTGCCCTCTGGCACTGGGAGCCATTCCCCCTTGTCCTGGCACTTCAGGCCCTAACAAAAAGTCCCTTGTAAAAAGTTCCTTTACTCTTTTAAGTGACTATTTTGCCACATGAATCTTTACATTTAAAATGAGCCACGTTTAGGTATATCCTGAAATTTCATGTTTTTATCTTGTTAACCCATAAGCTTTTATCAAATAAGATCAGCCAACTTCACTGACCACCTCTGCAAAACAACTGTGTTTGAAATCCATCATCACATCTCTTCCCTGTTTTCCCTTCATTCCCCCAAGCCTCAGGTCATTTCGTGCACATTCAGAAATCTATGCAGTGTAACCCCAGGAGATCAGGATGAGTGGATGGACAATGGGATCTCCTATGGGCTAGGGGTCTCTGCTGGAGCTAAACCTGACCTAGGGCTACAGGTAGTTATTTCACTTCAGCTGCTCCACTGTTGAAGGAATGCAGGATTTCTTTGGCCTTGGTTTTAAAGGATCCCTTTTTGCCCAATAAATAAAAGCTGCATCAAGGTGATAACCACTTTAATTCTTAAATTATTACTATTATACTCTTATTATATTGTTGTGCCAGGGCAGCTCAGGGTGGGCACAGCAGGAATTTCCCCATGGAAAGGGGGCTCAGGCCTTGGCAGGGGCTGCCCAGGGGGGTTTGCAGTGCCCATCCCTGGAGGTGTCCCAGGAAGGGCTGGAGGTGGCATTCAGAGCTGGGACTCCATGGTTTTAGAAGCCTTTTCCAACCCTTAAGATTCTATGATTTTATAAAATTAAATATTCTATTATTATATTATCAAGTCAGAAATGAATAAAGTTAGGAATATGGGACAACACAAGATTTTGGAGCGATACCCAGGGAGAAAACAGTGTAAATCTTCCTTCCCATATTTGAATGTGGGTCCAGATTTTCTCTGTAAAATGGGTGAGTGGAACACTTTTGCTACCACCAGGTAAATGGACCTCTGGGAGTGCCTAACACCTCTCTGCACTGATTAAACACAAGGTAAGCAAAGTATTCACATGCAGTAGTGCTCCAATCCCTGTGCCCAAGCACAGGCAGGGGTCAGCCAGGCTCTTGGACACGTTTACTCCAGCTCTGAGGGAGGAGGAAAAACGTAGAATGACAAGAGGCTGAGTGTGACTGACTGCTTCAGCAGAACAAGGGGCTGCATGTGGGCAGGCTGGGAATGGTTTTCCATCAGCAGACATGCCAGAAGGAAGTGCCAGTGCAAACCATGCTGCTGTATTCTGCAGGTAAACACTGGAGGATTCTGCTTTGAGCAATGCCCAGGTCTGCATGCAGCCCCACTCACCATCCCTGGCACTGGGATGGGATCAGCACTGCTCCTTCCTAACCCCTGCCTGCTCTGGTGTGCTTGGAGCAGCATCCATGCCATCTCAGAGGTTCATTTTTCCCAGCAGGGCTCTGTCTCTGCTCTGACCTCCAGTGCTGCTGCAGTCCAAACATGAAATGAAAACAGCAACATAACCACAGGAAGAAGCAGGACAGTTAAATGAAGTAAAGACCTAATACATGCCACATTTTACCAATTTCCCCTAACCACATAGTTCAGAAGTGGTCATTTCATTGAGTGGTTTGATTACTTGGATGTAATAGAGAAAGCTTGAGTTTAGTTTATTCTCCAGGTTAAAAAAATAGGTCAGCTTTTCATTAAAAAAAAAAAAGAAAGTAGTTATTTTAAAATTGTTGTGATGTGTTAGACCATTAATAGCAGGATCCTAAGCACAGTTAAGTAGGTGAGAGAGCAGTTACTGGGAGGAAGTAGGGCAGTAAAACATCATGAAGTGAGTTAACCTGTCTCTAATTAATGGAAATTCTGCATCTATTTTATTCACATTATAAAATTTATGACTTCTTGACTCTTTCACTTTCCTCCTTCCTTAAACTTCGGAGTTGCACCTCATTTGCAGCCTGGTCCATTGTCAGCTAAAATAACTCTCATTTGATAATAAGGCCAAGTGATAAGGTCATTCTTTACCCTTTTGATAAGCTTCTATTGAAATCTATTATGTCTACAAATCCAAACATAGCTTCCTGTTTTTTTTTTTTTAACTCAGACTATTGGTCAGAAACAAAGCTGTTGCTTCTTTTATTGCTAAACAGCAGTAGATGTTCTCCTGCTGCCTAAAGAACTAAAATATAACTGAAATTTAAAATATAACTGAAAACTGCATTCCTCCTTTAATGTCTGAAATTCTTAGTGGCTGCTTTGAGCTGACATTCCCTTGCCACCAACCATGGTTACTTGGAAGGAGAATAATTTTTTTTAACTTCTAAAGAAATTTATAATCATTTAACTGTAATTTCTTGCAAATCCAAATCACCTATTGTACCATCATTAGGGCTAAATATTCCTGCCTTATCTACAGTGTTTTACTTTGAGTCTCAAGGAGAGCAAATGTGATATGATGGAATTAATGATGTTCTGAAATCCTCTCCTTTACAAAAACAAATCCTGGATCTCCTGTGAAGCAAGTAAAATTAACTACTGACAAAAGGAATAACTGCAGAGTGATAAGTCCAGCCACAAGGAAAAGGGACTTAAGTTATTCTGTAATCCTTAAAAGAGGAATCTCCAATCCAGCTACTTCAATTTTCACATTGTTTGTATTTTTATATTTATTATAAATGAGGAAAATAAGTTGCCATACCCAGATCGGAGTTATCAGGCAGAAATGTGAAAACTCAGGCCTAGAAGTTGTGTGCCCATGGTGCATCTGCAGCTGAACTGACAGGAGGAGGGAAATCCTCTCAAAGCTGTGTATGGTCAGTTTATGCACTATGATTTTTTATTCCTCTGAAATTTATTTACTCTATAATGTACTCTCTTCTTAGTGACTTGCTGTATTGAGATAGAGAAAAGGCAATTCAGTTTTATGGAAATATTTACAAGTCTAGTCCCAGCTCCTTTTCAATTAATGGAAGGGATATATTTTCCTAAATTCCACAGATGGAAAACACATGCCTATCTAACTTACTACTGCATGCAATAGCTTAATAATTCTGGTCTAAGAATAAAGATTACAAATTTAATATCACTAAAAATATTATTGAAACACTAAAATAGCATATTCAAGCCTATTTCTTTAATGAAATATTTGAAAGTGCAGTGCTTTCTCAGAGCAGGCAAAAAGAACCACAGCAATTAATACAAAGTTTGGTAGAAAAAACCCCACTTGTTATTCCTTTCTTTCAGCACAAGGCAGACAGATATATATCTTAACTGTTCAATTAAATTTAAAAAATGTCATCAGCCATCTTCACATATTAAGAAAATACACTTTGAAAAAAGCTTCAGTAAAAAGCTTGTGTGTGACAGAAATACAATTGTGCAAGTGATACTTCAGAGAGGAGGCATCTGTCATTTCAAAGCAGCTCTGAACACTGGAAACAGTAATGGATCAGAGGAATTAATTGCTGGTCAGGAGGTTTAGGACAAAGATAATCATATGTCTGAAAAGAAGCCTTACTGATCACACAATGATTGTTCCTTCTTCCCTTTAAAGGCATTTAAAGTGTACAGCTCTTGCATGATGTGGAATTCAGAAAGACAATCCAGATTATCATGATGTGCTTCAGAGATCTAACAATAATCACAACATTTCAGTGCAGCAAATGCAAGAATCTCTTGTTGCAGCCATTAGAGGAATTTCACCCTGGTAGTGTTTCAGCAAATTGCACTAATCCAAGTAATTTTCATCAGTGCAGGCTACCAGAGAGGACAGGGCTGGAGTAGGGATCAGGAATTCCCAATTCTCCTAACAGACTTAGTTAAAGTTTACTTAAGGGAAGTAACTGAAAGAAACCCCATGTGCAGGTTTACACAAGGAACAGAGCTGTGTCTAAACAGCAAACCCAGGGTAACTCTTCTGAGTGTGGTTATTCCCAAATCCACCTGTGCTGAGCACACTGTGTGCCTCCTGCTATGGTACCAGCCCAGGGACCCACCAGCCACCACCTGAATATGCCAGCCCACAGTGGGCCATCAGCAGTGCTGCCTCCAGGACCTCTAGGGGACACCAGCTTCATCTGGAGTAATTCCATGGCAGGTGGAGACCTCATTAAATAAATATGGGAATGCATTCAAAAAGGATTTTTAAAACTCTTCTCCCTCCTCCTCTACACAAACACTACCATACTGCCAAGTCATTTAGTGGGGTGATTCACAACACATCTTCATGAAAAAGTAGCAACATTAACAAGTGTTAAGCTATTTTTCTTTTTCTTGGTATGTACATTTCTGTCACATTCTGACCAACCCAAAGGCCTGTACCTACTGCTTCAGAAATCACTGGATTTGGGAAAGACATTTACATCTTGTCTCACTTCCTGTATTTTGATTTTTAACAACAGCTTTTATGTTTCCATTGCTATGGTTTTGGCTCAGTCAGTGTAGTAAAGACAACTGACTAAATGAAAGAAGAAAAAAGAGCACCATCGCACTCATTCAGTGGAAGGGATCCGTACTTCAGGCTTTATGGGAACCTCTGGACAGTGCCACTTCACACTCAAACCCATTCTGTGCTTTAATTTCCATCTGGGACCTGCTGCTCCAGGAAAGTCAGAGCCAGTGAGGTTTCCTGATGGGATCTACTTCCCTTAGAACTGCCATGGCAATTCCTCCACTTTGGAGAAGATTAAGATCCCATTTTTCTAAACCAACAGGGCCCAAACACTTCTGTCTGATAGCTCAATATATCAAATTTCTATTATTAAATATTTAACTTGAAACTTCTGAGAAAGTCCAGCAGGTCATGGAACCATGTTACAGCTTGTTATGTCTTGTTATACCTGGCAGAGTAGTAGCCCAGTTAAACAAATGCTATATATATATATATATATATATATACATACATACATATATACATATACACACATTCATGAAATATTTTATGGATGGCAACAACTACAAATCATTTCAAACTGAATGTATAAGGTAAAGCTTCTAAAGCTTCTTTAAGTATTTAAATAATCTCAGTAACTATATCCTGCCAGCAATTTTTGGGGACCTGAAAGTTTGCTAAATGAGCAATGCAACACAAAAAACCAACGACAATCAACTGAGACTTGTTAGTAAAGCTGTTGTCTTGCCTAAACTCCTTGCCTCAGAAACTGAAACGCAGAGAAAAAATGTTCAAATGTTCATTTGAACTGGCTGTAACTAAAATTGAGTGGCTTCCCCAGAAGAATCTGGTGAATCAGTTCAGTTCTTTAGGCAGACCCCAGCAGATGGCATCAGCTGGCCAGCAAAGTCACACAACTTCTCCGGGAGCATGAAACTCCAGCGTGAGGAGGCACAGATTAACAAATCACACAACTCTTCCTCCCATAAGAAGCAAGCTGGGAATGAAGCACAACTCCTGGCACCCCTGGTTTCTAGGAAAAGAACTGGATCACTGCTGCGGAAGAGCTGTGAGCTACACTCAAGATGTTGGTTTTGTTACTGGACACTATGAGGCATGAGCACTCGTGCCTGTTGTGGCGCAGTGTCCGGTCTCTGGGAGAAGCCTCTGTCGGGCTGGCTCGCTTTCTCCCCAGAACCGCGGCACCGAGCGGCCGGCACGGGTAGCGGGGCAGCCAGGGGCACATCCCGACTCTGAACAGATGGTTAGTGGTGTCCAGGGTTGAGACAGAGGAGCGAGAGGGGCCCTTTGTGTGAGTCTCCAAGAAGGTTTATTCTCCTAAGGGGGTCAGGACAAAGAACTACCTTCAGCACTTGTGAAAGAACTTATAAAGGGAGGAGGTCTTAGGGGAGGATACAACACATCAGCCAACCAAAAGGAGCCAGGGGAGGAGTACGGGGCAGGGATGCACAGTCTCACAGCCAGTGAGGGGTATGACAGGAGGACAGCACTCTCCCACAACCAATGGGAACTCAGGGATATAAATGACACAGAGGGTTCTGGAAGGAGAGGCTGGGTTTACATTAACTGGCTGGGGAGAGGGGCAGGGTTACAGTGACAGACACGGACGGGTCGGGAACCAGGGGTGGGTACCTGAACTGACAGGCAGGGAGAGGGGAGGAAACAATGGTGGGCCAAACCAACCGCAAGGGCATAGGTAAAAATGAACCACTTAAAACAAATTGAATAACGTGCAATAACAACCAAACAAGGTACTAGAACAAAAACGCACCACCACACCTTATTGCAAGCTGGGCTATTTCTCCCAGACGTGAGATGTATCCCAGATATTTTATCCCATAGCTGGCATAAGTGAGATCCAATTTTATGCAATTTTTTAATGCAACTATAATGTAAAAAGTGCTGGTTGTTAGTAATACTTTTGTAGAAGATCAACTGGAGTTCAAAGAAATTATATAGAGAATAAGTCTGGATTATTAAAAATTACTCTGCCTCTCAGAGTTGGAATATAGAAATGCTTATACCAACTAGTTGATTTTAGATTTAAAAATATATATAAAATAAACTGAACCAAGAGGGATTTTCATTGGTTATTAAGAGATCTTGTTTATATATCCGTGTAACAAAGTGAAAGCAACAAAGGGAAATTTTCTACCATATGTTGTTTATTGATTAGTTTTCTATTCCCTTCTAGTTTTCAAAACTGTGGGGTTCTTCTCCTGCACTTTGGATTTCTAATAATTTATAATAATTTGTCATGCTAATAGAATTTGTTCTCTTTCTTGTAGTTAACTCCCCTGATTCCAAGCTCATTAACATCTATCGAATGATACAGCAGAAATCTGAAATTTTTGTGATTTAACCACCTGTTGAATTCTGTTTATACCTGTGCAAATAATGAAAAGGTACATAAATGCAGCTTTCCAATTTCTCCCTTCTTTAGTCATTTCCTCAAGAGCCTGCGACTTTGTAATGAAAAGTCAAAGTCAACTATACTGAATAACAAAATTTGTTGTTCACAGCATATGTAACTTTCATTAATGACTTGTGGTTTTCCCTTTAAAGACTGGGATTTACTCATTTGCTTAAGAATGAGCTGAACATGAACCACAGGAGCGATGCTGTCAATGGACGGATTTCATATAATTTATTGGAAACAAAGCAGCACTGAGGTGATTGACTCGGGACCAGGACCAGCTGAGCTGGGCTATGTCACAAATCCATGGTGTGCTTGATAGAGAGGATATAAAGCTCTGACAGGGAGTGAAGTCAGGTTGGGGCTGATTCTCCTGCACTAACAAGAGCATCTTCTGCTAGTACTGAGCCTGATCCCTTAACACCCTTTTCCTACCAGACCGGAGGAGCGTTTCCCCAAAAATACTGTGCACACCAGAGCCTGCTGGTACTTGGTGGAGTTAAAGCAGCCCTGGTGCCTCAGCTGCTCCGGGGAGGAGGAGGGTGAACGCAAAGGGTCCCCGTGCACATTTTCCACCCGAGCCCTGGGATGCCTTTCTCCCAGTGCTGCCTGCCTGGACACCCTTGCCAGCACGGCTGCTGCTCCTGGGACAGGCATTGACCCTCCTCCAGTGGAAATGGGAATGTGAGGGCTCCACAAACCCCTGGTACCCGCCCTACTTCCTCACCTCACTGGAACTTCGGGACTCTGGAGCAGAAGTTGGTAAAGCAGAGGAGAAAAGCTGGATTAAACAAACTGTCTCTAGTTATTTAATTCCCTTTCCTGAAGGCATTTTGTAACTCACCAGTGCATTCAGGATTCCCTCCCAGGCACCTGCTAAATGGGTCTAAGTTTCAAAGGGTTTTTTCTCACAATAAAAGCAGTGAATAAAATATACAACATAAAACAAACGTTAAGATGTGTCTGCTTTTTGTCCACGCATCCTATACTAACTGATATCTTATTTTAATACACCACCATGCTATGGAAACTTTCCTTTATAGCTGAACTGAATGATATCAAAATGTTGAAGGAAATAAGATATTTTCAGTCTACAGTGTTACCTTTATTTTTGGAACCAGCTGAACACGTGGTTCACTTATCACTCTGTGATAACATTTTTCTTCTGTTGATTTATTTTATGTGTGGTAAAGCAAAACTATCAGATTTGATGTTCCCACTTACTGAGCTCTCTACTTTTTAAGCCTCTTACATTCAGAGCTTTTATAACACCTTGCAGATAAACACATAAATATTTACTTTTCCCTCTTGCAAAATGATCTACACTTGCTATTACTCCAGTTGTCATGTAATAAATTAGTATCTTTAGAACTATTTTTATGTTATTTACAGTTATCATTAACTCCAACATTAATTAAAATATTTTGAATGCAGTCCAGTGGCTGAGCGACTGTTTTGATTTACTTTGCTGGAGACAAGCTGAGATACTTTGGTAGAAGGAAGGGTGCGGTTTTATTTCACTGTCTGTTCAGAAAATTCACAAATTATCTCACAAAAGGGGAAAAACCCTTCTGAAGAATTAGAAGCATAGATCTTCCATTCATGCCATGACTTCATTCACAAGAATTACCAAGCTCATAGGCTGCTAAAAGCAGACAGGGATGTGGCTGTCAGCTGCTCCCGATGTTGATTGGCAAAAGTTTTGCATCAAATGCATCTTTCAAATAATTTTCCATGACAGCACCTACTCTCTCTCTGGGATGTGTTTGTGGAGTGTTGCGTCGTGGGGTCTGGGCTGGAGGCACAGGGTGATTTCACAGCCTTCTGACACCAAAATTCTGCATCTCTGCAGCCACAGGAATAATTAATTCTCCTAAAGGTGCCCTTGGGGTGGGCAGCTGCTGCAGGACATTTTGACAGATATGTCCCATCCCTAGGTGTTTATTTGAAATGGAGATTGTTTTCCAGCACACTGTGGGGCTTTCATGTGCACAGGGAAGGTTATTGTTGAACTGCAGGGAAAAATCAATGTCCATGTCCAGGAAGGGCATATGTAGGCCCTAGGAATACCTCACAACACAGGGATGGATAAAAGGCTTCCCCCATAGTGCTCTGCAGCACCATGTTAATTAACCCCAGTTCTGTCCTCCCCTGTTGGCCTTACCTGCCCCCTTTGCCCATATTTATCTCAGTCCTAAAAAGTTCTCTATTTCCTGTTTCCCCTTTGGCCCTTGTATCCCTGTATATCCACCCTGGCATTCCCTATTGGTTGTCACCCTTTGTCCCACCTGTGTACTGCTCCTGTGCCCTCAGATTATTGGACCCTGATGAACATCTCCACCCCCTCTTACCCGATATTTAAACCTGGACCCTCCTTCGTTCCTAGTCTTCTGTCCCTGAATGCATTAAACCCACCAGAACTCTATAAAGAAAACCCTTCCCGTCTGTCAGTCGCTGACCTCTGCTGTCCATAGTGTGTGTTTGCATGGACAGTGTGGTTGTTGGTGTGCCTGCCTGCAATGTCAGCTTGGGGGGGAGTGGGTTGGAGACAGAGACCGCTCATGTGGCACCAGAGAGCGTTTATTCTCCAGCCCTTCTTAGAAAGGGCATTTGAAAAGCCTGGCCTGGAAACTTTCATTGGTCCATCTCTAAGGCCCTCAGGCTCTGGCCAGTGAAATGCTGCAGCCCTGGGAGAGCTGAGACTGGGCAAGGCCCCTCTCAGCCAGACCAAGTTAGTTAGCCTGGCACAAACCAGCTTGTATGTGGCAACATCTCACCCTTCTGTCTTTATATAAATTTGTGATCTGCTTGCTCTCTGTCACCCATCTGCAAGGGCTCTTTGCAAACCATGTGACAGAAAACAGCATGGGTCTAATTTGCACTACAGCTGCAGCATTCATGTCCAGCATCTGTTAGGGGAGAACTACATGTCACAGGCTTCATGCTTATAGGTTACAAGTTAAAACTTAGCTCTAAAAACAAAAAACCACTTAATGCTTAACCCGCTTAACCCTTAGAGAAAAACCCAACTGCTAAAAACCAGTCTGTAATGCATTTAACCCTTAGAGGAAAACCCAGCTATTAGAGAAAACATTCTGTAAAGAGAAAAACAGTTTGTAAACAGGAAAAAATAATTTGTAAACAAATCAATTCATTTTGTGAACTGTCACTTCCAGAGTCCTAGATTTCCATGTGGTAGGTCATCAGTTGTTCCTTGTGATGTTATGGGGACATCAGGATGAACAGACATATCCAACATGTTCCAGTGTCCATTGAAATGCATTTACCTTGGGTTTATTGTAGTTATATGATTGACTGAAAGCTATTATATTACCTAAGACTTAGAGAGGGGGGTGTACATTCACCCCAACCTTTTTGCCTCCTTTTTTCTTTGTATTAATAACTAAAAATAGGAACAAAAAATGGACTTTGAATAGTATTAACAAGATCCTATTATTAACCCCCTAACTTAGGCACTGAGGCATCTCTTTTTCACTATGAGGATTTGTATCCCCTCCCTCTACCTGTGTAATCCCTCTCCTTTGCTGAGATCATCCCCAAATCCCCGCCCTGTCAGTCTGTCAGTCACTCAGCATCCCATCCCCTCCATCTGGAACATTCAGTCTAGGACGTTGAGTGATTAGCCAGAGGCCAGGGGTCAACGCCCCAAGTGTTACCCCACACTCTGTCAGAAATGTCCATCCCCAGTATCCATCCCTTAAGTTTCCTTATTGGTCAGTAAATGTTATCTACTTTTGGTTTCCACCTCTCTTTAAACGTAACCTTGGCACCTCTCCCGGGACTTTCAGCAGAAGGCCCACTGAGGTTGTTGGGGCTCCCTGGAGCTCCTGAAACAAATCTTGGATTAACCTCTGCTGAGAGTCGGCCCCTTCATCTTCTGCCATTGTTCCAGCTTCTCCTCTGCTGCAGGCGATCAGCCTGGCTGCCCTCTGCACCCCCAGGGATCAGCCTGGCTGCCCTCTGCACCCCCGGGGATCAGCCTGGCTGCCCTCTGTACCTCTGTCCTTCTGTACCCCTGGGGATCAGCCTGGCTGCCCTCTGCACCCCCAGGGATCAGCCTGGCTGCCCTCGGTACCTCTGTCCTTCTGTACCCCCGGGGATCAGCCTGGCTGCCCTCTGTACCTCTGTCCTTCTGTACCCCTGGGGATCAGCCTGGCTGCCCTCTGCACCCCCGGGGATCAGCCTGGCTGCCCTCTGTACCTCTGTCCTTCTGCACCCCCGGGGATCAGCCTGGCTGCCCTCTGTACCTCTGTCCTTCTGCACCCCCAGGGATCAACCTGGCTGCCCTCTGTACCTCTGTCCTTCTGTACTCACAGGGATCAGCCTGGCTGCCCTCTGTACCCCCGGGGATCAGCCTGGCTGCCCTCTGTACCTCTGTCCTTCTGTACTCGCAGGGATCAGCCTGGCTGCCCTCTGTACCCCCGGGGATCAGCCTGGCTGCCCTCTGTACCTCTGTCCTTCTGTACCCCTGGGGATCAGCCTGGCTGCCCTCTGCACCCCCGGGGATCAGCCTGGCTGCCCTCTGTACCTCTGTCCTTCTGCACCCCCAGGGATCAACCTGGCTGCCCTCTGTACCTCTGTCCTTCTGTACCCCCGGGGATCAGCCTGGCTGCCCTCTGCACCCCCGGGGATCAGCCTGGCTGCCCTCTGTACCTCCGTCCTTCTGCACCCCCAGGGATCAACCTGGCTGCCCTCTGTACCTCTGTCCTTCTGTACCCCCGGCGATCAGCCTGGCTGCCCTCTGCACCCCCGGGGATCAGCCTGGCTGCCCTCTGTACCTCCGTCCTTCTGCACCCCCAGGGATCAGCCTGGCTGCCCTCTGTACCCCCAGGGATCAGCCTGGCTGCCCTCTGTACCCCAGGGGCACCAGACAGTGCCCCCCAGCCCCGCTGTTCACCGTCTTGGGGCTGGCCGGGGTTTCCTCAGGGGCACTCAGAGGGACTGGGACATTTCCCCACCCGCCAGAGCTGCACCGCTGCCCACGGTCACCCTGCAGCGGCCAGCCGTGGTCCCACAGCAGCAGGGCGCATTCTCACAGCCTCCGGGGCTCCGGCATGGGGGGCACAAAGAAATGGCTGCGCTGCTGCCCAGCGTGGCCTGGCACTGAGGTGTTTCCCTGCAGCTTCGCTGACCGGGGGAATGTCCTGCCAGCAGCGTGTGCTGGTGGGAGCTGGCCCTATGGCTCCACGCAGTGCAGGAACACCCGGCGTGCACATCGTCCCCACCCGGGCAGCTTCCCAGCTCCGCACAGAGGTTTCGTGGCACTCTCTGGCTGCGCCCCCATCCTCCTTTGCCGCTCTTAATTTGTTTTAACAAATCCATAATGATTGTCCTTGGCTTTATAACACCTATGGCTGTGTCATCACCAATGGAAGCTGCTGCCAGTATATTTTGTCCGGCTCGCTCCCAAACCTGTATGTCTAATGATGCTCTTTCGGACACATCCAGTTCATGGTTCTTACACCACATGGGCAGAGCTTGCAGAGCCCATTCATCATAATTAGTCCCTCTGTCTTAAAGAAAATCCATACTGTTATAAACAATCAATCAAAAGCCAAATTATAAAAAATGCGAAAAGATTTATTTATCTTTTTGTGTGACCAAAATACGGTCCTCAAAACCACCACAGCCAAAGAGACAGCATTGAGCCCAGGATTGGCACTGGGTGAACCTGGATCTGACCTCTATTGCACCAGATCCCCCCTCGTTCCCAAGAGCTTCTTCTAGCCGAGTTGTTTTATACAGATTATTGTGCCCGAGGCGAAGAAGTCCCAGTTTCTTTTGTAACTCTTCACAATTATAGTTGGTTCTTTCACTGTGCAGAGCCAGACAAAGGCCATCTCCTGTTTGATAGCCAGCATTGATCGAATCCAGGGAAGTCATGTATTCACAAGAATCTTCCTGGTGACTCTGGCTATCTTGATTGATATTATCCGCAGTTTCCGATGACTCGATGACTCGATGACTCGAGATACCGGGGATCCTCGCGTTGGGTGTGTCTGTTCTTAGGCTAAAATGCTGATCTTATCTAGCTGTCTCCAGGAATTTTGGAGTTTGAATAGACATCCATCCCTCGGGCTGCTTGTGGTCAGAGACTCATTTGGATTTCACAATCTTTAAAAAATACATTCTTTGATAGCATGAATTATTTCTGACATCTATTACAGTACCTTCAGAACAGGGTCTTCTGGTGCTGAAGTCCAGGCCCTCATGGTCTCAAAGGCAATTCCAATCCACAAAAACACAGTTTGAGACCATGTAGCCATTTCTGCTGTTTGCCATGGGGATTTGTCGCTGCAGCTTTACACTGTTTACAGTAGTTCCACCACAATAGCACTGTATACCCAGTAAAGTCCTGGTTCTGACACCGAAGTTCCAGTACCCAAACAGTTTTCCAGCTCTGATGCTGTTTTTATCCCGGTTCTCACACTGAAGTCCAGCCCTGATGCTGTTTTAAATTCCGGCTATTATGCCATTTGTCTCCCTTCCTCTGTGGGCAGAATATGGCTGAGTTGCATCACTTCACAGGTCGCCATGTGAACATCAACTTGGAGGGCATGAGTGGGTTGGAGACAAAGAGACCGCTCAGCCCGATGTTCATGTGGCACCAGAGAGCATTTATTCTCAAGCCCTTCCTTAGAAAGGGCATTTGAAAACTTGGTCTGGATATTTTCATTGGTCTATCTTTAAGGCCCTTCAGGTTTTGGCCAGAGAAATGCTGGAGCCTTGGGACTGCAGGTGTGACCGGGCAAGGCCCTGTCAGTCAAACCAGGGGCTGCTTAATTTGCCTGGCACAAACCAGCTCGTATGTGGCAACACCTGCCCAGATGCCTTCATATGGAGATGCTTTTGGGAAGGTAGTGGCAACTCACTGTTCACCCAAGCCACTACAGGAGTGTCCCTGCCTTCATTGCTAAGTGGCAGCTGGAATATTATACCTTTTCTCCAGGTGTTTCTTCATGACATGGAGGTGGTTTTTCAGCTGATTGGAAACATTTTATAAGTTCTAAACAGAACCAGCAGCTACAATAATGTTTCAGAGCAGAAGAGTAGACATAGACACGTGCTTTCTTTCATAGTTCAAAAAACAATATTACAAAGAACACTACTTCATTTGCATTTGAACCTATCTCAACTGTCAGATTTTGCACTGCTGTGCACAAGCAGTTTACAGATGTGTGTAACAGCTTCTTGTAAATTGCTATCTTTTATTCCAGAGTGTTGCAGTGTGTTTTTGTCCCTAATAGTCTGTTCTGTTTCTGCCCTGCTTTGTTGGTTCAGTCTAAGATATTCCTTCCCCCCTAGCTGTCCATCTTCTCAAAGACATACCCCTTGTTACAGAATGTTCTCTCTTCCTCCTCCTTCTGAGTTGTCAATCCCACAGGGTACCTGCCCCCTGCTCTGGGAATCGCCTTGGAAATCCCCGAATGTTTGAAGCCCCATGGGTTTGTTTGATCTGTTCCCCTCCCCTTGGATTCTCCGTTGGTTTGTATATTGTGAATCCTGCCCTATAATCCTCCTCCTGTGCTTTCCCTAGTGGTTAAAGATTGTACCCTCCCCTTGAGACCTCCCCCGTCTATAAAGTCCTGCTTGTGTTCTCAGTCTCCCGTCCCTGACCCTTCCTTGGAATAAATCCTTTTGGAAACCACACAGAAGAACTCTCCCTCATCGTTACTGCTGCCCTCAATGCCTGACAGCCTGTGCCCTGGAGTTTAAGCCCTACAGCTGTATCCCAGACTGTGCTGCTTTCTGGGAACTGCCCACTCTTGGCCCAGTGTCAGGAACTGGCTGGGGAAAATCCAGCACTGTGCCAAGAGAATTCATTTTTGTTCCTGTGATCACTCTTAATTTTTCCATCCCTTCTCATTGACATGTCATGATAATTCCTGTTAAGAGTCATTAAAGGATAAGAACAAGAGATTATAGACAAAAAAAAATCCCATCTTCTTGAGAAACATTGATCTGCATGAGTTTTAGCATCAGGCACTCAACTTGAATGTAGGAATTATAGATTCTTCATTTTCCTTTCACTTTCAGATGTACCTGAAATATACAGAGCACGAAAGCAAAAAAAGCTTTTATTAGGAGATAGCTGGGATTCTTCACTGAATCATTTTGAAGGATGTCAAGATGCCCATAGCCTGCTAAAAATTAAGCCTACTTCATGTGCTTCAAGTGTTACTAAACAACAAAAAAAGACAGGAATCTTCTCATTCCTAAGGGCTAAAATAGGAAAAACAGCTTCTGATGAAACCTCATCATCATGTAGAAACATTAATTTAAAAAAGTAATTATGATACAGAAAAAGAAATGAGTGTGATCATTACTGTGATGTTCTTCAATAAAAAATTTAGGCATATTTTTTTTTATTAATTCCTTCATATAAAGCATTTTCCTGCAAGTGTTTTTATTATCACTGGAGGAAATAACTCACCTCCTGTTGCTTCCCATTGCTTTTTGCCTCAGATAGACACAGAATTTATCTCCTCCTCATGACCTCAGGAAGTATAGAGTCTTTAACATTTATACCCAAACCCTTGGATTTTAATTTTTCCACAACTATTCAACTTTGAATTTTTAGAATGAAACTTCTTACACTATCTCTATTCTTTGGCTGGAGTGTTTTATGGAGTCATACAGCAAAAAAAAAAAAAAAAAGCACACAATTTGTCAGCTGCATAATTTCTTGAGTTACCTAGAATCAATTTATATTTGAATCTCTTTCTTTCCATATCCATAAGAAATGCTCCTAAATTTCAGAAGTTGCCAAAACAGTCTATATAATTGAAGTAAAAATTTCCATTTCTTGCTAATTTTAGACAGAGATTTTATTGCTTCCTATTTGAAACATTTATATGCAATGAATACATCAGCTTTTTAGTAGGATGAGCTGTATTATTTCATTTCAGGCAAACACAAAAGTGTAAAGTGTTTCTGCCTGGTAAGCCCTCATTTACATTTAAAAAGTAATTTTAAGATAATAGGATTTTGAGGGCAGAATTTAGCCACGGCCTAGCTGTTTGCCAAGGAATGTTCTGTCTCCTAAGCAAGCAGGGCTCCTGCTCCTTGGTAGAAAATGTTACTGAATACACTAGAGATGACCACAGGAGAGAAAATGAGAACATGCAAGGTGACACTGAAATGTAGGAGAGAGGTCAGAAACACAATCATAAATAGAAATATGTGATGTCTATGAAATTAAAGTCCTAGGGCTGTGTTAATAAACTGCTTGATCAATGCTGAAGGTTTTTCTATGCAAACATCTCTTTTTTTGGCAGTTGGTACCTTCTCAGCACCTTTTCCATTCCGTTGTTTCACTTACAACTAAGATGATTTCCAAAAAATGAACATGCAGTTAAACAAACAATGTACAGTGGCCAAACCTGCTTTTAATTCTGTAACAGTTGGTATGTATTCAGAGCATTGTTGTTTCATCTGCCACGAATATCCGAAATATCGTACGTATTAGCAAGACCTGCCTGGGCTGCCCATTGTGGCCATTCCGTGTAGAGTCATTGATGGCCAGAGCAACACTGGGCTAGGAGTTTATCAGACTTGGAAGAATGCAGTGAGTATTTCCCTGCTAATTGCCGTCTCCCACGTGGCTGCTGATTGCCTCTGTCATGGTCTGCAGTTGCCTGCACACAGGATCCAGCCCCTGAGCTCAGACTCCTGCTGGAGGAGACTGCGAAAAACTCAGCAAATGGCTGGAACAGCCAGTCCTGCACCTTGCCATAGTAAAGGAAAAGCTTAGAAAATCCCCTTTAAAATCCCCTCTCACGTTCAGCTATCTTTGCCAGCACTTCTAAGCTCTCCCAAGTTAAAGTTGTAAGATTTGTTCAGTTCAGGAATGGGTCAGAAATTTACTTTGCAGAGAAAACGAAGAGGAGCTCCCATCATCAATCCTGCCTTCAGTTGAGGGCTCTGGTCCTTAAAATCTGCTTTACTGCTGCTGCCTCCCCCTGCCTCCAAATGAGATTTCATTTAATGGAAAAACATTCAACCAATTCATTGAAGCTATTATTGAAAATACTTTAAACTAACAAATGTCAAGGAAGTTGCATCTTTATTTCTATTAGTTCTTAAATTCCATGCAGTCTAGAGAGAAGTAACCTAAATGATATTTATGTTCCTCAAACACAACCACATAACACTGCCAGGAAGATTTAGATTGCAGTGGATGAGCTTATTGGAGAGCCAATGAAGCCAACAGACCCTTCAGTAACTATACTATATATAGTATAGTTACCAAGGTGCAAATATATAGTATAGTAACTGTATATAGTAACTATATGTACCTTGGTTTTGGTTTTGTGATCACAAAATAGTTTGGATTGGAAGAGTCATTGAAGATCATCCAATTCCAACAATATATCATTGTTCCAAAAAATTGTTGTTGTACCTTCATAGAGTTGATTTGGAAATCTGCACTGTCTATCAATCACAGATCCATGGATATAAAATAAAAGTGAAACCTGCACTGGTTTGGTAGAAAATTGTCATATCCTGTATATTTTGAAATAAATAGGCTAAAAATATTGGTATCTCTTTCAGGAAATGTTGCTTTTGCATACAATTTCTAATTCATCCTGAGTAAGTATTCCTGCTTCATCCCATGTTTTATCTTAACCACACTAAAATGAAGGATTGACTTTTCGACTGTCTATCAATCACAGATCCATGGATATAAAATAAAAGTGAAATTGTGACTGAGACCCAGTATTTTTATTCCTTTGCAACTGCTAAATCAATATTTGCTTATCTAGCCCAAAACTCATGAGTTCAATATTAAAAAAAATACTATTACTAAATTTACACTCCATCAGAGCTACAGGAACTTTATAGAGCCATGTCTCCATGCTTCTCTATGAATTTTTTAATCCAAATTTTATTTAACTCCAGTTTAGATAAAATCACAACCAGTCAAAAGATATGCCTGGTTCTGGAATGAGTAAATTCTATCTTACTTAAATCCTTAAGATATTTCCATTCCTTACAGTGAAAACAGTATCATATCAATAATTTAAAGAATAATTTTGTGCACCTGACATTCAGTTGTAACTGTCTATAGCACTTTTCATGGATTTCCATGATAAACCTTAAGCTGAATTTTACTGACAGGAACTGATTGCATCAGCCTTCGTTTCACCAGGCAAACACAACATTAGCACTTGCACCCTGCAAGGAGAAAATGCAAGCAACGTTCTGGTTATCCAAGGAAATTACTGTGTTTCTCTTTTACCCTGTACAGAATTATCACAGCTTTGTTAACTGAAAACTTTTTTTGTTCTGTCCATGCTTGCCGATTAATTGATTTTTAAAATAATATTTAAGGTATTTCTCTTGCTTATTGTAAAAAATATTAATATGCTGCTAATGCTTAAAAATCAACCTCCCTATTCAGGAGAATAAACTGAAATGCTATTGGAAGGGGTGGGGATTAAAACGTAATTATTCAAAATGTACTGGAACACTTCCCTTTCAGTGAACACATAACATAAAGTTGTAGAATTACTGAATATTTGGGGATGGAAGGGAGCCTAGAGTCTCATTCCAACACCATGGACAGGGACACCTTCACTGGACCAGGTTGTTCAGAGTTCCCTATTTATGCTTTTGCATAAGTGTCAAAAGGACTCTTTTTGGTTCTTTTTCGTGTGTATGTTTTAATCCAGCTTGGAAAAGCGAATATGGTAGCAAAGTGAAGAGATTAGGTCTGAGGATAAAGAAGCAGCTAAACTAATATCTTGTGTATGTTTGGAGTAATGAGCAAGCAATGGTGAACTTCTGCTTGGAAAAGGAAATCAAATCAGCCTTCTCAGGAGATAACACTAATTCAAACTAGATATTTCTTTTAGTGGAAGCTCAATATCTTTAGACTAACTGAACCTGAGGAAAAGCCTTTTCATTAAGGATTATCTGTCTTGTTTGCAGAGACCTTATTGAAGAGTAATGAATTTAATGAAAAGTCCATGTAAGCATCAAGCTAAGAATTCTGGTGCCAAGACAGGGCAGCTGATCCCCTCCCTTGGACCCCACTGCTGCCGTATGCATCTAATCCCAAGCACAGGGGCTTGTTTGTAATGGAGAACCCTTCTCTGAATGGGGAACCCGCAAAGGAAAGCTGGCCTGTGCTTCCAGGCAAGAAGAAAAGTGAAAGTAAAGGCAATTAGTGAGTTGCTGTCAGTTTTCATGGAAGCTGTGGACTCAAAAGACCTTTTACAGAAACGGGGCGCAAACTCCTACTTATCAATCACTTTCCTATACACTGTTTTTCTCAGGGAAAAAAAAAAAAAAAAAGCATTGACTTTTCCTGTATTACAGTTGATATTTTCCCTTTGATTCCATTCCAAAAACATATGGTGGAACAGCTTTCCTGTTTCTTCCCAACTTATTTACCATGGAAGTGCACCGAGCACCAGCACAAGGCAACGGCTGACAGCCGGGAGTGAAACCTGCCAGCTTTATCCATGCAGGATCACACTGCCATGGCATCCCCCTTGGTGCTTCCAGAGAACACCTCCTCCCCAGGCCGAGTTATCCTTGGGAAGGGTCATTCAGGGTTTCTGGGACGGGAGGAGTGGGTGGAGGTGGTTTGCCAGCAGTGACCATGGAAATGAAGCCTTAAAAACAGGAACAGTCCCCTGGGAAGTGTTCCACACCAGAAGGACATCTCACAAACAGACATCCCAAGAAATCTCACAAAAGGACATCCCAAGAAATCAGGGGCAACTGATGGGCTGTTTCCTTGGGAATTCTGGCAGATGGAAATGGAAAATGACTCTGCAGAGGCAGGAGAGCAGATGGCAATGATTTACGGCCATGGCCTGCCCATGGTCAATAAAAACCAGAAAAAAGGAAGAAAAACCTATTGGTAAACATAAATTCATTCTGATGATTAAAAAAAGAAAAAATAAAAAAAAAATCCTGGGTTTATGTCATATCATAAGAATTACCCCAAAGTCCCCCAAACTAGAATGACTCAAAAAAACCTTATGTAGCTTAGTATAATTTGTATTTATCTAAAGAAAAAATACTGGAGCTTTTTTTTGTGCCCTTTTCAGTTTCTAAATACTGAAAAATTCCACCTGGCAAAAATCAGAAGAAAGAGAGATATTCCATCCTCAGCTGAGCTCTCTCAGTTTTCTGGCATCAAGTTATCCCCTTAATTGCCTGAGAATTTCCTCAGAGGCTTAATATTATTTATATTTAGTCCATTAAATTCTCAAAAATCCAGATGTTTAAGGTAATGCTCTATTGACCCTAATCTTTAATATCTACAGATACTCTGCATCGATTTCAGTAAGTCCGCATGATCTCTTTCCCTCTGCTCCCTGATGTGGAAAGAAAGACTCAGTTATTGCTTCTCTTGGTCAAACTCAGCCTGATTTTCTTTCTCCTTTGAATTAGCAACTGTAAAAACATGTAATATATAGCAGTATTTAAAATTAAACAATTGCATTAACAAAGCTTAAATTGATCCAATCTTCCCAACAGAGTAAAAGAAAACACTGAAATTTCATTTTTACTATTGGGCTCATTTAATGAGACCAAAACTTCCAGGAATGAGGTGATATTTTGATAAAAGTGTCCCTGCAACTTTTGTTTTACTCCTGAATGATGAAAACTCTCTGGAATAAAGCAGAGGTAATCTGTTCCTTTGGAAACTCTGCTGTGAGGCTGGGTAAATATTGGGAAACAACACATACAAATAACTGTCTCAGAGGAACTTATTGATGCCTTCATTCTTAAATTATTAGTTCAGATTTTTACTGAGCGTGCATTTGGCACTTTCATGTTTTTGTCAAAAAGTTAAGGTTCTGAGAATTTTAATCTTAGCTCAAGCTTGGTGTTCAGCCTAGGCCAAAAATCCTTCAATCTGTAAGTAATTTTTATAGGAATAATTTGATTTTACTAAAACATGTAGAGAAGAAAAAGAGTCATATAAAATCCCCAACACTCCCTCCTCAGCTAAGGGCCTGTTACTGTTCCCCCTTGGATCCAGTAAAGGGCTCATTCTTAATTCTGATATGAACGTGTAGCTTCCAAAATTCCAGAAGCTTTAGTATAATATAAATTGAGGCTATTAAGTCAGTAGTGAAAACAACATGTATTCATTCAAATATCAATATAATTTGTTCGGTTCTTTCTCAACATTTGATAGAAATACCTTATTGCTACCGAAATTATGAAGCCTCTTTCAGAGGATTTGAATTTGTAATTGTGGTTTAAAACACAGGTTAGAGCCAGACCAGTGGTATGTAAATATAGAAACAAAGTAATGCATTCTATTTTTTTATATTTATTTTCTTCCACGATTTGTGGTTCCATCCTTTCCCAACATCAAAGATTCTGTTGGAAAAGCCTCACAGAATCGTTCAAATTGGGAAAGAGCTACAAGGGCAGTCCCAGCTGTGCCCGATGCCCACCCTGTCCCCAGCCCAGAGCCCTGAATGCCACCTCCAGCCCTTCCTGGACACCTGCAGGGATGGGCACTGCAAACCCCCCTGGGCAGCCCCTGCCAGGGCCTGAGCCCCCTTTCCATGGGGAAATTCCTGCTGTGCCCACCCTGAGCTGCCCTGGCCCAGCCTGAGGCCGTTTCCCCTCATCCTGTCACTTGTGGTGTGTGAGAAATGTCCAATCCCAACCACCACATTATATGTTAAAATGGGTAGATGATTTCATGGATCACTTATTAGTTGTTTTTTTTTTTTTTTTTAAAGAAGATTATGTTTTCCTTGTTGAGCCCTTGTGATGTTCAGATTCACATTTTTTTCCCTACACCGACACCAGTGCCTGGCATTGGTGTTCCTAAAAGTTCTTTCCCAGCTTCAGTATTAACCCCCTGTAGCTGAGCAATCAGTGGCCAGTGAGAGGACTCTGGTCATGTGGCTGCAGTTAGGCCAGCAGCCCAAGAGTTAAAGAAAGAGGCCCGGGTTAATGTTGCTCCTCTCTCTTGGGCTGCATGAAGATTTTTTGGAATGTTATTTAAAGACCAACCCTGTCCTCAGCTCATTTTTTAAAGCAAAGTCTGCGGTACTTGAACCTGTCTGCTTCAAGCCTTGATTAATGTCATTAGCTGCTGTTCTCCGTCTCTCCTCATAGCTGCCAGATGGAATGCTGAAGATTATTCTGCATCACTTAATTGGAGTTTATAATTAAAAAATGGTGAGTGCTATGGACTCTGTTTTGCCCCTTTGATCCCAACACAGACAAACAAGTTTCTCTAATCAGTAATTCCCCCATGTCCCATCTCAGAGCCTGCCTGAGCTCCTATGCCTCTCATCTTGCTGTATATGTTCTTTTTGCACCATTCTCCAAAACTGTGGAGACAAATTCTGGTCATACATGTTTTTTCCTTTTAAAAAAGTCATCCTACATATGGAAATGCAGCTCTTTCTATGTCCTCCTGTGCATACCTCCCACAACACACAGCAAAATAGCAACGTGTGCCCAAACCATACATATGGCTCCTGGAAAGTCAGCTCCAGGACTTTGGGAAGTTCAGCTAAGGATAATTTTGAGAAGTGACTTTCTGCATCAATTTTGGAGGACAGCCAAACTAAGCAAAGGCAATTATACCTCTGCTTCTGTTTGTAGCAGCAAAGTGTGTGTGCACACAAAGGAATGGGCATAAAAATTTACACAGCGCTTCTAAAGCAACTGCTTCTACCTTTCTCTATGTAAACAGTACCACTGCAGGCAGAAGTAACATAGGAAGAGAAAATGGGTGGTTCAGGCCTCTCTTTTCTTTTTGAGCTTGCAGTGCATGCCACAATGAGAGAATGTTCTCATCCATGTAAAATATTCAGTGAAAATGGCCCACAGTGACTGAAATGTCCTCCTTCAGAAAAAGAGACGGAAATATGAAAAGTACCATCATTGGCCTTCAGTGTTGTGTGGCAAAAAGTCTGCTGGACTGGAGTCTGATTTGTTGGCATAAATCAGTGTGGCTCTGACAGATACTGTTCTCTGCAGGCCCTGGCACAGGGTGCCCAGAGCAGCTGGGGCTGCCCCTGGATCCCTGGCAGTGCCCAAGGCCAGGCTGGACACTGGGGCTGGAGCAGTCTGGGACAGTGGGAGGTGTCCCTGCCTATGTTACCAGAGTTTCTTCCCAATATCCCAAATATGACACTATGAGACATTTTCATTTTTTTAAGCAGGCCCGTGATTTATGTGCTGCATTTTTAATCATGTCATATTTCTTATGGAAGCATCTCCCTCCTGCCCCCCTCCAATTTGCCTCATACTAATTCATCTCTTCCACAGTGAGTTTTATTATTCATGAAAGAGGGTTGCTTCAGAAGAAGCAAGAGCTGAAGTGTTGAATGTCATATGGAGCTGTGGGAAGGCTGGACAAGGATCCAGAAGAAACTGGATAAGACTCCAAAAGAAACACTTCTGTAATCCCTTGCAGGCCAAGAGGGAGCCTGGGATTTCTTAAAGACTTTAGGGTCGAGAAAACAACTGTATCCATCAGTTCATGTTCCTTTCACAGTGTCGGGACACTACAATGGAAAATCAAATCCGTAGATTTTCCTGGAGAAAGTTTGGTCCTAGAAAAGCTTCCCTGTGTTGTACAAATACAAAGAAGAAGCAGATGAAGTCTGGAGGAAGAAATGCCCAGCAACCCTGTCCCCACAGGCTCTCCACACCTCAGTGAAGTATTGCCCCAAAATAGATTTATCTGTACATATTTAGGGCCAAAACAGATATTATTTTCATCACAATATAGAAAAAATAATTTAAAGCTGCTGAAATGCAACTCAGTAGTACAGTTTCTAAAGAAAGTTTTTCAGCTTTTGACTGTAATATTTAGTGTGTTGTCCAAGTGTAATGATGAGATAATTGAGATTCAAGTCTGTGTATGTAATTATCTAAATCCATAAATTATAATCCAAAAAGGTAATAAAACCTGTCATTTTGAAGAGCACCCAACAGAGCTCACGATTTTCTGCTGTTGCTGTGCTCAGAATCAGCAACACACAAAAGTCAAAATGCTGGTTGACAAGGGATGCTGCTTATCACCACCCAGACTAAAGTAAATTATTTGACAAAACAAGGCCACTTTCATGTGGGGTTTTGCAAAAAAAACCAAAAAAAAAACCAACAACAAAAAAAAAAAAAAACAACAAAGAAAGAACACCTGGCAACTGGTAAAGAAGGGGAAACCAGAAATAGAGAATGACTACTGATTCCTCCCTTGGAGAGAGTCAAATCTGGCTAGAAGCAGATTTCTTCTGAAATTACTGTTATTTCAGCATTTTATGGTTTTCTGTGAACAGCTATGATTGATAATATGATTCAGAAAAAAACCTATACTTAGCAAAAAGCCTGTCTCTTTGTCATTAGGGCTTTTTTTTTCCAGTTTAGACCAAGTTATGATGGAGGCACTTACTTTTTAATTTATTTCAGTGCTTTTCCTTTTGGTCTTCTGTTCTCATATGTTTTTTCTTTTGTAAATGCTAAGGTCTGTAAAATAGAGTTTTGTAAAGAAGAGAGTGTGGAGGTAGAAGGCTGGAAAAGTCTCTTTATTTCATGTGTCTGTCACCCAAAGCTGAAAAGCAACTGCTGCACTTTTCTGAGTATGCACCTCCGTATTTTTCTGAGGGACAGGAACAAACTGTAGTGCTGCGGTCATTCTTTGAAACAACCTAATGAATAGTTTAGCCAAAAATAGTTTCATAGGCCACAGTTGTGGAAGAATGGCTGGGTGAACAGGTGACATGAGTAGGCCTCACCTGGCATAACTAGGCCTTACGCCATGATAAGGAGATTGCAGAGTATGCTGCATCATGCTGACAAGGTTGAAAGGGCAAGGACAGCAGCAAAAATAAGGAAGAAAAGAGGTTTTGCAATATAAAAATAGAGAAGTAAAAAGAGCGACGAGAATGAGGAAGAACCCTGTGTCAGAAACCACAAAGTAGGAGGAGTATGTAAAAATAACCTTTTGATTTCAACCAATGAACTAACGATGAGTATGAATAATTATTGACGAGTATGAATAATTACTGAAAACATATAAAAGTACCACTGTACTCGAAATAAACTGAAGCTTGCTTTACCAATCATATTGACTGATTGCATGCTTGGGCTACAAGTCCAGCTAAGAGGCCTTTTTTAAATGGTCTTTTTAATTTCTAGGAAAGGCAACAGAAAACATGCCTGTGGGATATATAAGAAGCTCTGAGACTTTTCCAGAAGTGAGATTCAAGATATCTTTGGGGTTTTTTTAAATCTTTTTGCTCTTCAAAATGTTTTTGAGCTGCTAAGCAGGTCTTGCCCAGCTGAGCAGAACATCTGGCACCTCACTGCAGGCTGCAGGTGATGGAGAACCAGACTGAAACAGATGTGGCCACTTACCTGCATCAACACTCCTGCTGTAGTCAGTGCTCCTAAGGCAGTGAGGGAAACACCACACAATCTTTCTGAGAAATTCTGAAAAGTTACATGGAGCTAGCAGAGATTGACAAATTCTGGTATCTGAGGAATAAAAAACCCCAAAACATATATTGTTATTGATTGAATTGCCCTGTCCTCACTATAGCAGTATTTCATAGCACTGCTAGAAATATACTTTGCTCAGTATAATAGAATGTGCACAAACAAACAAATCTTTTATTTAAAATCCCTCAGTAAAGCTTCTTCATGATTAAAGTTCCTAATGCTTAAATACTCTTTCTGCATATTCAGAAAAAGCCAGCCTATGATTGTGTGGTCCTCTTGGCTTTGAGAATTAGGAGAAAACACTACAAGGCAAAACATGATTTTTAACAGACTGTGAGGTAATGAGTTTCTGTGAGAAAGCCCTCTATTGTCTAAATTATTTTAAACAGCACTGTTTTTTATGGAATAACAATAGGACTTCTTACACGAATTAGTGGCAGCTTTTAAAGTATCATAATGCATAACATGCATTTTTTAGTATTTCTGGTTTTAAACTGTTATGTTGTCCCGGAGAAACAAATAGGCCCAACACACTAACCTAACTACTCCTTATATGAAAAACCCATTGGAAAAACTCAATTTTTTGTAAACCCTCCCAAAGATTAAATATAAGAACCAGGTAAATTTGTATTTTGCTACTTAGGGATGAGCTTCTTACCACTGATATGTCTAAAAATACACCTTTTATCAGCTGCCAAGACAATAGCTTTGTTATGATCCAAGGTCCTGAATGCATGCGGAATAAAATATGGAAAACACACTTTTTAATCACTTCTGATCACTAGTCCTTCTTAGTTTTGGTAAATAAATTTTTTCTTCTATGCTGGGAAGTGCCAAACGGTAGAGAGAAGGAATCAGAATGGACGGTCTCCTCACTAGTGATGAAAACTGGCATTTCCTTTCAGCTACAAAAACTTCAGTAACACCCTGCTTTGCAAGTCTGACAATCCTGCTCTCAAAGTGACAGTAAATGGTTGCAATTATCATAGATTATGGAAATTTCAGAAAATAAACACCCTCACTGATAATTTTGATCACAAACAGTTCTGGGTTACTTTCCTTGCAGCACAACAAGATCTGAGCCTTCCCCAAGGGATTAAATTGGGAAATTGTGCTAACATGGGCAATGAAGAGAGCGAGAGCCTGGGTGATCCCTGTTGGCCCGTCAGCATGGACTCCAACACAGTCTTTGTTTGGGAAGCAAGAGGAAATATCCTGCTCCAAGATTTTCTGCTGCAACAGTCCCTCTCCATCTTGGTTGGTCCTCATTTCCTCCCACTGTTAAAGAGAATTTGGAAGAAAATACAGGTCTGTCCTGGCCAATGTCAGGAATGGTGTGGCCATCAGGAACAGGGAGGTCATTCTTCCCCTGTACTCGGCACTGGTGAGGCCTCACCTGGAGTATTGCGTCCAGTTCTGGGCCCCTCAGTTTAGGAGGGACGTTGAGATGCTTGAGCATGTCCAAAGGAGAGCAACAAGGCTGGTGAGGGGCTTGGAACACAAGCCGTATAATTAAGGACTGAGGGAGATGGGGTTGTTCAGCCTGGAGGAAAGGAGACTCAGAGGTGACCTTATCACCTTCTCCAACTTGCTTAAGGGTGGCTGTGGTGAGCTGGGGGTCGGTCTCTTTCTCCAGGCAACAACAGACAGAACAAGAGGACACAGTCTCAAGCTGCGCCAGGGGAGATACAGGCTAGAATCAAGGAGGAAGTTTTTTACAGAAAGAGTGGTCAAATACTTGGAATCATCTACCCAGGGAGCTGGTGGAGTCACCATCCCTCGATGTGTTTAATAAAAGACTGGATGTGGCACTTGCTGCCATGATCTAGTTGAGGTGTTAGAACATGGGATGGACTCGATGATCTTAAAGGTCTCTTCCAACCTAGAATTTCTGTGATTCTGTGATTCTGTGTCTGGTTAAAGGGTGCTCGGGTTCTCCAAAGGAATCTATGAGCAATGTGCATAAATCCACTTGGAGTTTACCACTCCCGGGAGTTGGATAATTCTTTCCAGCAGACAGCTGGCACTGGCAGGAAAGCATCAGCTCAGTGGTGTGAGAGGAGAGCAAGGCCCCTTGTGGGAGCAGCCCAGTCGAGCTGTGTCTCCTTGGGGGTCTGCACAAAAGGCTGAGCCATTTTCCCAGCGAATCCGTGGATGAATCCCTGTGATAAAGAGGCCGTCCCACGGCAGCTCAGGAGCATTCCTGCCCACGCTCCTCCTGTATCCAGGCAACAAGAACAGCAGGGCCAGCTGGCAGCAGAGGTGGGGAGCCAGGGGAGGGATCTGGGCACAATTTCACTGACGAGGGGAGGGAGGGCAGAGGGCAAAGATAGGATATTGATTAACATTTGAATCCATTGGCATACTCAAATAGTTCAGCTTCTTGTTTGAGGCGCTGTGTAAAGACACAAGTGAGAAAGTGTTTTAGGTGGAGAATTAACTGTAAAATTCCATCTCCTTGCTATATGTATTTAATCTTTCCCTTTGCTCTTCTGCTCACCAGCCCTCCTAATTTGTATTTCTATTGAATATTGACTTTGTGATAAGTTCAGCCCCCTGTGTTAGCCAAGACTGTAGGACCAGATGGCAGGAATTTAGGTACACACTATCCAGCTGTTAGCAAAGGTATTTTGGATTTCTACACATTATGGAATATTAATTGTAGCCAGATTAAATAGAACAAGGAGCACAGCAATTTTTCAAGCATGACTGCAGTGAAAAATAGTGACAGATATCTCCTTCCATTAAGAAAATACTTTAATACCATTTCTATTTTATCACAGAGACAATTCAAAATCAATGGAAACTGAGTTTGATACCCAGAGGTCCTTTGGAAAATTACAGATCAGGCTTGATATTGTATAACAGAGAACAGAAATCCCAGTTAGCAAAGCAAATACATTGGCAGTGTCACATGTTAGCAAATAAAATAGTGCCATTTAAAACATTAACTTCATGTAATGTAGATCCCAGTTTTATTTAATTCAGTAAGTTGTCAAAATAAGTCTCCAGAATGGAAAAAATTTTTCTTATTTTGAGAAAGAGCTTGTGTGTAAAAAACTCATAGCAACGTGCTTGTAATAAGAAGCCAGGAGATTGTTTTAGGTTGATATTAAATAGCTTTATTTCATATAAAATATCCTTTCTACATATCAATAATAACCTGAAATCAAGAGAATGTATCCAGATGGTGGAATTTACCTCCATTCCTTTGGAAACAAAATAAGGGAAGTACTTGAGTAAGTATACTGAATTAACGGGGGGGGACACACACCATTTCCTGCCATGCCTGTGGAGTGAGAGGGATCTCCAAAAATCCCCTCACCTCAGCAGCAGCACAGATCAGCAGGGAGCAAACTCCCGAGCTCTTAGGGAGATGTCTCTTCGCCTTTGAGTCGCTTTCTCTCCAAATATGGACCGCTGCTAAATGGTTGAAAATGCATTTAATTCTTATTTCATCCAGTGGGTTAAAACATTTAGGCGGATTAGAGAGCAATTTCCTTAACCCGGCTGTGGCATCAGGTTCTAATGGCATTCAGGCTGTGTGACTGAAAGACAGAAAAGTTCAGATGGAATCGCCCCTGTGGCCACAGAACACAGTCTGGAGGGTTAAGATTTAGGTGATCCAGACTGGCATGGGTGTCCAATTCCTGCATCACACCTGCCAGACCCTTGCTGAAGCTTTGGATGTCACAAAACCTCATCATGCCACTAAACACCAATGACTCAGCTTCTAATCCCTAAGTCTCTTGGCTTTCTGTCCTTGAGATTCTCAGTTTACTAAAGTCAATATATGCAATGTAAAAGTTAAAACAGCACTGAACAACTTGGACAACAATTATAGAAAGAAAAAGGAATACCAAACAGAAGGAGAGTCAAAGGAATCTCTACAATGAGTATTTCCAAAATCTAAAGCTCAAGTTAGAAAGCTTTTAGACATTAACTGAAGAAATAAAAGGGTAAAAAGTGGAAGCGTATGTGGGTAATTTCTGAATAGAAGCACAGTTATTTCCAGCAATATAGTCCATGGAAACAGTCCAAAAATCTAAGCTGAATTATCAGATAAGATATTACTTCTATATTTGCAGCTTGTTTTTCATGATCAGTGACAGAAAGTATGAATTAGTTTATTTTTTTTCTTGTCAAACTATTTGCTTAGGTTTTAAAGGAAGGAAATAACCATTTTCAGTCACACAAATTGAGTATATAATTATGTACAAGCAGGCTTTAAACAGCAAAATATGATCGTGTCAAAAGAGCTTACCTACCAGTTTTGTGAAAATCATTATTTGAAAATCCTCTGACTGATACCCCAACAATGCATCTCATCTTACACTTTGGATCACATAATTTTCCTTGTGAGTCTCACAAATGGAGAAAAAAAGCTCAGAAAGTTTTCTTTTGTATTTTCTGTTAAAAAAATCAACATTTAAAATTTCTGTTTCAAATGTTTTCTATTTACAAGCTTTTTTGAAGTTAATAGGAGAAGTGCAAGAATTCTTCTGTAGACATTTTATGACTTTTAAAATATTTTTTATTTTAACAGCAGACCTTCACTCACTGAATTTTCTCCCAAATAGAGCTCCAAAATAAATTGATTCCTGAGGGTCAGTTATTCCTGTCATCTGTTGTGCAATGCCATCAAGGATAAGTTCCTTCCAAAACAATTTTAACATCCTTTTCAGTAAGATACCATATCATTGATAATATTTCTAATGTAAAGAGAAGGTTCTGAAAAGCTTGAGCTGGTGCCAGTGGCTTCCTTTGCCTGGGTAAAATGACCAGCAGTTTATTAGCAGGGTTTAACCCAATAAACTTGGGTTTGTTTCTATTTCACAGCCTCTAACTTTTCCAGATTTTTTAATAATTTGGTAATTTGTATTTGGAATAATTTGTGTAATCCTTCTTAAAACAAGCCTAAGTCAACCTGGCAAAAAAAAAAATCTTGGGAAAAATGGGAGAAAAAAAATCCCTCAGTTTAAGGAATGTAAATTATTTTGCAATTTTTGTTAAACCAAGAATTGGCACAAAGTCTTGCTCATAAGGAAGGTAAATGAAGCATCATCTCCAAGGCTCCTAACCTGGTGTAAACTTTCACTATATACATCGTTAAGCAAAATATCCCATTTTGGCTGTGCTGGGTTCACACATGCTGGGAGGGAGAGTGAGAGAGAGGGTAGGGGAGAGAGAAGGCCCTTGGTGGTATTTTAAAAGAAACACATGACGAGGTAGTTTTGTGTCTGGCTTTCTGCCCTGGTTTTTGTTCCTACTCCCAGCAGCAGCCCTGTCGCGGGCCAGGGAGTCCCTGAGACCTTTTGTGTTGCCCCAGCTGGAGTAAGACACAGACACTTCCCTCTTTTTCAGCAGCCTGCAGGCCTGGCTCAGCTCCAGAGCAGCATTCTGGTTCTGCACAAATCCATTTACTCTCCTGGGAGCAGAAGCTGCTGGGTAAAACAGCTGACACAGCTCACACCATTGCTGCCATTCCTGGGAGGCTTTGCTTGGTGTCCGTCCGAGATAATATTTGGAACCTGGTGCACCCAGACAAGAAGTTTCCCTTGCACACTGCCTCAAATGCTTTCCATAAAGCAACCTAGATAAAAAAAAAAAAAAAAGAAAAGGAAAAAAAAGAAAAAAGAAAAAAAAAGAAATTGTCTGACTTGAACTTACATGGCTACATAGAGGAAGTCACAGCCCCCTAATTAGGTGTCTAATTAGACACTACTGACTCTCATGCCCTTTCTAAAACTCTGATATCAAATACACACCAGAAATTTCTGACTATGACAGAAATGGAATCACCTCTCTCATTTTGGAAGCATTAACTACTGGTGATAGGGGGTTGTACTCTGCTGAAAGAGGTGTGTGCAAGCAAAGGCTGAAGTGGAAGTAATCAGTCCATTAAATATTTCACAGAGAAGTATTCCCCTTAGATTAAACACACGAAGTCCCTTTCAACCCAAGCTGGACAAAAAGAAGCAAAATGTCAAGCTATTATGTTAACATTTTCCAACCTCAGGTCTTTATCAGCTCTCTGAGACAAAGACCAAATCGAGCTTTCATGTCTGAGCATGGTGAGTAGGATGCAGGTGGTGTGGCACTACTGTCACACATTTGGATCATTCCTCAGCAAGCAGGGAGAAAAATGTCAGCTGAGATGTTCATAAAGAGTTTGACATTTGGGTAAGCGAATATAACCTTCAAATCTGGCTTTCCTTTTACATGCAGGAGAAAAATACAAAAGTAATGGAGACAGGCAAAGCAGAGTTTGAAATAATCATAGCACAACATCTTATTAGTCCAGATCCTGCCTACAGGGTTTAATCTGAGGCCTTGTTCCAGAAGCTGTGTGTCACCTCAGAAACGAACTATAAAAAAATTAAAATAGAGAGCAGCACTGTGTATTTTTCAACTCCAGCCTAGTGAGGTTGTGATCTCTAAAAAGGTTCTGCCAGGGAGTGCTGTGCCTGCAGCTACGACCTGCAAATGTAGGACATGCAGAACGCAGAGCACTCTCTCTCTGCCTCACTATTTGTTAGAGGAACCCCAGCATGCCCCAAAGAGGAGGTGCCTCTCCCCCTGCCAGTCTGTGACTCATTTGACTCTTCAGTTTAAACTGGAAGTTAGTAAGACAAGCATCACCCTCTATAATTCACCCTCAAAATGATGTTATTGAGTTCAGAATGAGAGGTGTGAAGAGCACTGAAGGGTGGCAAACATCCCCAATTGCAATTCTCCAAATCTGAAGCATCAGCCTGCATTTTCCCCTAAGCTTTGCTACCACCAACAACTCAGTAGAAGTTAAAAAAGAAGGGATAAAACAAACAGGAACAAACAGGAGGGAGGGAGTGCTGCTGTCAGCACTGACTCTGGCTTTGGAAGAATGCTCTGAAGAAGCCCCACACAACAGAGAGGCTGATGCCTCATATCTGGTTTGGTTCTGTTGCAACTCCATTTTTAAAACAATTTGTATCGTATCATTAATGGTACATAAAGCTATGAGTTTAAAAAAATCCTCAGAGCTAAATCTCAGCTAGTTGGTCCAAAAAGAGCCCCGTTTGAAAACAATTTATTCAAAGATTTCCCATTGACACAATTATTCCAGGATATGCATTTTAATTGCTCAATTTTTAAAATTTCATTGGGATTTTCCAGATATATTTTTCCCCTGATATATTTTTTAAAAAGTTCTATGATCATAGAATCTCAGAATGGTTTGGGCTGGAAAGGACCTTAAAGCTCAACCCGTGCCACCCGCTGCCATGGGCAGGAAGACCTTCCACTGTGCCAGGCTGCTCCAAACCCTGCCCAACCTCGGTAGCAGAGGTAACACCATGGACATAAGCCAATATGACTGAGTTTTATTGTCCCAAACAAGATTTAAGAGATGGCATTGAAGCCAAATAAGGGAAAAATACCAATCAAGGCTTATTCTTTGAGAACAGGGGTAAGAACAGCCCGTGTTGCTGCAAAGCTCCACAGCCTGCAAGAGGAACCCTCCAAGGGTTGAATTTTTAAGGTGCTGGACACCAAGAAGGTTCGGACAATCTTGCTCACTTTTGAAATGTCTGTTTTCTAAATGAGAACAAAGCTTTTGAAGTTTATATCCTAAGTTTTCATAGAGGCAAGCAATTTCGAAAGTATGTGTTTCTCTAAAGCTTTTCTCCATAGCAGCACTGTAATTTCTGTAAAAGATTCACTCTCTGGAAAACATGGCGTTGCCTTTAGTATAATTCTCAATTTAAAAAGAAACAAAAATCACAAAACAAACAAGGAATTTTGCTATTGATAGTAAATTTTACTATAGAATCTTCAACACCATCACATAAATCTCTTTACCGTGCAATCAAAATAACCTCTACAAAAGGATCCATAACCAAAACACTAACTCAAGCAATCACCTCTTCTCACACATGAGAAGTCTGGTCTCAGTTCACCAATTACACAGAATTACAGAATCTACCAGTAAATAACCCAAAACTTCTCTTCCACCTGACACTGAAATCATCATGAAGCAATGCCTCTCCGGAGTTTTTATTATCAGGGCACAGGAAGGATATGAAAAACTCATCAAGTGCAAATCTGCTCTTTAGAAAACCAGGAAAACACTGGATCTGTCAAAGCAAACATGAACAGAACAACGAATTATGGATTTGTGTTATGAGTTGTGTACATGTCAAAGGTTAAAGGGATTCAGATTCTCAGTGATTTTAAATCTAAATGGCTCCAAACATTTTAGGCAATTTATCTCATCTGAATAAGACTGGCTCAGAAATGAACAAGGCTATTCATAAGCAGAAACATTAAACTCGCTGCTTAACAGGAGCTGTAGGTATTCTCAATATATGGATTTGTAGGCCTGATAAAAGGTGTGTCTAGGTTAACCTCATTGAGGTTACAGCACAGCAGAACATCTGCATCCCAAGCTTCTGTCAGCCAGCCACGTCTTTGATTACACGAAAACCTGATCAGCATCCTTGGGCAGATTTTTTAGCCAGCAACACCTCCTTGAAATTGAATGGCAATTTCTCACTGAGGGCCTCACTGAAGGTTGACATGGTATCCTGGCACTGACCGACCTGTCATATCTCCAGCTTGTTGTATCATTTCCTCCAAAAAACAAAAAAAAACCAAACCAAAACTAAACCAAAACCAAAAAGCCTTTTCATTTCAGTAATATCTAAATGAAACAGTGAAAATGACAAGTGCAAGACTTCCTCTTTTCATTTGGGTTATGTTTTACTGCAGTTTTGAGAAAGGTCCACGGAGAGTCAGCTGAGTAAAGACAATCACACTGACACAGTTACATGGCATTCTCCCTTTATTGCCTGAACAACGCTCCTTTTATACACATTTCCCTTGTGCATGTGGCAGCCAACTATCTACGATTGCTTGCACACCTCGATCGTGCATCTGCTACTCAATTTCATTGGTAAGCATCAAGGCACCACATGATTGGGTACAGTCCTTTTTGCGATTAAAGCATCCAACCTAACATCCGTCTTAGCTCTTGCAACATCGCAACATTTCCTCTTTCTGGGCCTTCAAGGTGACCCCAAGGACTCAGTCCCTTGTTATGTTAAGGCTGGGTTGTCCAATCCTTCGAGGGGCAACCCATGCCCCTGATCCATGAGGAATTCCTCTACAAATCCCCCTTTTCCTTTTGGACAACCCAGACTTGAGATGTCAATCTTTATATTGCTATTCTAAAAAATCTCAGTAAACAGCTTAACATTATGCATCCCAAAATTACTAAAATGGTGAGGAATAGGAGGGTGTTTACCAAACTCTTTATCCACCTAGTCAAGCCTCCCCAAGATAATAACCCATCAAAGCCAAAAAGTCCAACATCTTGTGTGATCTGTTTCATATGTTCCTGCAAATCTTGACTCTTCTTATGGATGGATTCAGAGTGATCTTCAGCAGCAATGCAGCACATTCCGTCAAGGTCCTCGAGCCCATGGCCATGTGCTAACAGTAAAAAGTCAATAGCTGCTCAATTTTGTTGCACCACATGTCACACAGTGGATATGTCTATATAAATTGCTGCTGCTGTGTCTAAAGCTATTAGTACATCCTCCGCATTGCAATATCAAACCACTCACAGTATTATAATTTCTGCAGGGGAGGTTCCTGAGCCCTCTGATCATTTTTGAAACTGCTTGGCTACTAAATGACCTCCCCTGTATAATAGTCGCTGCTAACTTATCTGCATTCCACAACACCATCCCTAGCTCGTCTCTCCTGAAAAGGCTGCTGCAATTCTGCATCCTTGCTGTTCCATCGCACTCTGCATGGCTGCCGTGAAGGCTGCAGTTTGACTGTTCTGCTCAGCTCTTGTGGCTCATATCAGCATCTCGTCTACTGGGCTTCCCTGTGGCAGGTTTGCTAAAATTGCTCACGTTCGAGGATTTACACCTTCAGATGCAAGGGTTTTGAAAAGATGATCTTGCACTTCCGGCGATAGGCTGCTATCATCTTTTATTGCCACTGAAAGCCTGTCCACAAACTGCCCATATGGTTCCGCTGCTCCCTGTCGTACTGTGGTGTATGGTGCTGGCTTCTTTTTATCTTGGACGGAGAGAAGTGCCCTGTGGGCCAAGTCTGAGCTGCTTGGTACATCTGCGTTGGGTATTGCAATTACACATAGGTAGTTGCATAGGGACTGCTTCCGGTCAACAGTCCATACAACTTGCAGTCCATACAGGGGACCACCTATGATTTGACGCTTATTTGCCTCTTCAATTGCTAGACACTTCCACTCTCAAAGAGGAGTAATTGTGATGGTGTCAACAAAAGTGAGGCAATGCTGGAACAATCAGCAGGGCAAAGAATATCAGCAGTGAAGATAAACTGTATGATCTGTCAGGCGGCTTCAGACTGGAGGCCATGGGTGGTGACTGTCTGCAACCCATGCCCCTGATCAATGAGGAATTCCTCTACACAGTTTCTGTTGGTGGAGATGAGCTTTATGTAGAATTTGTATTCCCTCTCTTTCCAAATTTTTCCTCTCCTCAAGTAATATTGTGTCGTGTCCCTGCAATAGTGTATTTTACCCCTAAGTAAAATTGTACATTTAACAAAAAAATAAAGTTTTCAGTGCACGTCACTAAAAGAAATAAACAGCTATTATTTAGTGCCGCTGTTGCAGTAATTGTGTGGGAGAATACTTGGAATGTTAGAAGGTGGCTGCGTAATAAATGACTCTATGCACCATCATAGAATCATTTTGGTTGGAAAAAGCCTTTAAGATCATGAAGTCCCACTAATAACCCATCACAGCCATCACTGACCCATGTCACATTTATTTGAATAGTAGGAACAAATTCAATTTCATATCTGCCATCCAGTGCCAAGGAAAAATGTGTCAGTGATTGAGGGGCTGGACTAGGAAACCTTTGAAGGCCCCTTCCAACTCAAACCATTCCATGACTTTACTACACCTGAGCACTGGGTGCTCTGAGTGCACTCAAGGCGGAGCATCATGAAATCCAAAATATTTCCAGCAGTGAGATACTAACTCTTACAGAAAATGGCATTAAAAGCACAATATTTTGTGGGTTTTAATGAACATTATCTCCAGTTTAATCAAAAAGCCATGTGAGAAGTTCTCAATCAAACCCAACTGGGGACTCAGACCACAGGATTCAGCATTTGTAAAATTAAACCCATGCAAAGAGTTTGAGATGAAGTCTGAAGTCAAGTTGCAGTATTCTCATCTTCTCCTCTATATGCCAGAGAACACACAGCAAAGTTCAGATATGCTTCAAATAAGGTCTAATTATTTTAGACTAGAATTAAAGTATTAAAATATCTTCAAGGATTATTAAGAAAGGAAAATGCAAGCAGATACCAGTTTTAGCTACAAATCATGAATTTCAGCTGAAAAAGGCATAAAAGCAAAAATTCCCTCTCTTAAAGAATATAATGCCATTCTAAACTTTTATAAAATACTGGATTTACAACAAATTCAAGCTTGTTCTGGAAGACTTACTGAATTCTCTAGTCACTAGAGGTCACTATTAGTTTTGAATTGTTCAAGTCTGCTGAGTTTTAAATATTCTTCAGAATGTTATAAATTTGAGAACCTGCCTCCATGAAATATATTAATGCTAAATAAAGGTACTTGGAATACATAAGTGAGTGTCTTCCTGAGAAAAATAAGTCCAGAAGTACAGGTCAAAAGTTCTGATTAGGAGAGTGTTTTAAAATATTGAATTTATCATGGTCCTTCCAGCCACAGGTTCATTCTGGTGACTCCAGCAATAAAGAATATTGAGATGAGGTGTCCTCAAGAACGGCCAAGATTATCTTGGCACTCATTCAAGTCATAACCCACCAGAAAAGGGAAAGAAAATCAAGTGGACTGGCTGGAGCTTGAGATATACAGGCGTTAACTCGACAGACAACAGAACAAGAAATGATGATTGATATTTGAGGGAAAAAAATTAAAAAGAAAAACAAAAACGGGTGAAAAATAAAGGCTTTTTGGATGTTGTCTGGACATTGTCTAATATCTTTTGCTACTCTGACCTACATTAAAGTTGTTTGTGTGAGGGATTCACTGCAGAGCTGTCACTGCTGCTGCCCCCACACCACATTTCTAGCACTGAAGTCACCTCATTCCTTTTTAAGCAGGAGGTTGGTGAGGGTGAAGACTAAGCAAAAAAATCTTTCAAAATTACTTTCCTTTTCTAAATACAAACACAAGACATTAATGAATCTGATGAAAAAGTCAGGGACATGCAGTGTCTCTCCAGTGCTTGATACACCCAGAAGGAGGCAGAGCTGCTAAAAAGGGCTGGAAGGGATGTTCTGTGAGGAGCTGAGGACTCTGAGCTTGTTAAACTTGGGAAAAAGGAGGGTGACCTCAATGCTCTCTACAGAGGAAGGAACATGGTATCTACTGAGGGAATGTGGGAAAAGCTCTTCTAGCTCTTACCACACCTTAGGAAGCATTTCTTTCCAGAGAGGATGATTAAGCACTGGAAGGACTTCTTCTAGAGGTGGTTGAGGCCCCAGGTCTCTCAGGGTTTAGGAGCCATTTGGACAATGCCCTTGAGAACAAGCTTTAGCTTAGTCAGCCCTGAACTGCTCAGGAAGCTGCAGTAAGTGATGGTTGGGCTGCCCACCATGGAAATAGTCTGTTCTATTCTACTGAAGGTCAAAGGTGGAGGTGTGAAGATAAAGGAAAATCTATATATTTTGACTGGAGTTAAAATAAAAGACAAAATTTTGCTGTACAAAGAACATTGAGGCTCCATACGGCCTTAGGATTCAGAGTTCACAAAATAGAAACAAAATTCTGGATGGGATTTTGAGCATTGAGTAAATTCCCTGCCTGGGGAGGGCAGATCAGTAGTTAAAGTATAAACCAGGTCAGACCTGCAGGTCCCACTCCCAGCTGCATTGTTCCACACCAAAGACATGATATGAGCAGGTTTTGGGTGCTGCAGAGGGAGCAGTAGGTGTTCCCCAAAAATGTGAGATCCCCCTTAGATAATTTAAAGGAGAAAAGACTCTCTCCCCTTTGAGGCCTTTCTGGCTTGGTGGCTTCCTGGGACAATTTTTCTTATTGCTTATGTAAGATTTTGCCTCATTTATATAGGATTAAGAGCTTCTAGGAATTGGGAGGTATGAATATGTATATTTAACATCCCTATATTTTCTGCTCTTATAGTGATCAATACTCCATCTATTGGCAATATTTGTCACATTTCCCCTCCCCTCAAAACACAAGTTTTACCTTCATTTGATCACCTGGAAATGCAAACAACCTCCCCACCAAAAAAACCCAACAAAAATGTCACAACCAACGCTGGGGAATCTGAGAATCTTCCACACCTTTCCCGAGGCAGCATCAGGGATAAATCCCCTATGAATTACAACAATTCCCAAGCTGAGTCAGCAGGTGACTTAATGCCACTGCATAGGATTAACCCAGACATCTCCATTTCCACACTGTACATCCCTACCTCCCTGAGCACTGTGTTTCTTGTATGTTTTTCCCCATTTAATCCTGGAATAAGAACATGAGACTATTAAAATGCCAGTTTGTGTGGCTGGAAAATAAAACCCTGCCCAGCTGTTACATCTGTCATCAATACAGGGTGAGCTCTATGAGCTAGGAGCCCCTTTAAGGGAGACCAAAGGAAAAGATTCAGCCAGATGTGCTCAGTTTGCACAACTGTTTCATGTGCCTCTGCTCTCAGAAAACAAATGCTTAAAAATCAAAAATCTAAGAATTAATTCCACTTTCACAATAGTGTCTCCTTACAAAGACAGAGAAGAGATAGACTGAATAAACTGTTAAAACCTATGAATGGATGTCTCAGCCATTCATAAGTGCTTTGTGCAGCAAACCCAGCAAAGAAGGAAAATTTGAGAAGGGATGTATTTACAGATGAAGAACAGGGAGACACAACAGGCAGCAAAACTAAAAATACTCTGCCACAAAACCCTCCTGATTGCAGAAAATGTAATCCCATAATCAGAGATTTGGAATCCTCATGGCTGGCATGAAGACTTTACATTTCCATTGAAGAACAGAGTCTGTAGAAGAGCTTTCTTTGCATACGACAATTTCAGCAAATATAATTGTATATATATTCAACAAATGCTAATGCCATTCTAAGAAGAATTAAAGCCAGACAGTGTGGGGAACACAAAGGTCTATCAGAGTCACATTTAAAACAATCTGTTCCATCTTTTAGCCGTTCAGTAGCCAAGGGAGATCATTGTGCTTTGGAATGGAAAAGGAATGTATGAGGGGTAATAATTTCTTCTTGCCATAGACAGAACTGGTAGTCAGGAAAAAAAGCCTGTTTAATGGTTTTATTTGCAGGAAAATGCAAGTGACAGAACAGCTCTGCTAAACCACTGTTTGCCCTTGATATTAAACAAAGCATAATCACTAAAATGATGGATGCAGAAAGAAAATAACCAAAGTTAAGTCTGGTCCTAGCCTTCACTCATTTCCAAGTCATTTTCTTGCTTCAGGTCAGTTCATTTGAGGCTGCTGCTCCTAACAGAATTCTAATTTCTTTCACAATATATCGATTTTTTTTTCCACTTCAACAAATTCAAGGGCTGACACTACTTTAGCACTGATTTTACCCTGTAGTCTCATCTCTGGCTCCTCGTTAACCCTTGTTCCGTAAGAGAGAAGAAGAAGAAGTCCATCTATCATGTTTTATATATTTTTACTGCTTTTGAGTTTCAGTAAGGTTACCTTGCTTCAGTTTTTTAATTTTAGTGTTGAAATTACAGTGACAGTGGTTGCACAAATAGAAATATCAAGATCAATAGTCAATTTGATCTGGAGAAGCTTTCTTCTTTTGTACCAAGTCAGATGAAAGAGAATATCCATGGTTACTGCTATTAATATTTATACCACTCTCCAAGAGGAAAGAAAAATGCTAGACAACAGAACTGGACATTGATTGTTGTAGAGGTTATTGTGCAGCATTAAAAAGAGGTTTGTGAAAATGGAACTGAGAATAATTTTCCCTGTTGTCTATAAGCCCAGGGAGCTCTGAAGGGATGGCAGAGTAAAGCTGGTTTATCCAAATGCAGAATATCCAATACTTAGTGTTCAAATGGCTTCTTTCTGTGCTCTCCTTCTGAAGGACAGGAAGATCCAGGAGGAGTTCTGCAAGGGCACAAGGATTTGAGGATACTGAGGGCAAATGCCCAACCCATCCAAACCACGGGTTTCCTCTCTCTCATGCTCTGATATTTGCTTCATGTCAATGAGTAAATGTGCTTTGTCCTGTGAATTTGGGCCGAATGAGTGCAGGATGAGCACTCCACTCACAGGGACACAGCTCAGGGATCCTGAATGTCCTCATGGGATGGGGGGAGGAGTGAAAGGCTGCATAATCCCTCAGCTCCATGTACTAGGCCTCTGGCTCTGGGCAAGCTCTTCCACCGAAGGCAGAAAGTCCATCCCCCAAAACTTTAGGGGCTGTCTCAGTGAAGTCCTGCCCTGAGTGTGTCTCCACTCCAGCATGCTGGGATGGTGACATGAGGCACACACCCGCACAGACTGGCCCCACAACACCCAAAGATGTGCACCAAACTGCCTGGATTAGAGCTGCCACTGCTTAGGGCACCCAGAAGGATGATTTTATACATATTTGCTTTCTCAGGCTACAGAGAATCATTAAGCTTGGAAAAGACCTCCAGAATCATCAAATCCAGCCTATGATTGGTCACCCTGCCCAGGCACTGAGCGCCATGTACAGGCCTCCCTTGGACACCTCCAGGGACGGGGACTTCAAACCTCCCTGGGCAGCCCCTGCCAAGGCCTGAGCCCCCTTTCCATGGGGAAATTCCTGCTGGTGTGCAACCTGAGCCTGCTCTAGCCCACCCTGAGGCCATTTCCCCTTGTCCTGTCTCTGTTCCCTGGGAGCACAGCCTGATCCCCCATGCTGGCCCCTCCTGTCAGAGAGTTGTGCCGAGCCAGAAGGCTCCCCCTGAGCCTCCATTGCTCCACACTAACAGATTTCACCTAGGAAATCTGCCAAGTCTCTTTTATCACACTATCATGTTGCAGTGTGGTTTTTGTTATGTTACTGTTTTGAAAAATTGGTTTTGAACCCACCCCCCTGAGGCACTGGTTTAATCCCAGATGTCAGTCCTCCCTCATACCTGCCCCTTTTCCCAGAGATTTCCCTGGAAATTTTTGTATCCTTCAATGTCTCATTGGTTTAGTTAAACTGTTCCCCTCCCCTGTAACTCTCTATTGGTTTAACTATTGTAATCCCCACCTTGTATTCCTCCCCAACCTTTGCTATTGGTTCCCAATCCTAAACTCCACCCTTGTCCTGTCCCTTAAACCCACTGCCCTGCCTTTGTTCGTAGTCCTTGCCTCTGATCTCCATTTGAGTTATGGATGCTTTTGTTTTCACCCTTGTGGTTTACTAAACGATCCTCAGCCAAACAAGCGAGGCCCGTGTCGCTTTTTCCGCGTTGATCCGCGGGGCACTCCTGAGGAGGTTCAGTGTCCTGGGGGAGGCGTCGCGCCCCGTCAAGCGCACAACACCGAGCACACCTGTCAATGCCTCAGTCAGAACGGGCAATTGGAGACTGCCACAAGTTCACACAATGTCCTGAAGCCAAAGCTGCACCCTGGCCAGGAGTTGGTGCTGTGGAACAGGTGGGGACTGAAAAAGAGGCAGAAAGCAAAGATTTTGCAGAAAAGACAAAATGTTAGTTCATCTCTAGGAATGATTTGTTTTTTAATATGAAACCTGTGGTTTAGGGCATTCTGTGCCCCAGTGGGGACACCTGCACAAGGCCGCTGAAGTGTGCACACCTGCCTGAATGCCATGTGCTAGGAACAGGCTAGGCATCCTTGGAAACTCTCAGAGAGGGTGGATCTTTGTCACGGACATTTTTTCATAGAAATCCTTTCTTTGGGATCTTTTCCTCTTCTGGGAAGCTGAGGCCCCAGAAAGAGAATGTAAACAATGGTTATCTGCTGCTGTGGAATGCAATAGGTGCACCTGTGATTGGCCCATGTTCCATGTGTACAATTAAGGGCCAATCACAGGACCAAGCTCTCTGGGACAGATTCACAGAGAGCTCTCTTGGTTTTAGATTCCTATTCTATTCTTAGCTTAGCAGCTTCTTAACTTTTTTCTCTATTCCTATTAGTATAGTCTTAATGTAATATATATCATAAATTAATAAATCCAGCCTTCTGATCATGAAGCCAAGATTCTCGTCTATCTCTCTCACCCTGAGGAACCCTTGCAGAGCCATGTAACAGATCTTAGCAATAATGATGAAAAAACAATAAGCACAAGGGTTCTCATGCTCAGAATCTGATGGTGGCTGTTTATCCATCCTTCCACACAAGCTTCCACAACTGCCTAGAGTTTTTCACAGAGGGAGTTACAGCAGCACCACTGCTGCTCCCCTTGGGAAGACTGCAGGATAAGCAGCTCTGGGTTTAGCAACACAGATCAGCAATGAAGAGCTTTATCCTGGAAAGTCCTGGTTCTGTGGGAGCTGCACTGCCAGTGAGATTCAGTGCTTTTGCCTCGCTCAGTGCTGTGAGCACAGATGTCACATTTTCCGTGCACACACATAGTACATGTGTCACAGGCAGCTAAGGCAAAAATGGCTTGGTTTATTTACAAATACATCTCAAGCCCAGAATATAAATAAATCATTGACAGCAGATACCTGCCTGGCTCCTACCTGCCCAAAATCTCTTCATGCATTAATAAAAGCCTCATTCTCAATACAGATTGATTCTTTCTCCAAAAAATGATTCTAAAAAGATAGATAAAGTTGGAGAAAGCTTGTCTGCATAGTCCCCCTGCCTCTCTCCAGTGACTCCTAAGTTAGGCTGAAATGTATTGTTAGCCTGTTTTCTGGGAAAAATCAAATCTCAGCAGAACATGAGAAATACTTGTAGAACTCTGAGTAACAGGGCCACTCACATCTCCTGACACAGGAGTGCAAAGCTGGGGTGGAACAGGAGTGAGTGACAAACAATAAATGCAGTGGCAGGAAAGGAGACAAGAGCAGCAAAGAAACCGCCAGGGGACAAACTTGAAACTGGTGACAGACTGGAGGTTTGTGTCTGTGGCTGGGGAGAGGAATAACAAGAACGTGGAGGGGAAGGGAAAGGCAGGAAAAGTGAGCAGTGCTGGCTCTGGCTGCTCTCCAGAGCTGCTGTCCCCAGGCACCACCACCCCAGTGCTGACAAAGGGTCAGGGAGGAAACAAAATCAGGCTTTTGGGAGACTACTTCATGTTTCCAGATTATAAGGATCACAGAGTCACAAGAAATAGTTGGCATTGTGGCATCTAATAAAGCTGACAGCACATAGCAGTGCTGGGCACAGATCCTGAGAACAATAATGACACTGAAGGATGATTTTTAGTTGTTGCCAATTAGACAGTGCTCAGGTACAGCAGTGGAGAACAGAGAAGGTTTGTTTTCTCTGTCATCTTTGTAGCTGATATGTCAAACTTCAAACTTCAGACGAGTTTATTAATTAATTAGTCTGCCTTTCACTTCTAACAAGCCTAGTTATACCATCATTTCTCATTCACATTTTCTCCTATGTTGCATGGAAAATCACAGCAAATTTGGGCTCATGGGCACCAACTGTTGCTGCTAAACAATTAAGATTGTCATTTGGACAACTTCTGGATTTGGAGATGAGAGGTTGGTGATTTTTTATCAGTTCTTTAAAAAATGATGGTAGATTTTTTCTCAATTTTTTGGGAAAATACATGAATATTCATTTAAGCAGCTCCTCTGACCAGTGAATACCAATTCTTAGTCCCCTCAGAAGGTATTTATTCCAATTTTACAGGACAAGGAAGAAGGGACCCTCAAAGTTCGATGCATACATTACAGTCTTCAACTCCTTCCTAATTTTTGTTTCATTTTTGTTTCTTATTAAACTTTACCTAAACCTTTTTTATTCCAAAGGTATTTGTTGGGGGTTGGGGTTTTTTTCTGTTCTTTCCTTATCACCTGTGGCATTTCTTCCCGTTGAGTTGCGAATGGAAACTGATGGATAGATGCTTGAGATGGGCGGGCAGGGGGAGCTCCTTTGGGTTTTGGGAGTTTCTCTTGGAGGAGGGCAGACATATCGGGAGATTCGGGCAGGAGGAAGGGGCTGGGGCAGTTCCCGGCTGCCTCTCGCTCTCTTGGCACCAGAGGGGAGACAGGTGTGGGCACTGTGGGGAGGATTCACCAGCACTGCGAGGCTCTGTCCCTGCTGCCTTCTCCCACCGAGGCCGGTTGGATCGGCTTGGAAAAAAAGAGTTTTGCCGTCAGCACCGTGACGCACAGGGGAACCTTTCTTCTGCTGCTGGGCCCTGCATCGCCCTGCCCTGCCAGCACACCTGCAGGTTCCAGCTATTGCTGTGCAGCTTTGGGACATTCTCATTCACTGCCCTGGAATTTCTGCTCATCCCTGCTGTTCCGTCCTGCTGCTCGCGAGAGTCCTGTCGGGGCACAGGGATCGGCTGCCCCGGGGTTTGTGGAGCGAAGCCTCTCCTCCTCCGTCCCTCCCCGTCTGGGCCCAGCCGCCATTGCCGCGCGCTCCCCGCGCCGCCCGACAGCGCCCCCTGCAGCCCCGCGGGGATCACTGCACCTGCCCTGCCCGCCGGGAGCCAGCAGCGCCCCTGCTGGCCGTGCCCGGAACTGCACCAGGGGGAAAAGTGCGGCAGCCCCAAGGCTGGGACTGGGCTCGGGTTCTGGGCCCGGGCTCGGGTTCCGGGGCTGGGCTCGGGTTCCGGGGCTGGGCTCGGGTTCTGGGGCTGGGCTCGGGTTCCAGGGCTGGGCTCGGGTTCAGGGCCGGGCTCCGGTTCCGGGGCTGGGCTCCGGTTCTGGGGCTGGGTTCGGGTTCTGGGGCTGGGCTCGGGTTCTGGGGCTGGGCTCTGGTTCTGGGGCAGGGCTCTGGTTCTGGGGCTGGGCTCTGGTTCTGGGGCAGGGCTCTGGTTCTGGGGCTGGGCTCGGGTTCCGGGGCTGGGCTCTGGTTCCGGGGCTGGGCTCGGGTTCCGGGGCTGGGCTCTGGTTCTGGGGCTGGGCTCTGGTTCCGGGGCTGGGCTCCGGTTCTGGGGCTGGGTTCGGGTTCTGGGGCTGGGCTCGGGTTCTGGGGCTGGGTTCGGGTTCCGGGGCTGGGCTCCGGGGCTGGGCTCCAGTTCTGGGACTGGGCTCGGGTTCTGGGATTGGGCTCAGGTTCTGGGGCTGGGTTCGGGTTCTGGGACTTGGTTCGGGTTCTGTTTGTTGTTGTGCCAGAATCGTTGTTTTTTGTTTGCTTTATTATACGCACTGGTAAAGAACTGTTATTCCTACTCTCATATCTTTGCCTAAGAGCCCCTTGATTTCAAAATTCTAATAATTTGGAGGGAGGGGCTTTACATTTTCCATTCCCAGGGAAGATTTTCTGCTGCCCCTAGCAGACACCTGTCTTGTAAACCAAGACAGTATTACATTAGGAAAACAATACATGAACTACATAGATTTCCATTAATCAAGAATCAAACCCTTCAAGCCTGATTTCAATCTCCCTGATTATATCAAACTTCATTAAATTTTGAACTCAGCAATCCATTTGCTTACATGGAATTCTTAAATAATCACCTAGTTCAGTATAAGTAGCCTAGGCATATCTGGAAACATCAGCCGCCATTTTAACACCCTTTTGTTTTTGGACAGACTTTGACAATTTTTTAGATAGATTTTGGCTGTCAAAAACCACCTGTAAATTGATCAGATCCATTCTTTTTCGCAATGAAAAATGTTCTTTCCAAGTGCATCCATTTGTAAAAGTGCTCAGAAAGGTGTATTTTGACTTGGACTTGCAAAAAAATACCACTTTTCACATGGGCAAAGCTTGGCTAATAAATTAATAAATTAATTATTTTATAAATTAATAAATTAATAAATTGGAGAGGAGAGGAGAAGAGAGAAGAGGAGAGGAGAGGAGAGGAGAGGAGAGGAGAGGAGAGGAGAGGAGAGGAGAGGAGAGGAGAGGAGAGGAGAGGAGAGGAGAGGAGAGGAGAGGAGAGGAGAGGAGAGGAGAGGAGAGGAGAGGAGAGGAGAGGAGAGGAGAGGAGAGGAGAGGAGAGGAGAGGAGAGGAGAAGAGAGGAGAAGAGAAGAGAAGAGAGGAGAGGAGAAGAGAGGAGAAGAGAAGAGAGGAGAAGAGAAGAGAAGAGAAGAGAAGAGAAGAGAAGAGAAGAGAAGAGAAGAGAAGAGAAGAGAAGAGAAGAGAAGAGAAGAGAAGAGAAGAGAAGAGAAGAGAAGAGAAGAGAAGAGAAGAGAAGAGAAGAGAAGAGAAGAGAAGAGAAGAGAAGAGAAGAGAAGAGAAGAGAAGAGTGCAGGGGTGCAAATCACCAACCCTCTAATTTAGAAGGTGTAGGAAGGGGATCAAGGCTGTGGGAATACCTGATGTGCAGCATTAACTCTCTTAGTTTGGGCAAAAATTCTTCATGGTAAAGGAAGAGTCATCAGTTAGAAATCCATGAAATGCGGGGAAAGAGAGAAGAACCTGATTGCAACCACATCTATATTAATGCATTTGTAATAATAAGTTTCTTTACAAAATATTTGAATTGTGTTGGGATGCACACTCTTCAGCTGTCTTCAAGCAGTCTGCAAAACCATTATAATTCATCCTGTAAATGATAATTATTATATGATTTTTGCAGAACCTTTCCAGGTCCTCAAAAACAATAGTCCTAAGGTACCCTGCTTTTCAAAGGAAACACCACCTATATATCCTGAGACAATAAACGCACATTCTTCACGTTCTCAGAACCCCATGTGCATTTTTAAATCAGGTTAATGATGGTACATTCTACCCTGGGAGTGCTCATAAATTTTGTCCTGCTGCTTGCCTGATGTTGGTCCCCAGAGCTCTCCTGGTAATTGCAAACCTCTTATCCACAATCTGCTTTCACCATTAAAAAAAGCTGCTTTACTTTAGGATTGCCTGTGCCAGTGATGAGAGAGATGGGCTCTGAATTGGCTGTGCTGCTTCCCTTTCTCCTTCAGGTGATCCTAACAAGGATTTCCTTGTTTAGAAAGGATGATGCAAATGAAGGAATTTATGCATAGGAAGACCTTGTATAGTGTGAGATCCCTGGCACAGGGTGCCCAGAGCAGCTGGGGCTGCCCCTGGATCCCTGGCAGTGCCCAAGGCCAGGCTGGACACTGGGGCTGGAGCAGCCTGGGGCAGTGGGAGGTGTCCCTGCCATGGCAGGGGTGGCACTGGCTTTAAATCCCTTCCCACTCAAACCATTCTGTGATTATTAATGTATTGAAAAACTCGCATTGCTTTTCTTCAATTCTAATAATTAATGACCCTTTTATAAATCTACAAGTTGGCCTTAACAGCACCAGGAGCCATGGCTGCTTCCCCCTGCCAGGTTCCCAGCTGGGCTGGGCTGACAGCCCCAGCAGAGCCTTTATCCCAGGTGGAACTAAGCACACCCAGGGGGATTTTCAGTCCCCACATCCCTGTGTCAATGGCTTCTTTCGTGCCTGACAAACAGGTGCCACGAACCAACCCTTCTGGATTTAATTCAACTGGCCTGGGTGAGCCAGTCACTGCAGACAGAAAGCAAGGCCACAGAAGTTTTCTTAGATTAATGTTCATAAAAGGATATAAAAATAGAAAAGCAGGTGGTATTTTTCTTTGAAAATATCCAGAATGTGAAAATATGAAACAGAATAGAGCTTCCTTTGAAATGTATAAAAAAATAAAAGGACATATTTCTCTGTCTGCTGTAGCAAAGAATATTGAGCTGAAAAAAAGAATTGGACATACTCTGACAAGACCAACTCAGTAATTTCCTCCTGTGAACTTGTGAACCTCCTGGAGATGGGCTCCTCACCTCTTAGAAGACTCTGACACTTTTAAAAGCAAAGAAGAACTGCTACAAGATACATGAAAAAGAATAAAATCTGTTCATTCTTTACAGATGGTAGTGGTGGGATAACTCAATTTGAGTTATTTAAAAGCATTTTGGAACTTGGGAAACCAAGGACACTGCAGAAATATTCTCTTTTTTCACATGAATGTATCACATCTCAGTAAGTCTTCTTAATTTATTATTTGGTTAATATTGATGAGACCTCTTGTACCAAAATCAGTTCAATGGGAAGAAGAAAAACTACTGCTTTGCTACTTTTTCAAATGATTTAATGTATGCTAAGGAGTTGTAACTGAGAACCCCGTGCATGTTTGCACAGAGAGAGAAACAGAAATCAGGAGATATCCAGTAATAAAAGCCACTGCTGTGAAATGTAACTAGCTACAGAGGCATTAATTAAATGTTTTTAGCTTGTTAGATTAAAACCAGTAAATGGAACCATGGGTTTTAGAGTTGTCCCCACATTACCTGAATCTGCACTTTATCTCCCTGGACAGGGAGCTGAAATCAAAACATGTTTCAGTAACAATTTCCTTTTACTTGAGGAATTTCCAACTGAATCCATCTATCCTGATATTGACATAAATCCAATCTTCCCTCTATGACTAAATACGCACCAGCAAAACTTTTTCTAACTCCTTTCCAGATAAAATTCTGCCTTTTTGTGTGGGATGGGAAATGTGTTTAGCTCTGACCTTCTTCTGGTAAGATCTATAAAAACCAGAGCTGAGGCTACATCATCTGAAATCTCTTGACTGTGCAATGGTCTGTAGGAGATATGGGAATTAAAACCTCTTTACTTGCACGGAAATAAATGGTTTGGATGAAATTGCAAAACCAAAAATCAGATACTAAAAAAAAAAAATTGATATTGTGAACCCAAAATCAGCTTGATGGAGATGTAGAAGTGAACACTGACCACTACATAGAATTTAAGTTGAACATTGCAATTACAACTTTATAGACAGAAATGCTAGGCAACCCTAAATGCCGTAGTACAAGTTACACTTTCTGGAAGGTTTCTACAAAGACAACAGTTTAAAATGCTCTATTGAAATATTACTGAGGCTTCTGTGAAAATAATTCCTGTGAAAAGTGCCAATGTTCTGGTAGTTTGGAAGCAGGTTTTTTACAGTAGTTCATAAAATTATCCACAGTGATATCAAATAACTTGTGCATTGTTTGGGCTTCATGGAAGTCTTAATTTGTCCCTAATTTTTGCACAGTATTACTACATCCAAAGCCTTGCCATGAGAACTACTAGGTTTATACCTCTAATCCTTTTTAGCTTATATCCTTGAGGAACAGGATCTCCATCATGTAATGGGAATTTTCATAGGCACACCTGAACCACCACTCCCATTAGTCAAGGATCCCACGGATCAGCAGTTTAATGCTGGACAATTTAAATGCAACACATATAAACAGATTGAAACAAGACAGTACAGGCCGGAGTACTGAAATTTCCCTTGTGATCAAAAAAATACAAAAAACGAAGCAATTCTGATATTTCCTTCATAATTCGTCTTCAGTACAATTTGGGATTTTTGTATTTTATCCAAATAATTGAAAACATCATATTATGGTTCTGACTTTTACTTGATTGTGTTTTTTATAAGGTTTCCACTTTTCAAATCCATGATATATGTTAAGTACAATACATCTTAATCAGTTACAAAGGGACCCAACAACAACAGCAGGTGAAAACCTGAGTGAAAAAATAAGTGAAGGCAACTCTCTTCCTGTATGCAACTTTGGGGTTTTTTTCCCAAAATTTTTAGTGCTCAGGCAATGCTTTGTATGCCACTACATGGACCAAACGGATAAAATAATTCCTAAAATGGACTCTCATATCAACCACTAAAAAATTGCTGTCAGATTGAGCCATTAAAATCTGTTGCTCATCCGTAATTCAATTCCTAAAGAAAAGACATTTTGCAAGCCCACATCTCCATCACACATCTCCAGGGTATTTTATGCCGGCATTTTTCATGCAAATCATAGACTTGGGAAAAGATGCCAGGGACTGGAGTCTTGTTTCCACTGCCTTCTCCAAGTTTGCCTTTCCATTTTTTTATGTAGTCTAGAAATTATGAGCCTTGGCTCTTATAAATGTGAAAATTATAGAAGCACAGGAGTTGTAATTTTTTTTAAGAGTTCACTTTTCTTCCTCCTAATATATTAATACCATTTTAGAAAAGAGCAAGGAGAGAGATAAATCAATTTTTATAATTTGAAATGTTATTGTTATTTTTAAGCAAGGAACAGCAAAGCACAGCACCGATATAAATTGAAGACTCAAGACAGCAAGAGATATTTACATTAGGCTCTAAAATATGCTTTTAAACATTCTCAGATCTTTAATAAAATCATTCATCTCACCTCCAAAATGTTAACATATTCCATACAAAGTTCATTGGTGACATAATTTGCTAACTCTCCTTCTCCTCTTTCTCACTCGGTTATTTGTCACTTCAGTTTTACTGAAAGGAAAAGCAGCACCACCTGAAATGCAGAACAACTGGAATTACTGAAAAAACAGATCTCACACTGCTCATGTTTTCTTTTAGCCTTTTTATAACCATCTGCTATTGGTACTGTTTTGTGCTCTATTTTCCACTGGTAATTAGCAATAGTGGCAGCCAGGTTGCTGTTAATTAGAAATGGTGACAATAAGATAGTTTCTTCTTTGTAACACTGGGAAGTCATCCTGACTTTTGTGGTAAATTTCCCTTCCCTGGCAGGGTGGGCAGGCCCTGGCACAGGGTGCCCAGAGCAGCTGGGGCTGCCCCTGGATCCCTGGCAGTGCCCAAGGCCAGGCTGGACACTGGGGCTGGAGCAGCCTGGGGCAGTGGGAGGTGTCCCTGCCATGGCTGGGGTGGCACTGGGTGGGATTTAAGGTCCCTTCCAACCCAAACCATTCAGTGTTTCTGTGATTCCATCCACTACGAGTTTTCTCTGTACAGTCAATTGAATTCATATCCTCATTAAGTCATTGTTTCTCCCCACCCCGTCCCCATTCTTTTATTTTTTAATTATTTTTAAAATTTTTTGCTTCATCTGAAAACTCTTTAGGATTTTTTTAAAATTGAGTGTGGCAAAATTTAAACTGTAAACACCCCAAAGCCCTGGTTGACTCGCGTCACCATTTCAGACAGCTTGATCCAAAGTCTGCAAAGTTACACATTACTACAGAAACTATAATTATACGCTTTAATCAATAGGTTGTTCTGGATTTCACCAGAGTAACCATGAATAACTTTTCCCCCCAAATTTTCTACTGTCCTGACACTAGAAGGCTTATTTAGATCCTGAAAGTATTTATGAATTTCAGACATTTAATGATATCAGATCTATTCACTATATTTTAATTGCTGAATGTGGCCAAAATAAATGATAGTTTCAGAAAGAAAAACCATTCTTTTCTTGCAGGATATAATCTCCTGAATCAGAAAATCACTGGGGAGTTCCAGCAGTCCAGAAGGAGATCTGGGGCTGAAGGGAGCACATGGGGCTGGCCTCAGCATGGTGGGAAACAGGCCCCAGATCCAGAGTCAGGAGCGAGTTATAAATGCAATTTCTGCTTCTTATCATTGTCTCCACTAATTTTTTCTCCATATCAAGCTTGTTTGTTATTGAACTTCTCTTATACCCTCCACAGGGTTCAACAGTAGATGGAAAGAAATTAAATAATTCCACTTTAAAGTTGACAAGTTCCCCTCTTCCCCCAAAATTTGCGTCATGGATTTTTACCAATCTGCAAGTCAGTGGCAAAGCCCTCAGAGTGATCTGAGCAGCTGAAGTTCCAGACCAGTCCTGCAGCAGCTGGCTCCTTCCTCTGTAAGGCAGTGCCATAATTGACAATTATCCAGTTAAGAACTAGATTTTCACATCAGTTTTGTTTACTTTGTAAGCACCAGATCCTATATGTATTTTTAATTCCATATGGATATACCAAAATTACAGTAATTTAATTTCCATTGATTTCTACTCTTCTTTACCTATTGAACAGCTCAGAATATCTCTGGTTGTTTTGCTAGGGACTATTCAGATTGACAAATGGTAATTCAGCTGATTCTCTCCCTTGACTGCCAGTTGTCAAGTGCAGGTTCCAGAGTTTTTAACCTGATGTGTGTAGTAGGAAGTGCACATAAACCATTGACTTGGAGTGGGCTGAGAAATTTTGCCATCTGGCAGATAACTCACCCACAACCATTTCCTGCTGGATTTCACTACATAGAGATACAGAATTCCAAAATAAATAACTCATCCCTTAGAAATAACTATTCCTGGGAAAAGTGCTTCAAATTATTTCTCCTGCAAGTAAATTATGAACATTTTGCCCAGAAATCAATATCTGATTATGTGCGCACACCCACGTTCATCCTCCCTGCCTCTGGAAACAGAGATGCTATTTTGGGGGAAGCAAAAGATGTCAGCAGGTTTCCTAGGACTAAACGACGACGTTAAGAAAGCCCCAGCGATTCCTGTGGCATCTGGCACAGCCCAAGTGCCTCTCAGAGCACAGCAGGGCTGTGTGGGCTGACGGAATTCGGGGCAAAAGGGAGAGAATTACTCGAGGTTTACTGAGCACAGCAATGTCACAGCTCCTGCTTGCAGGGGAACAGCAGGAACCTGGTTTAGAAGCCTGAAATGAGGGCATTGATCACAGGAAAGACCTGTTCAAGCCAACCTGAGGAAATGCGTTTGCACATTGTTTTGCATTTATTATGTTAAGCACACAATTGTTGTGTCACCTGGAGACATTCCTGTGTTTGGTTTGAACAGACGCAGCCAATTCCACGATGAAATCCAAGACCTCCAAAGTGTCAGTGACTTTGCTATTTCCAACCAACACTGATTTGTTTTGATAGAAATCTGTTTACTCTGCCTCGATAATATTCTTTATGGTCATGTTCAGGCTGAAGCCCCTAATTTAAAGTGACATTACATTAAGGTCTAATTCAAACTGGTGCCATTAAAGAGCAGAGCTGGATAGTCTAAAAAAAACTCATTTGACAGAGGTTTACTGATGGGTGACCCTACCTCAGCTCATTTAGGAGAGAAAATTGATCGAGTTTAAAAAATAAATTGGCTTTCATGGCTCTGTATGATACAAAAAACCAGAAACTGTCTGATTATTTCACAGTGTACTGTGGGTGTGAGTTGAACCATCCAAACCGGAAAACTTGGAAATATTTTTTTTTATTTTTTGATTCAGCTTGTTGGATTTGTGCTGTCTCAACCTTTTGCAGTCTCTATTTACCTTTGGCTGATCTTGGTTGTTGCATTTTCTTCCTAAGGAAAAAAATGTTGTCCAAATTATACATATGTCATTTTTCTTCATAATTTGCAAGTTATTACCACTTCCTTAAAATGTTTTAAGCTAATGTAGCATTTTAATTAACAATTATTATCCATCTCAAGGACTTGTATATAATTTAAAAACACATGAAAAATGAATATATTATTTTAAACAGCGATTTCCAATTAAGCATGAAAAAACTGTTTAATTAGTTTAAAATTATTAATGAAAGCTACAGTAACCTAGAAGCTGAAAATCTCCTAAAACTAGAGAGGATCCCTAAATTCCATACTCATCAGTGTAACCACAAGCTCCCGGATTATTAAATTTCTATCCTTGTGGTTGCCTTTTGAGTGCTCTTATAGGTTAACCCAAATGGGTAAGTTCATACTATGAGGTTTAGAAAAATCAGATCCAAGTGAGGAAGCTGGAATTCTTTGCTGATGCTACTTTTTCAGATTTGGTAACAGTGTTGAGCAGAGATTCTGTGAACAATAATAATTTACACATAAATTAACCATTCTGCCCCTGGCCACAAAATTGTGACAGACCCATGATCCTGCTACATCTCCTGACTCCAGACTGCCAAGGGCATTTGCGCTTTAGCTAATAAAAACCTCTTCTTTTGGTATTTTCCCCCATCTGATGCAATTACAGAAAAATTACTGAAATATAACGCAGAAGAAATAAATCGGATACAAGAGGCGCGTGGAGAGCTCTGATGAAACAGCAGCGTGACACGGGGCTGGTAAAAGCCTTGGTCACACAGGCTGTGAAGGCGCCTGATCCAATCCTTGGTACACCCTCACCCGTCAGGTCTTTGGGAACGAAAGTTTGATGAGCTGGGAGCCCCTTTCTCTGCTTTCTGTGCGTCCTGACCTCTGGTGAGAGGAATGAGCAACCCCCCTTGTGACACCCAGAATCTGGGAGCAAAGATCTGCATCCACACAGATTCCTGCCAAAACAATGGGAGCCGGGCAGTCTCTGGAACATTCAGCTGCTCTCCGTGCAGCCAGCAGCTTGGGCTTGTTTCTAAAGCTCCTTTCAGGAGTATCTTACACACACCATGTGAATAGAATCATTACGTCCTTTGAAGAAGAGTATATGAGAAACTAAAAATTAGACCAGGAGTACAAATAAATAAATAAATAGAGGTGTGTAGTGGAGAGGTTATGTAATAACTATCAGAATGTCTGGTTTTACAGACTAGATGCACTTACCTTTGAGGGTTTTTTCGGTCAGATTCATTCTTTGATGAATAATGAATCAAGTACAATTACAATCTTCCTTGTAGAGTTCAAAATGTTGCTGATATCTACCTTTTAACTCTTTTCACAGTCACAGAGTAAGATTTTAACTGCCCATATCAGACATCTTTTTGTTTTCTTCACCTGCATCTATCACACATTTTATGAGCTCCTTGTTTTCTTTGCCAAGCTACCATAATTTGATGAACCATATTCTAAAATATTATAGAATTGTGAATGTAGTCCTTGGAACATCTTCCACGCTCAGCATATGTAGCAACAAATGCATATTCAAATACTTTAAATACAAATTTGTTCAATAAATTGCCATTTAAAAGAATACTTTAAAAATAAAACTCCACAAACCTATATCCCAGTTGTCTCTGTCATCTCCCAGGTACCACTTCAGTTACATAAATTGCCAAGTAGTTCATTTTGAGCAGATTCAGTATTTTTCTCCAAAACATCACTATTTAAAATAATTTTTAAATACATGTATTTATTTTAAATAAAGGTCGAACACCTTCCAAAAGACATCATCCTGCCAGTATAGAATGTAATTTGATTTCTGACACTCTTGAAATATTCGGTCATGGATGCCTTTAGGTGGTTCTGTTGTTCTTCTGGGAGACACCTGTAAGTGTCTGAAAGACACTTATCATTGCTCTGTGAACTGATGATAAGACATCTCTTCAGATGGACATCCATTTTTCTGTTGTATCCCATTCAGTTGGAAAATATTTTACAGAGCCCATTGTTTTTAAATGGACATTTTTTCCACCAAAGTGGAAGTGTTCTTAAAGAGATCACCAGACGATATGAATGTTCTTCCTCAGCAGAGTACAAAACCTACAAAGCTACCTGGAACTTGTGAGCAAGAGGAATTCCATCTCCCAGCTTGGTGACCTATTGAACGTCAAAGTTAATGTCTCTCCGTGTCTGGCATAATGCTGAAGTCTTTCAGGAAAAACTAACGATGTGATTAAAGTATTTAACAGCACATCTGATGTGGAGAAGGGTTTTGTGAAAGTATCCTTAAAGTATTACCCTTAAAGATGTCTGTAGTGCCCAGAAATGGAAGCTCAAGAATTTTCTGAGCACAACTTTTTATCCTCAAAGGGACTTCTTGGTAATACTTTACATGAAGAAGCCATCTAAAGAATTAAATCTAATTACTGTATTTTAAACAACAAACTTCTAAAACAAGTTATCTCTATTGAGCTATATTTTGGCTGTAGGTAGATATTTCTGCAAAAAAGGACAGGTCCATTCTAAGTGTCCAATGAATAGACAAATTGCTTAAATCCAGCCTTGTCCCAAACAGACTGGTGAGTAGCAGTAAAGTAAGGAAAGGCTCTCAGGCAAAGAATTCCTCAGGAATTTATTGGTCTCTCACACAACTCTGTTTTGTGCAGAGGTTCCTTTTTGAGCAGGATGAGGTTGCAGGTGCCAAATTCCAGTCTCAGTTCAGCAGATGCAGCTCTCTCTGTTCTTCTTCTGGGGAAGATCAAAAGTTCTTCCCCACTTGGTCTGGTGATGACAAAATACCATGATCAACACTTCCTGAATCCCAAAGGAGTGGCAATAGATTAATTTCAGCAAATATAAATTCATAATTAATGCTCTCCAAATACCCCAATTAATGCAGACCAGTGAACCATTACAGTGTTAAGTATCTTAAATTCCCATACTCGGTTTGTCCTTTGATAATATGAGAGTTTATTTCAAACAAGGGATGTGATCAACTAATGCTGCCAAGAATATTGGGATTATCAGCAACAGCAGTCCTGAGGAAAGCAGTTCAATCAGTATTTAGTTTACCACTTGATTTCCTAATCATTTATTCCAACAGCAAAGACTGGACCATGTTGTACATATGCAGTTAATTCTCAGTGATGTGTTTTCCCTTTGAACCATTATCTTCTTGTTTAGCTGCTAGCAGGCAGCAGAGGAATAAACAGCACAGAGAAAAAAATATTATATCCCTAATAAAATAGAGAATCCTAAGATAGGCTTTGCCTTCAGCCAAAGGCTGGGTGCCCTTAGTGTGTTCAGAAATAAATTAACAGGGGAAAAAATATATTTATATCTGTGCAAATACTTGATTAAACTTCATATATGTTATTGCATTATCCACACTAGAAATACCTTAACCTTAATTCTGAGTATATTGGGACTAAGTGGGTCTTCTGGCAGTAAATTATTGTTAAAAGATAACATGCTAGAAGCTTGCAGAGCAGAACAGTATGAAATATACTGGTTTTGATATGCTGCATACCTGTGCTATGACAACATATTCATCTGCTGAGACAAGGGAGCTGACGTTCAGAAAACAGAAATGAGCATCACTGCCAGTTAAGCCTGACCTTTGAAAGAAGGTACCTGGCCTTTCATCTTCAAGACTATACTTTGAAAGGCAATTAAAGGAAAAAATAAGGAAGGAGTGACACTAACATGACAGCTGTTGAGGAGAACATAAACAAACATTTGCCATTGACAGCAGAAATCTAGAGTTTAACATCTGAAAACTTATTAACAATGAGAAGTAAAAGGTCTGCCTGTGTGCTCTGCATCACTGGGATATCAGAAACAACTTTTAAAAGAACTTAATTTGAAAGAGATGCATTTAACTATCAGATGGCACAACAACAGCATTCCTAATTCACTGGATTTGGGACATGAAATCACACGACTGTTTAAAAAAAATTGACTCATTTTTACAGTAAATCAAGGCAATCTCCAACACAGGGAGAAATGATGCATCTGACTCCATCTTATCAGAAGTCTAATTATTTACTTTATTATACTATATTATTCTGTACTATATTACACTACATCTAAACTGAATCTGCCAAGCACTCAACTGCCCAGAATCTTGTGACTGTCAGCTGACAGTCCTGACACACATGTGGATTCAATTGGTCAATGAATCAAAACACTCATAACCAGAATCCAATCAAACAAATTCCTTCAGCTAAATAATCTTCCTCAATGCATTCCACTTGTTCCAAAACTCAGGGGAGTAAATGAGATAAGAATTGTTTTTCCTTCCTCTGAGGTTCAGAGAACGTGAATCCCAGAAATATCCTTGGGAAGTTGTGCCTTGCTTTTCCCTGTGACGAGAAATGCAGCCACACATTTTGAATTAAACAATAGAGATAGTTAGGTTAAAACTCAGGTAATGGAGATAACAGTGTTTGAGAGCAAAGGCCTCTAGGAAAGAGCACTGACAAAATCTTTTCTAAAGTAGTACTCCAGAACTTTCCCTACAGACTACACAACTTAAAGCACAACTGGCTGATTGTGCTCAAATTGGCAGTTTTGTTCAAGAAAATACTATTTGATCTGCCTGTTGGAAAGAAGGCAATGGATCTTCTGTGTTTGCAAAGTCTACAGGCAAATGCCACAAGTTGGCAGAAAAAAAGCTGGGAAACATAAGACTCATCCCATGCAGATAAACACACAATCCCACAATGGTTTGGGCTGGGAGGAATTTTAAAGGCTATTTCATTTCATTTCATCCCCTGCCAAGGGTCCCAACACCTTCCACTGGGAAGCATCCCAGGCTGCTCCAGCCCCAGTGCCCAACCTGGCCTTGGGCAGCCCCAGCTGCTCTGGGCACCCTGTGCCAGGGCCTGCCCACCCTGCCAGGGAACAATTCCTTCCCAATATTCCATCCAACCCTGCCCTCTGGAGTGGGAAAATGCTCCACTAGATCTCACCTTAAAGTCCCTTTTAAGAAGATTGCCTCCTTTCACTAAAGACATCAGAACAGAAGCAAAGATGAAAGAGATTAAAATCTCTTTTCCCTCTTGCTCCCCTCTCTCCACCTGGAAAGAAACAAAACATTCCTTTATGGATTTAACCCTTCTGTAGCTGTATTTCTAAGATATTGGTAACAAAGACCAAAGCTTTAAGTTGGCATGACTCAATCAATTTCTGTAAGAGGTACTGAGCTGAACTGCTGCCAGATCAGTTGTTGTTGTTATACCCTGCTCTGCAGTTTTGTACCTCTAATCAGTATTCAACAACAACAGGAGAGCCCTGAATTTTCTCACTGGATGGTCTGGGTGGAACCATAAAAATAAAGCAATTCTGTGTTCTTGAAAGCAACAGGAATACACACTACAACGCATAAAGGTTTCTATTAGCAAATCAAAGGAGCTTCACAAATGGACTCACGCATTTCCAGCAGCAGGTCTGCAGCTGCACAGGGATGCTCAGTGAAAGCTTATCCCTTATTCCTGGAGGAAATAAAAAAGGCTTTGAGGACACCAGCACAGCCCATGCCTAGATCTTCTCACCTCAATTTGGCCAAGATCTAAGAGGGAACAAGTGGTGCTGGACAGGAGGCAGCTGGGCTTGCAGGCTGACAGATGTTTCATGGTGTGAGAGAAGCAGTTTGGCAGAGGAGCATAACTCACCCCACAGCGAAGTGCTCCATCGCTGACATTTTCAGAAGTGCTATCTACTTCCAGCAGCTCCAAGAAATCTCCTGGAAAACAACAGAACAAGCCTTACATTTGTTTAGTTTCTCAGCCATCTTCCCCCAAACTGTACACGTAAGAATACTGAGGTAGAAAATGCTTTTATATTGATTGGTTTTTCCTCTTTATATTTAACAGCTGGAGTGTTAAAAGAGAATTCTGAGTAAATTAAAGCAATAACAAAATTACACAGGGCAGCTGTTTCAGCTATTTCCACAGAGCAATGCTCTTTAGAAGAGCTAATGAATCTAATGGAATCTAACAGACGCTGCCAAAGCAGCAATAAGTGATTTAAAATGTAGGGGAAAGTCTCATACAAACAGCCTCACCAAGCACTAAAGGAAGTAACATAAAACTCTTGGGGCTTCTAACTTTTAACAAAAAATCAAATAGATCTCTGTTCATTTATTACAGTGGTGCTCACAAGCTCTCTCCATTACAGGACCTGTCAGAATTTCTATTATCCTCATTACTGAAGTGTTTGTAACTTGCCTAATTACAAATGTCCTCGAGGCTGCAGCTTGCTTTCACTTACTGCCTGGTTAATCCCCATTTCCCACTTAATTTCAAGTTTGAAATAAATGTTTTTGTTTATTCTATGCAAAAGAATAAAGATGAGAGATTTGTTCAACTACTGGAATTCTTTGATTTTTCTGTAAATGCTGCCAGTAAAAGCTGACATGTGGGAAGTATTTCACTGTAAACCATTCAAATGGGGCAAATTTGGTTTCTTTGCTGAGGGAGGAGGTGCTGCTCCTCCTCAGCCAGCAATTTGGGCAGTGACCTGGGGTGTGCTCTTTTGGGGGCTGAATGTTTGTTTTATAGCACTCCTGGATTATTTTCATTCCTTCCAGGGGGTAATGGGGTTCAGGGAACCCTCTGTCAGGATGGATTTGAGAGGGACCAAACTTAGGAAAGCCCCTTTCCCAAGGAGGCAGAGCCAGCACAGCCATACCCCGGGCAGTAGTGATTTCACAATAAAATAAACCCCATCAGGCTCTCAATGGGACTCTCAAGATTCTAACAACACTTCAAAGCTCTTCCCAACTTGTTCTGCCTTCCCTGGATGTGGAGCCCTGACTCCTCAGTGGCTTCCAAGGGCTGCCAAAGCCCTTTGAGTGAGTGTCCAGAGTGGAATTCTTGCAGAGGGATGAACAGTGCCCTCATCTTCCTCAAAGGAGGGAGAGCCCTCCGGTGTGGCGTGTGCCAGGAGTGGAAAAATGAAACACTGCCAAATAAAAAGTCAGATATAAAGTTCCTGCGCGAACTCCTGGCCGTGGAGGACTGCAGATCTTCCTCAGGAGCGTCTGGAGTCGCTGCTCTCCATTTCTGATGGGCGCACACAGCAGGGTCCTCCCCTGGGCACTGTGCCCTCCAGGCCGTGCTCTGCCACCCAGGTCATTGCCCTGCGTGCCTCAGGAGAGCAAAGAGAGCTCTGGCAGAAGAGAGAGAGCGATTTGTTATTGTCACTCACCGTCCCATCGGATAAATCACTCATTTCCCCATAGTTTAAGGTTTTTCCTTCTGATTCATATCCAATGTAAGAAACAATCATATTTTCTTCTGTTACCGAAGCATTATTGTGACAGTCTTTAAAGCAAGTTTTTTTCCATATTTCCCATATATTTAATGATAAAAAGTATATTGTCAGTGACCAAATATAATTTTAGTTAGAGCAAATCATATCAAATTTAAGAGATTAAATTTAAAAGTAGCCCCTCCCTTTTTAGCTGCATTTTTAGTCAGATTTACCTCCTAGTATTTACATTTCTTGAGCAGAATTTATAGTATTTAATTTAGTCTGCTCAAGCACAAACTAACTGGATCTAAGCACAAAATATGCTTTCATGCCTTGCATTTTTATTACCTTTTTCATCAGAAAGACTCATTGCTGTATTTTTTACAAATTAGATTCATTCATTTTTCAAAGGAAAGCTGCTAACAAATTAGTTTCATTCATTTTTTCCACACGAAGCTGCTGCTTTACTCAGATTCAGACACAAAACCGAGCAGTTCTGTGAGCTGACACCCACAGAGCCAAGAAATCTCTGCAATGGTCGAGATTACACAGAGTATATCAAAAAAGGCAGAAGTGCTGTCCCATGACTTTCGAATCATATTGGCAATTCTGACTATAATTAATAAATAATAGTCTCAGCATATGCTCCAAGTTGTGGCCCTGAGCAAACACACATAAAAGATAAGCTTAGTTACCATGTAAATAAAGGGAAATTATGTACATGTCTTTAAGGGATTTTGTTAGCAAGGTTTGGAAGTTTGATTAATATCTAAACAGCTATACCCAACAACATGCTAATCAGATGTCAATTACTTACTAAAAGAGTTGAATTTATAATGTTAATTGAAACTAAACTTGCTATAATGACTTATTAATCCTAGTTTTCAAACTCTTTAATTATCTTACTCATGGAAAGACCACACTTGTGATTCTAGTGTTTCTATTACATTAACATATTGAATAGGAATGCTGAGAGATCTTATTCAAGAACTGTGTGGTTCAGAAAACCCCTATACTACTTTTATCATAAAGCCAGTCTGATACAGTATCTTAATTTAATTTCTCCTTAGAGGTAGGAAGAGACCACATACTCTGTGTTTAGAATATGAATCCATACTGAATTCACACAGAATTATGTTCAAATTTCAGTACTGCAGATAAACAAAGCCTGGCTGTTTCTGATGTTATAAAAACATCTCTTTTGAAATCATGCTCTTTTTAATCACTCAACCTTGATCTGGTCTTGATAAAATTATAAATTCTGATTTGTTAAAAAACCAGTGATGAGAGGTCACTTGAATAGAAAAATGTTTTAGTACATGCCAAGCAAAGTCCAGATTTAATGGTGAAAATAGATTGTTTTGACTTCTCTATTACAGCTTAAATTCTGAGAAGTCACTATTAACATATAACTGTCATGCACAACAGGTACTCATGCTCATGATTCAGATAAATGGACATAATATGAAAAAAAAATAGAGACTTTTAATTATTTTAAGAGAGAATTTTAATACATTAATCATTTACCCTGAATAAAAGTTTCAAACCTCTTTTCCTTAAATCCAAGTCAAAGAGAAATTTTAAGGATTCCACATTTGAAGTAACAGACCTTGAGTTGCTCCCTGGCTGGATTTCAGTTTATTTTATTCCAAGTGTAACTTAATTGTGGTGAATTCTTGCCATCATACAAACTGGGAGAGGACATTCCAAAGGCTCCCTCATCAGTGGTGCACATAGTTTGGCCTCAGAAATGCTGGAAAACACCTGCTAAACAAACATGCTCTCTTCCATAGCAGAAAGCCCAAATTATCCCATTAAATCCCATCACAACGTTCCTGCCCATAAAACTCGTGACTAAGCTGAGCACAAACACAACACCAACAACCTCAAGAGTGACACCTCCAGATTCTTGGCTGATCAGATCTGTGCATCCTCCTCCAAAAAATGTGCCTCTGTAGAAAGCCAAGAATTTTTGCTTTAAGGTGTGATGAAAAACTAATGGATTTCCAGTGCTTGCAGGAGCTGCAGGAAAGATGGAGAGAGACAATTGCCAAGGGCTGCAGGGACAGGAGCCAGGGAATGGCTGCCAGTGCCAGAGGGCAGGGCTGGATGGGATCTTGGGAATGAGGAATTGTTCCCTGGCAGGGTGGGCAGGCCCTGGCACAGGGTGCCCAGAGCAGCTGGGGCTGCCCCTGGATCCCTGGCAGTGCCCAAGGCCAGGCTGGACACTGGGGCTGGAGCAGCCTGGGGCAGTGGGAGGGGTCCCTGCCATGGCAGGGGTGGCACTGGAGGGGCTTTGAGGTCCCTTCTAACCCAAACCATTTCATAATCCTGTGATTTTATGACTCCCTATTAATTTCACAGGGGTTTAGATGTGGCTCCTAATCAAAAGGGCTCTAAAAATCTGTGCAGTGGACACCTTCCTACTTAGCAAGTACAGCTCCTTAGCAACTAGTTAGTGAAGAAGAAACGAATGACAGAAAATGCTAGGGTTGTTTAAAAATTATATAAACTCTGGTAAGAAGAGAAATCTCCGGTGAAAGCTGATGAATAAACTGTGTAATCCTGCCCCTGTGCCCAGCCCTGGAGGCACCTCTGGCTGCTGTGTCCAGCTGTGGATCCTCAGCACAGCAGGGCCAGGAGCTGCTGGAGCAGGGCCAGAGAGGAGGGGAAGGCTGGACTGGCCACTGCATGTCAGCTGCGCAAAATCATCTCTGGTTCAGCAACCAACAAGGGGGACAAACAATCAGCAGCCTCTAAGAGTTTACTGATTAATAGTGGGATATTTAATGAATGCACTGGATACTATCCTATCCATTAGAACATACTTCTGTTTTCTTTAGTTTCTTTTTTTCACACTGAGCAACAACAGACAAGCAGAACTTTCGTAAATCAGCTTCACTTGGGTTTTGGTCACCAAAAGTCAAAGAATTTTAATTATCTGTGGTATCATTAAGCCATTTAAAACAATTGCTATCATCCACAGATAATGGTCTTGAAGGAGCTGCATTTATCCCACCCCATCCATGGCAGGGACCCCTCCCACTGTCCCAGGCTGCTCCAGCCCCAGTGTCCAGCCTGGCCTTGGGCACTGCCAGGGATCCAGGGGCAGCCCCAGCTGCTCTGGGCCAGGGCCTTACCACGCTTAGCTGTAAAAAATTTATTCTTTGTATCCCATCTAAATCTTCTCTCTTTCAGTTAAAAAAGATTAAGAAGGTTACAGGATAAAAGAATTTGTTTTGCCTGTGAGATACTGCAAAGAGCTTCTTATTCTGAAGGGCAGATTATATTTTAAAAATTGAACCAGATTTAAATCAATAATCTCCTTATGCTACTTTATGACTTTAATATTCCTTCATATGTAAATCTAAATTCCTGTAAAAACATCATGGCTCATATCATCCTTCCTGTAAATGTTGATACTTTCACCTGCAGTTGTGTAGTCACTAGAAAGATCTATTCTGCTCACATTATGTCTAAAAATATATAAATGATGAATAAAGCACTGCATTAAATATTTCAAGAAATCTCAGTGTAACTGTGGATACAAATACACTCAGAGCACTAATATTCCAAGCAACTGCTGAGAATCCCTAAGTTTTACATTAATTTGCAATGTGGTGTCTCCTTAGTAAGGTGCTTTCCTTCTTCCCCTGTTAAAGCTCACAGAAAAATTTTGCTTTTCAATTCTGTTTTCTTTCTAAAGGATACAAACAATTGCTGTCAAAACTCAGTCAGTGGTAGAATGATGCTCAACACACCATCTGATAAAAAAACTGTGATTTCTCCTGACACAGCCTGGTACTGGAAGTTTATTTTAGGTTTTATACCCATGGCAAGACCAAAGGTTATCCAATCATGCTCATAAAGGAGATTTCTCATCCTGACTGTGAACATTTAATATCGTCTCCTAGGAGGAAGATCTCTTGCACAGGCGAGCAGGCTGCGCCCTGCTGGGATGAAGGCAGAGATGGAGGGTTTGGGTGACAGGAGCATGGGCCAGACTGTCAGATCACTGCAGCTCTGCAATGAATCAGGGTTCTAAACACTGAGATAAGCGAGGTTACACATCCAGCTCACACAAGGGCTGCACTGCATCCCCACGGGCCTCCTGAGCTGCCCAGTGCTGCTGCAAATCAAACTTCAAATAACATGTGTGGAGTGGGAAAGAAAAAACTAAAATGTGACTGTAAAAGGATTTACCATCTTAAGCCATGACAACCAGAGAGAGCGACAGAAAGAAGGGGAAACCTTCAAAGAGCAGTGGGCAGAGCTGAGCAGTAAGTGTGGAATGCAAGGAGCAAAACCCAAAGCTGAGGAACTGTGGATTTGACTACACCTTCAGCAGCGGCTAAAGGGGAAGGAGAGCTTTAATTCTTTCACTTGCACACTTTATTTACAGCATCTTGGAAAGAGATGCTCAGACAAACTCTTTTTGTTGTTGTTATTCTTATTAGCTTTATAGTTAAAAATAGCATTTAGTTAAATGCATTAATTGGGATGGCAGAAATTGAAGTGAGATGGGAAACTGAATTTAGAACTTTAGCTTTCAAGACAAACTTGCCCCAAAGATTTGTTAAAAGAACAAAGTACAGCCGTACTTTATAAACATGAATTCTTTCTATGATGGCTGTACTTCTATTAAATGTAGGCTAGATCCAGTATTCTCCAGTGTTTAGCTTATTTATTGCAATTCTTTTTGCATTTGCCCTCATTCGTTATACTAAACATCAAGTGTATGCAGTGGGATTTTTAAATTGCTTCAGCCCAAGAGCAATCATTATATAAAGATGTCCTCAGGGTACTGAAATATCTACAGCACCTCCTTACATCTACAGGAGATACAAACAGACAGTGTCTCATGTAAAACTGGATTTATATTTCTGTTCAAGAAGGAAACAAATGTGGCCTCTGGGTATCAATATTGAACAGGGGCCACTGGCAGACAAGTAAAATCACAGAATCATGGAATCCCAGAATGGTTTGGGTTTGAAGGGACCTCAAAGCCCACCCAGAGCCACCCCTGCCATGGCAGGGACCCCTCCCACTGTCCCAGGCTGCTCCAGCCCCAGTGTCCAGCCTGGCCTTGGGCACTGCCAGGGATCCAGGGGCAGCCCCAGCTGCTCTGGGCACCCTGTGCCAGGGCCTGCCCACCCTGCCAGGGAACAATTCCTCATTCCCAAGATCCCACCCAGCCCTGCCCTCTGGCACTGGCAGCCATTCCCTGGCTCCTGTCCCTGCAGCCCTTGGCAATTGTCTCTCTCCATCTTTCCTGCAGCTCCTCCAGGCCCTGCAGGGCCACCCTGAGCTCAGCCCAAAGCTTCTCCTGTGCAGGTGAGCAATGCCAGCTGTGCCAGCCTTTCCTCCCAGCAGAGCTGCTCCATCCCTCTGCTCATCCTGGTGCCTCCTCTGGGCTCTGTGCAGCAGCTCCAGCTCCTGGCTGTGCTGGCCCAGGGCTGGGGCAGCTCTGCAGGTGGGGTCTCACCTGAGCAGAGAAAACAAGACAATGTGGAGGGAAGAGAATAAACAACTAAATTGTGGATATCTAAGCTTCCCATCAGAGTGTGAGTGACACGGGTATCAAGAAGAAGCATTTTTCCCTAGCCCAAATCAGATGATCAAAAGTAGATTGAAAGAACAACATTTTAATGGTGAAAACAGGAGGTTTGTGCAGGTGCTGGATTTCCTCTCCAGCTCAGCCCTTCCAGGGTCTCCTCATGTTCCTTCCCTGTCCCAGAGTGTGTTCTACCTGTTGGGATACGCACGGGTCAGAGGAATGCGTTCAGATTTTTTTGTCCCCACAAATCCAAAAGCATTTTACTGATATATTAAAAAAAAAAAAAAAACAAAAACAAAAACAAAACCAAAACAAAAAACAAAAAAAAAAATCCACCAAACAAACACCAAAAAACAAAACTAGAGCATTTGTTATGAAATGAAGATTATACAACAAGCTAAACATTGGGAAGTTCTTTCTTTTATATTATTCCTTTCAAATTTTTAAATTTTACTTCAAAATCCACACATGTGTCTATATTCGTCCAAGCTGACACAGGGCATGCAAAGGCTCTGGAGAATGTTCCTCTTCACCCTTTGCCAGCCGCAGTTCTCAGCTGTGAATGTGGACAGAGACACAGACAGCCCCTCACCCGATGCTCACAGGGCAACAGAGAGAGCTGAACCCTTGAGCCCCTCTTCATGAGGGGGATTTGTCTGGATAACCCCATTGGGCTGATCCTTTAACACTGCCCAGCTCCCCGGCCTGTGAGATGTCTCTAGCTTAGGATGGAATGTAATTGGTGGAGGTTCCTGTCTGTCAACCCAGTGGCCAGTTGGGTTTCTTATTTATAGCCAAATTAATTATCCCAGTACAAGCCAGCTTGTAGTGTGATATACTGTGATATCTCCTCCATTTTTTCTTTATTAAAAACTGCAGCCTGCTCTCTGTCACCCATCTGCAAGGGCCCTTTGCAAACCAGGTGACAGAAGAGAGCATGGGCCTAATTTGCTTGAGGCCATGTATCACTGGAGCTGCAGCATTCCATCTAGGACTAATAGCCTTTCAGCCTAACATGTCACAGGCCATTTTCTTAGAAGTGACAAGTTACAACTTATCTCTAAAAGCAAGAAACTATATAACTCTAAAACCATTTAACCCTTAGAACCATTAGAGAAAACTCAATTACTAGAAAAACAATCTGTAAAAAGAAAAAAAACTGTTTGTAAACAGGAAAAAATAATTTGTAAACAAATGAAATAACTGTCACTTCAAGAGTCCCAGGTTTCCATGAGGTAGGTGATGAATTGCTCTGGTTTCAGGGCTCTGTGATGGCTGTGGAGGGGTCACCAGGAGGATGCTGCCTGTGGTCCTGAGCAGGACGTGGTGCAGGCTGGACACATCTGGCAGGCGCCCGACGTGTCTCAGTGTCCCTTTAAAGGCATTCATGCCTCTGCTGTAAGGTAATAAGATCTCAAGGAGCCACCCCATCTGTTGGTGAGGAGGTCTCTCTCCATTACCTTGGGTTTGGGCAGCTGAACATCACCAGATGATTGTACTGTTATATGATTGATTGAAAGACGTGAGAAAAACATGAGAACATTATATCACCCAAGACTTAAAGGGGGGGTGTACGTTCACCCCAAATTTTTTCCCTTTTCTTTGTTTTAATAAAAAATAGGAAGAAAACATGGACTTTTGAACAATATTAATAAGGCAAAACTTACAATTGTGCAAATGTTTTAATATTACCTGGGGTCTACTATTGCTGAGGCGTTTCTATTTCACAATGAGAACTTGAAAGAACCTCTTCTGGACAAGGTTTCCTCTTTATCTCAAAGGAAAAGGGTTAGTTTTTGCAAAGTCTGCACAGAATTATCTGTGTTTAATAGTATATTTTTCCTCCACCAGCCAGGTTCAGGGCTTGATCAGGGCCAAGAACTTGGTTGGGAAAGGTTTTCCCTCCCTGTTAGTCAACGCAGGGGCCAGTTGTGTCTCTTATCTATAACTGAATTAATTGCCCAGTGCAAACCAGCTTGTGCTGTGATATACTGTGACACTCAGCAATGTGTAAATGAGATGCAAAGAATAAAACCTGTTTGTGAAACAGAAAAATAAAAGTGCACAATTTTATAGATGGCCAATATTTTATCTCTTCAGCATTCCAAGAAATGCCACACAAGAATCTGATTTAAAGGGTTCTCAAGGCAGTTTTCAGAAGATTTTAAAATCAGTGCCATCACTAAAAATATATATCCACATATAATTTTGTATTCATAATAGGACATATATGTTCAAGGTGTACACAAAAGTGAAACACAAAGCAACAAAAGATTGTCAGTCTATCATCCCCACTGATATTAAAATTCACAATGATAAGAACTAAACAAACAGAAGGTTTGTCTTCATGTGATGGAAAGCTCAAACTGAGAAAATTCTGGGAAAAAAAATCTGAAAAAATATCTGAAAATCTGTCTGTTAAAAAAAATTATACCAGAACACTTTTTCTAAAATTTATTGGAAGAGATAAAGCAGCTCTGAATTGTATTCACACCCACAGAACCTCACAGGTCCAGTTCTGTGCCTGGTTACAGTCTTTGGAAAACTTTGGAGAAGAGCTTGGAACCAGGGTCTGGGAGCAGGTCTGGAGAACGCAACCTTGATCCTCATGTATTCATATGTGGGAGAGGGAGAAATCGGCCCAAAATCAAGTAGATATTTAAACCACCTCAGAACACATATTTTTGATATTCTTTGTAGGTTTTGGCTGGCTCCCAAGACAAATAAAGGATAGAAGATGTGGAAAGGCGGAATGTGTCTAGAAGGGATTGAAGGACCAAGGAGAGGAGATGCAAGAACACAAATTCACCCAAAAACATTATCTAAACCCTGCAGGGTTCAGGCCATGTCAGGAAAATGGGAACCCTTAAGGGATGAACAATGTGAGACAGCAGCATGCCCAGGAATACATTGTTCTGTTTTCAGATCGCTAAAATCAACTTATTTTTTGGGAAGACTATTCACAATGTGACTAATCTGTATTATAACTGTTGGCTTATGTGTTTTTGTATGGAGAGTGATGGAGAAAAATAATATAAATTACAATAATATTGACAATTATGTGATAAGTTTCCTAATGAGTTTTGTTGCCTGTGTTTCATGGCACAGCCTTCAAACACTGAGTTATGCAAAGATTCCAAGCCCAGAGCTCATCTATCATTAATAATTTTGTGGAACTGGCAATTACTAATACATGCACAGTGCCATTTTACTTTATAAAAATGTCCTCTTAAAATTAGGCTGCCTGAAGTTCCTGAAGTGCAAATTAAGCATCTAATTTATCTTGCCTGGTCTTCCTGGATGGCTTGATCTGTACTATTAGGTAGGTAGAGAAGGAGCATTAAATGTAAAACAGCAATCTCTCCAAAAATCTATGGAAAGCAACAACTACAGCAAAGCAGAATGTCAGAGGTCACCAGCCTCGGTGAGGTAAGAAGAATGGGAATATTCCCTGCCTGAAACCATCTTAATTTATGCAATTTCCAGGAAGCTTTTGAATCTCCTGATCGGGGATTTTCCTGTAAGATATATCATCCAATATCCCGTTCCACCACAATGTTACTGGACCTGCTGTTATTTGCACCAATGATGTGCTCAATGAAGAGAACTGCCAGAACTTTCCAAGCCTTTGCTCTCAGATGGGGCTCTCAGACCCTGAAAGGGAAATTACAGAAAGTTAGTTTCCCTGGCTAACAGCTCCATCATCAAGATATGTGGCTCCTAACTAGACACAAAAATTAGACTGAGCACACAGCAAGAGGGGAAGGCAGCAGAGACATGACAGATGACTAAAAATTATTTTCCTCCTTAATTCTGTGGCCAGCTTGTTTCTCCAAACTCTTCTTTAAGGAGGGAATATCTTTGAAAGCAGACAAACCTCCCTGGGGTTATATTTTGCAGAATAGAACCTACCAAACCCCCTTGCTAGAGTAACTGCTTCCACAGGGAAAAGTCTGTTTGGAATTAAACTAAACTAAAAGCCATCACTGCAAGTTAAAAAGATTTTGCTGTCCTTGGAGGTTTAGCATCAAATCTAAACAAAAAGTAGACCACAGTACTGGGTGTTGCTCCCAGCAATTCCACTGCAATCACTTCTCACAAACCCCTTGTGAGCACAATTCCAACAGGTGCAATTGCAGGAGATAACGACTTGCTTAGCTATTCAAACCCAATAAAGCTATCAGCTCTAATAACTCCTCAAGAACACTTAATATAGTGGATATTTCATTATTGCTTTCAACATTCTTGATATTTAATGACCATAAATATATGGAAATGCTTTACCATTCAGCTCCTCACCCTGTGAAGTTGAAAGTAGGTTAGAGAGGAAAGTTTAGCAAACAGTTTCTGAAGAATATTTTTGATTAATCTTAACACTGACCTGGCTCTTGGATAGAATAAAGAGAAAAGTGTGCAAAAGCTTAAAGACTGGATTAACTTGTCGTATTGCTTCAAGAATATTTTCTGCTTTCTTTTTCCTTCTGTCATATCCGCCACTGTGTCCTTGTCTTCATTTTGCTTAGAATAAGATCATTTACAATGTACATTGCCATTTATGAACCTAGCTAAAATATATGAAAGCTCTCTGGAACCAGTAGTTCTAGCTGAGAAGAATGAAGAGAAGAATGGCACAAAGGAAAGCTGGCACTGTGCCCTCCTCAAAATCTGGTCATTTATTCAGAAGTCGAACCAAAAATTGTTGGGTTCTCTGCGTTTCTTGTGAAGTTTGGATCTTTCCCAACACTTGCCATGAAACCTTCCCATAAATCATTTGGAGCTGGTTATTTACCTACATTAGAAAGCTCTTGGCAGTAATGACTCCTGAAGACATGGATCAGACAGCAAAGAGAGAGATTCTGCAGAGCATAAAGATTGGGATGGAGAAAAACTGCCGTCGTCTTCCAAAATTGCTGTTTCAGGACACTTGATTTTTTAGGCTTCCTACGTCAAGGCTTCTCAAAGAGGATGATATTCCCAGGGATTGGAAATGATTACTTTGAGGATTCTCAAACTTCTAGCAACAGTATTACAGTCTGAGCTGAATGGCTTCATTTATATCACCATCTCTCTTACCTTTACTCCAGATATGAGTCTAATTATGTTTAGCTTGATTTAATTAGCTACATTTCTGTCTGAGGAGGATTCTTAATTTATTCTTGAGTCTTCAGAACTGACTGCTTTATCTATCAAGATCCTTTTGAAAGAAACAAAATTAAAGCTGTTAATTAAGTGCTTTCTATGGGAGAGGTGCACAAACAGCCCAACTCAAAAAAACCCATATGAATTATTTCATAGATAAAAAGAGTTCCCTCTGAGAATGGTGAGGCACTTCCAGGTCTTCCCGAGAACCTGTGGCTGCCCCTGTATCCCTGGAAGTGTTTCAGGCTAGGTTGGACAAGGCTTGGAGCAACTTGGGATAGTGGAAATTGTTGACACTAAAAGATCTTTAAGGTTCCTTCCAACCTAAACCATTCTGGGATTCTGTGATTATGATGCCATTCTGTCTGAGAGCAAAGACAAGACCATGATGATCACAATGTGTGGTGGATGCTAAGACAGCCATACATAATCCAGCCACAGGGAAAAGCTGACACACTGCAGAGGAGGTCAAAAAAAGTTCATCAGGAATTCAGCTGGAGCTCTCCTAGCTCTTGGTGACATGGGTGTTTCACTGGAAGTGATCACAACATAAAGAAAAACAAAGCATCTTAAATATTTCATTCATTTTCAGCTCTGTATGGATCTGTAAGCCAGCCAAATACATAGCTGGATAAAAAGCAGTGTATAATATAAGGTAGCTTAGAACTAAAAGAGCTGCAAATATAGAACCCTCCTGTTTGAAGTGTCGGCATATCATGTACATCACAGAGGAGGACAAAAGATCAAGACAATGGGCTGAATTATGGCCACAATGCTCAGAAGTTACCATAGAAAGACTTACCTTAAACCCAGTATTTGTGTGCAGCAAAAATATCAATTCCTTCTGTTTACCTGTTTTGTGTTATTTTCTAAATGTTTCAGTGAAAGGCTTCAGGCTGAGGACTTCAGAGAACTGCAGACTTAAAAACTCCTAATGCACCACTGCATTTTCAGCATGAATTTCAATATAGCCAAGACTTGTCCAGTCTGCAAACTTCTCCCCAGTTTTAGGCAGCCATATGTTGATACCATTTGGGAAAAGTGCAAAGTTTCTTGATCCCCTTTCAGCCGTTTTCTGTCAGGAAAATTTGAAACACAAAGAAAGGAAAGAGTAAGATTGTATTTGAGAACTCTTTCATTTCTTCACCATCATGTCTGACTGTGCTCTGTGAATTAACAACATCCCAAAATGGTTTATTCTCTCATTCTCTGATAAAGGACATCTTTATGTAGTTTTATATTTTTATATGGTATGAAGGAACTTTATTTTGTTTTATCTGTCACAACATACAAAAGAAAGACAAAGAACATAGAAATCAAAAAGCAAGAATCGCAAAGCTCCTTACAACTTGCTGCAATTCACTCTTTTTCTTGCACAAAATATATTAAAAAAGATCTGGCCTTGAGATAAATATACCTTATAGCTCTTTTGAGTGTCCCATTATGCCAAAAGAACATAAATTAGATTACAAACATGACAGGACTTCAAAAATAAATCTTCTGAGAAGCCTGACTTGCACATAACTGTGAGACAAGTGAGAAGTTAAAAAGACTTTTTTTTCAATTACCATTATTGCTTTAGTTTTCTAAGCACTGACAGCCTCTATATTTTGAAACCTTTTAGTCTCAGAGGCAGTAGGACAAGGCCTACAAAGCTGTAGAGGCTCCTTCTCTGAAGATATTCCACCCCACATGGATGTGTTCCTGTGCAACCTGCTTGGGTGTCTCTGCCTTGGCAGGGAGTTGGTGCAGGTGAGCAGAGCTAGGATCTGCTGCAGTTTAGGTACATGAAGTTGTGTTATCAGATCTGTTTCCCATCATACTTGGAAAAAGGGGGGGAAAACCAACTAAAACCCATCAACAAGTGAGAGACCTGTCTGTGGTGAGTGCAGTTTCACGGCATTCCTTCCTGGCTCTCTCTGCACATTCCCTTTTGCATGCTGGGTTCTCTCTCGGGTGTTTGTCTCAGAGGTTTGCAGTGAGACTGAGGTGTTCTGCCCCTTATCCTGACCTGGCACTCCAGGCAGCCAGAGATGAAGGCAGATGGAATCTGAGCTCTGAGTTCCATCTCCCGTGCTCCTTATTCTCTGTGCTCCCTCAGAAATTCATCTCACAGAGGTTTTAAATGCCCTGCCTCATTATTAGCAAATCTGTACCACACTGCAACTGTTCTCACTTTCTAAAAGAGCCTGAGGTCCTGCACCCTCTGACAGCACACCATGTGGAGATATTTTCTCTCCCTTGCCTAGTTAAGAGGTTATTGATTGCCGCTCACACGCTGTAATGGATGGCTTTCCACACTCCACATTTGCCTTCCTTCTGTATTTTAGCTTCTATTTCTTCCCCTCCCACTGATATTGTTGTAATTTGCAATGTGTGTACTGGTGAGAAGGTCAGTTCACTTTGCTGGATACTGCCTCAGTGATTTATTTTCACATCTCCCTAACTAAATCCTTGCAGTGCAGAGTTTTTTCAACCGATTGCCAGCAAACTACCATCCCCAATTCCTGCCAGCTTTGTTGCTGTGTTATTGCTGTTTGGTGAGTACATTCTCTCAGAATTCACCCATTTGTTTCACTGCCAGTTTTCAGAATCAAGTCCTTATTAACAGTCATTTCCTTCTGGAGATACTCTTCTGACTTTTGGCATGAGCTTACAATTTCCTCTTGCCTTAGAGTTTACCAGGTTTCCCTTTGTGGTACTTCCAACCTGCATGATTAATGCTGGTGAGTGAAACCACTCCTATTTATCACCTCACCAAAAAATTGTGTAACCACTCTTTAGGTCATGAAATTGGCCAATATATGTCATGATATGAGCTGTACCATGGAATTAAAAAAAAAAATCAGAGTAATAACAGAAAAGCAAAGATAACATCCAGTAAGAATACAGTGATCTACCAGCTGAGACTGCCTCCAGGAATCAAATTTATACCACACACAGACTAAAAAAAGGCTGAAGGTTTAATCTAGAACTGCTATAGAAAACCTGTACGGAGATTTTGCTGCTGAAGAGATGGACAGGGGGGTAGAATCCTGGAGATGGAGGCCTTCCACTACCCCTGCAGGTAAGTTTTGAAATTTTCTGAATTTATTTACCTTTAATATTATCTTGACTCTTTGTTAAAAACTGTTCAAAATAGCCTTGTTTCATTTAATGCAAGGTGATGAGCTGGTTTCAAATTTAAAGGTCTATTAATCCACAAGTTAAACTGCAACCAAGGATATCAGTGCAATTTTTTTTAAGAGCTTTACAATATAAAGTCCATATCTCACAGTTTAGCTGTCTGCAGTCACACGGGGAGCAGTTAGTGCATTAGCTTTCTTAAACCAGAATTTCAATGATGTTTTAGTACTTTCAGCAGACACACTGAACAGATTAAATTCACAAGCTGCAAAAATGGTTTCTGACAGCTGGGAGCTACACACTGCAAGGAAAAAGGTTTGTCTAAATGATGAAGTCTAAAGCAATAGAAACTTATAGCAAAAGGCTTTTAGCTACCCTCGAGAAGGGGGAGTAAAGACTTTTCTCCTTTAGAAAGCAAGAATATGCTGCTTGAACTTTTCATATTAAAGGAGCTGCCTGCCTTTCAGGCTTGGCAGCTTGGTCAGTGTGGAGCACTTTTGAATGTGTAAGTTAAAGGCTCCACAAGAATACACAAAAAAATATTTTATTCATTAATAAGTTGCAGGATAAATCAGAGCCTGCTTCATTTTCATCTCTGCATGATCACCGAGACACTGTGGAAAGACTCTCAAAATAAAATCTTGTTTATACTCCATTGCTAAACCACCAGCAACAGGTAAGCATCAAATGGAAAGAGGTCACTTCCTACCAGAAACAAATCAGATCTCATGTCATCAGAACAACAATCCCAGCAGAAAAGAGCAGGCTGATTGTAACTATAAAATGGGCACAATTGTGTCAGTCTGGAGGGACTGAATGACTGTGCAGTGACATGTCACACATTCATCATCAATTAGTTATGCCACAGAGTGCCCTTGCACTGCCTGGTGTGCAAACAAGTCCAACTGGAATTTGTGCTGACTGAAAAAAACCCTAAATCTTAAAATCAGCCTAAAACTGATTGAAACTATTTTTCTCCCATAGGTGGTCCCTATAACAAAACAGCACCTTGTTTCATTTAAACATTGTTGTGTCAAGGTAGTCCTTGATATAACAGAAGTCAAACAACATTTAAAGTGCAAAGACTCTGGTTACTTTTTTTTTTAGTTCAGTGTGGCTGTTTTCATGGAAAGACCTCCAGGTAAACACACAGACCATGTGATTAACACTAACTTGAAATATTTTATAGAGAATTTTTGCAGAAAGCACTTAGAGATGCTGGGCTCAGCATTTACCATAATTGCCATTACCACTTACATGCAGCTTTTCCCCAGAGGACTTAGACAGAGAATGGTTTTATCTTGTTTAAACCTAATAGGCAAAAATTAGGTGCTGAAAGATAGAAAATCCATGAAAATTCATTAGGTGGGCAAATAGCATAATGCAAACCAGAAGCAATATTTAAAGCAAAACAAAATGCCATTGAAAAAATACCAGGCAGTCAGCAAAGATGTCTTTTCTACTTATTGGTAATTTTAAAAATAACTAATCATTCACCTTAAGTGTTTTAGGAACTTTCAAACTTTCATAATCCTACTTTAGAAAGAAAATATACATACATCATTTTTTTTTCCACTCCTGGCATCACAGACTTTGGAAGAAAAGTATCATTATCCTGTTCTACATTTTAAAAAATCCCAATGCATGGAAACTGAATGGTAGCAGCTCTGATTCTCTGCCTGCAGATTGAAGAGCAGCTCACATCACCCCCGGTTCCCAGGGCTCCCATCAGTCAGAGAAGTGCAAATTTAGCATCAAACCCAGACTCAAAACTCAAAACTGTCCAATCTGGAAATAGTTACAAGGTACATTTTTGTCTCCTTACCAATGTTTGAAATTCACAACAAATCTCAAATTACTGCATTTACAAAGGGGGAAAATTGATTTGCTTTTTAACAGGAGGAAAAAAAATAATTCAGTCTGTGGCATAACAGAATTGGGGATTTTACTTCCCAAAGTTGAGGGCATGAGATTACAAAGGATAAAGTCATTCTGTTTCATATTTTCCTCAACCTGAGTATAGACATGTCATTTCCTACATATGCTCCTAAGGGAAAGGTGACCTCAGAATTCCCTGAGGCAAGCCCACAGGACAGACCAAAGCTGGATCACCAGGTGAGAAGGTTGTTCTCTCAGGATTTGTGCTGATGGCTGCAGGTTGCTCTCTCAGGATTTGTGCTGGCGGTTTTAATCCCAAGGGTTGTGTGCAGCATCACTTATTTCACTGTTATTTTAATAGTATGGCCCGGAACATTCCAAAACCATGCTAAGTTAGGATAAAATAATGAGGTGAGCTCTTTGACAATGAGTCAAAGAGAAGTTCTGCACCCTTTAAAACACAGTGAGAATTGCAAAATTATCTAAATGCACATTAAATATTTGTAGAGGAACAAAAAGGTAATAAAAAAGCAGATTCTGATGCTAGCACTGGCTAGCATCAGGGTTTTTTTTTGGTCATTCTTAAGCATAATGGGGCAAATCTGAAAACCCAGAACTGATAAAAATATCTAATGAACTTTAGCTGGGATTGAGCAGCTTTAATTTCAATGTCAAAGTTCTATGGATGCATCACATGGAACAACAAAACACTCTGAGGGCATCATGTACAACATCGTAACCAGATTCCTTTTGCTTTTTTTCTTCCCTTTTAATTTAATTCAATTTATTCACTACAGGTTTCTGTGTGGACCTCACCAAACCACCCCACTCTGCAACCTGTAAATGATGACTCAGAGTTTACAACAGCTCACTGCACTTTTTCTGCAAATGTAAAAGCAGAAAAAGAGGGGATCTGTAGAAAAATAATAATTATCCTCATAAAAGCAAACTGCTCACCATAGAGACACAAAAGCTTCCTTGCCAGAGCATGAGTGCATTACAGACTTTAAACAGTATCACTGTTTTGAAATAGCGTTGTTGGAATTAGCCATTATGGAGCTGAGACCCAAATCATTTAATGTGACCTTTAACTGGACATGATTATTGCTGTAGCAGCCTGACATAAACTGGAGCCTCACTTAATTAGCACCAGTATTACAGAGGCCTAGGACTAAATGATGTGGTAAAAAACATTGCAGCTAGTAGGAATGGCCACACATTTCTTGTTTTACATTTTATCTAGGCAATATTCCACATTCTCACCATTTTATCAGTTCAGCCCATGCTGCCGCTATTGGAAGGATTATCTCTGGATTTATTAGGAACAAAACACCCAGTTATCTGCATTCTTCCAAAAAATGAATGGGACTCAAACCTTATTCTTTCAAAATAGGAAAACAAACAATCCCTGAGCGACTTTGAGAAAACTGGGCAATGGGAAAAAAATTACTTTCAGCTCAAGTCATCATTTTCCTGACCCCCTTTCAAGCTTTATTTCACCAAGTAACACCACATTTGTAAAGATTAAGATGGGGAAAAATATTCTGCCCAGACCAGCGAGGCTTGCTAGATCAACATGATTACAAAGGCTGGGTAGTTGTGTTTGGTTGACACGAGACAAATTAAAAGGCAATGGTAACAATGTCATTCTGCACACACCTTGCAATTTTCTTCAAATTGAAGTGAAAGGTTAGTGATGAAAGGTGCCTGAAAAATTCATGAACTTCCTGGAAAGTGTCCTTGTAGTGAAACCCTTGGGAACTCAAGAAGCAGGGAAAGCAAATAACCTCAAGAGTCCATTCTTTGGGCTGCCTCTTCCTTGATTTCTTGAGATCTCGAATTAGACCAAGGGTCACACAGATCAACAATTTCACTGCTGATACATAAACCTATCAGAACACTTCCCCCTTGCTTTTTCCTACCAAATAACAAGGAGAGTTAAAAGATGACCTCAACTGTAAAACACCAGTGGTCTCCTGAATCTTGTCGCCACATCCCAGCTGAGGCTAGAGCACTCCAAAGAGTCCCAGGGAGTGGTTAATAATGAGATGTTGGGCATTCATGCTTGAAATTGTAGGTCATTTTTGATTAAATATCTTGCAGAGGAAATAAGGCATGGCATCCTCACAGTGAGTTTGTAGTGCAATATGAAAGTGCATTAAAGCTAAACTTGTTAGAGGTGATCTAAGTGATGGGGGAAAACAAGCTCAGCCAAACCGAGACTCAACTCAGACTGCTCTTCAAAATTCAGAAAGGACATTTCATCCAGAGAGCTGAGCTAAGCCTCCTGTAAAATGCTAGTTTAAATTGAGTTTCCATGTGCAGTTTCAGTCTAAAAAGAGAAAAAAAAAGAGTGTATTTATTCTGGAGCGACTATAAGGTGCACATTTAACAATGCAGGAATTTTAAAGATCTCTAGCTGCTACCTGCACAGAAGTCCTGAGGATTTTTTGTGGGCAGAGCTGGTTCTTCACCTTTCTAGACTTTTTTGCAGAAATATTTTGAGAGGAAGAAAGATTTTGCACCAAATACCACATGCTTCCCAGCCTCATTTCCTGACATTATTCATAATTCCTGAGTGACCCAAACAAATCAAAACATTTCTTGGCAAAAAATATTTATTAACTTCTAAGTTCTCTCTACCCTGTCCAGCAAATATATTGTCTCTGATCATCACTTTTTGCACATAAAATGTTAATCCCAGTTAGAACCAGTAGGCACCACAGTAGACACAAACAGCAGACATATCATTTGAGATACCACAATATTCATAATATAAAAGAAAAATGTGGGGATTTTTTTCTGAAAACACAGAAATTTCAGCACTTAAGATCAATAAAGAGTGACCAGAAGGTTGGCAGAGTTTTCTGCAGTAATCCAGGACATGGAAGATCAAAAAATGACATTAAAATAACTTGCTTCCAATTTTTGACTAAGAATATTATTCCTTCCACCTCATGTGGAATGCAGATAAACAAAAGGATGAAAAGTATCTTTCAGTATTTCACAGTCAAAACCTTTACAATTCAAGAAACAAAAAACCACAAGAAAAATCATTAAATTGGTTCAAACATAATCAATTTTGCCCTGGTTTTAGAGTCTTGATGTGTCTGATGCTTTTTTTTCCCCCCGGCTGTTGTAAGAATATGGGCATAATTTCTCCTAAAAATAGTTTTAAAAGGGGGAAAAGAAGCAAAAATATTCTGCGTCAACCCAAGATTCTTACGTGGCACAGGACTAGAAGGTGAAGGACAAAAGACAAATTCCACTATTAATATGAGTAACATTCACTCCAAAAATTAAAAGCCTTTGCTATTGCAGGGGGACACTTGTACACATAAGAACAAACACAGTTAATAATGCAATTAATCAAAATTAACTGATATCTAGTCCAAGGCTGTAAAGTCTTGCAAATGTTGTGTTCCCTTCCTTTTCCACATGTTGCTCCATCCCCCAGAGGTGTGTGGCAGGGAGGAGGGCTCTGCAGCACACACACAGCCTGGCCTCCAGCAGGCGATGGCCATCCCTACTGTCGGTGAGATTTTGGGCTGTGGATGACAGGCCTCACAGGAGGGAGCTGTGCAGCACGGCCCTCACGGCAGGGAGACCTTGAGGTGCTGATGGTCAGGACTGTTGGATGTGTTGCAGACCCCCTCAGGACCCAGGGCTGAAGCTGAAGCAGGAGAATCAGGCTTTGGGACTGGGACACACACCACACACATCACCAATAAAATGAGCTCAAATTCTTGTTTTGAGAACCCTTGGCAGGACACCTCCATTATGTTGTTGACTCCCAATGATTCCTTTTACATTTCCATATGTTTAACTCTGGCTAAGCAGGAAACTGCCACGACCAAGATTTCTACCAATGCGCAAGTACAAGCTGCGACAGACGATAAAAGATAATTACTGCTATTTGGCAGATTAATTTTAGCTGTCTTCTGCCTGCGCCTGTGGCGTATTTTATGGAGTTAATCTTTCATACAGTTTCATGTTTGTCCAGCATTCCCAGTATGTGTCATTGCAGTTAAGCCTCCTCCATGAACTGCACGAGCCCTGCCAGAGGTGGCAGGTAACAGAGTCAGGTACATCAACAGGTATGTTCCAGAGCCTAAATGCAGACAGCAACAACATAAACTTTGTGGATATTATTACAATTTTTTTTAAAACTATTATTATTCTGGTTTTTATCTTATGTCTTATTACACATCCTTGAAGAAACTTCTAAATGAGAACTGTGCAGCTCTGAATTCTCATCCCTTCAGCAAGTTCCACAGGTTGGATTTGATGATCTTGGAGGTCTTTTCCACCCTTAACGATTTTATGATAGATTTGGGGATTTCAGAAAGAAAACCCATCCTGTTTACCCTGCCATGTTTAAAATTTTGTTAAAAAACAAGGGACTGGATTATAACCTTCAGATCTACCAAATCAATGTTTTGTATCCTATGAACAAAAAAATTAAAATAAGCCTGGAAACTTCATTTAAATTTAATTTTTTTTTAACACAATGGCCCATCAATGAGAACTGGAGGCTTGCAAGTGTAGCACAGCATTGTTCACAAAATGTCACAAATGGGATTTAAAAACATCCATGACTTTACGAGAAACAAATGGCTTGAAATAACTCAAGATTACACATGACTGAGTATATGCTTCAGGGTTTCTAATTGCTTCAGCTATCCCTAGTTCATCTTAGTTGTATAATATCATTTAAATATTTTAGGTAGTTTTCTTTAACAGACTCTTAGACTTAATGTTTCTGCCTTGCTTCAGGACAACATCTTTTAATTGCTTTAAATTATCAGTGATGTCTCCAGCATTTTCACTGAACATGGATTGATTTCAATTAACTTTCTCACGCTTTAGCATAAAAGTAGTGTTATTCAATTTGCCCTAATTAGATCACCAACCTCTTGGAGCTAAAGCAATCACAGTCATTAAAAGGTTGAATAGAGAGGGAGAATCAAGGTTTACTGCATTGTTAGCCTTTTGCAATTTCAAAGCTGCAAGGAGAGTTTGTTCCTGTGTGAACAAGAAGGCTTTAAATACAATTCCAGAATTTAGAACTTGGAAAATTTTACAGGAGCAAATTTTCTGTCAGAATTAGGATGGGTCTTTTGTTACTTTTGCACTGACAATGATCAAGCTTTGCACTGCTGCCAGTAATGCACTTGCACCAGTCACTGTTTTCCCATCTTACAATGCACTGAGAAGGATATTAGTAATTAATGGATATTAGTAATTAATGGATATGTGGTTGTAATGTTCCTTTGGTTTATATCTCCTAGGAAATTTTTTTTCCTTTACTGCCAGCTGCTTGAGAAAAGGGACACGAAGACATTCTAGAAGTTTTCTTGCAATTAAAAAAACAAACAAAAACAAGCTTTGCAGCCTGAGGTGGGGAAAAATGAAGAAAGAAAATAAAGGCCTGTATTAAATGGGTCTAAGGGATGATGAGACTTCACAGAGTCATTAAGCCTGGTACTCAGCTAGCAAGAAAATTCTGCAAAAATGCAAGTGCAAACATCCTCAAGACAGTGACAACTTTTCACTCACCTTACAAAATCTACAAACACCCCAGAAGCTAAAAACAAATCTATTCTAGTAGAGAAGGCCAAAAGATTAAGTAAAAAGGGGCAAGTAAGACAGAGAGGAAGAGAGGACACTCTCAGTGTGCTCCACAGTGTTTTTTTAATGCCATGAAAATATTTGCACACAGAATCCCAGAATGGTTTGGGGGTGGAATGGACTTTAAATCCCACCCAGTGCCACCCCTGCCATGGCAGGGACACCTCCCACTGCCCCAGGCTGCTCCAGCCCCAGTGTCCAGCCTGGCCTTGGGCACTGCCAGGGATCCAGGGGCAGCCCCAGCTGCTCTGGGCACCCTGTGCCAGGGCCTGCCCACCCTGCCAGGGAACAATTCCTCATTCCCAAGATCCCACCCAGCCCTGCCCTCTGGCACTGGCAGCCATTCCCTGGCTCCTGTCCCTGCAGTTCCTGAGGAACTGTCCCTCTCTGGGTTCCCCTCAGAGCCTGGAGGGAGCTGTGAGCTCTCCGCACAACCTTCTCCTGTCCAGGCTGAGCAGCCCCAGCTCTCCCAGCCTGGCTCCACAGGGGAGCTGCTCCAGCCCCCTCAGCTCCTCCATGGCCTCCTCTGGACTCTCTCCAACAGTTTCATCATCTCCTTGTGTTGGAGTCACCAGAAGTGAATTGCAGCAATTCAGGTCTCGCAAGAGCAGAGCAGAGGAGTGGGATCCCCTCCCTCCCCTGCAGCCCACGCTGCATTTGAGGCAGAAGACAGAAACAGGAATGTGCTCATTTTCTGGGGAGACTCAAAGAGCTGTAGCCCCTTTCCCTGTGTCGTGGGGTGACAGCCTTTATCCCAATATCGTGTGTTGTGTCTGGCAGGTGTGCCTTTTCTCTCTTCCCGCCCCCCCCCAGCCGTGGCGGCTGCGGCGGGGCGGGGAAGAGAGGAGGGAGTGTGACCGGGCACTTTCGCTTTTTGGCTTTAGGCTGCTTGGCTTGGCTAGCTGCTTGCTTGCTTGCTTTCTGCTTTCTGCACTGGTTTTTTTCCTTTTCTTTTGTTCCCTCTTTTCTTACCCTCCCCTGAAGATACTGGACCGGCTCCGGACCTGACCTGAGACGTCAGTTTGCGAGAGAAGCTTGGCGCCCTCCACAACACAGCCTGGTTTCTTTTCTTTTCTTGTGTTGGGGAGTGTTCTTTTGTTACTTGTAAATAAATAGGTTTTGTTTTCCACTTTGCTCCTCCGAGAAATTCCTTCCCAAACCCGGTATTGGGGGAGGGGTGGTTGGAGGTTTGTTTTGTTTTGGGGGGCTCCCTTTTGGAGATTTCCCCTAATTTGTCCTAAACAAGGAGAGTATATTTTTTGGTGTGTTGGCTGGGAAACGGAGGCCAAAGACAGTGGAAAAAAAAACCTATAACAATAATATTTTGGTTTTGGTTGTTTTGTGGGCATAGTGGTAATTCATAATGTCATTTGGAGTGGAAGCTTGCAGGTATTTCTGGTCCCTAGGGATTTTTGAAGTTTTAATACCTTTGTGGTCCCTAGGGTTATTTCCTTACCCAAAAATAGCTCTGGTGTTGTCCCTAATAAGTAGCTTTTGTAAGTGGGGGGCACTAACCAGAATAGTCATTGGGCTGGTCTTATGTGTGATGATTTGTCGGAAGTTTATAAAAATGCTGGACTTTGTTTCAGGAATGTATGGATTGTTGTTATGGCTGTGTACTCAGTTTGTTTGGGGAGAAGAAGGGGAAGGGGCTTTTCAGCCTTTGTCTTCCTTCTTCTCCTCCAAATTGTTGACATCTCTATTAGAAAATACTGAATTTCCCCTGAGTTTAAAAGAAACCATCTTTCTGGCATTTAATTTATTAAGCCTTTTCTATACTGTCTGGAGTGTATATAAAATGAAAGCTGAGATTTCTAGAGGGGTTAGAGAGACTCCTGATTCAGGAGTAAAACAAAGCAGGAAAAATCTTGACTGGAGTGGGAAATGGGAGGATATGGGCCAGACTTTAAAGGAATTTTCTGATCCTATAGACTGGGACTTTCCATCTGATCAAATTCAGGATCCAGTCGAGGTGGCAAAGTATTTGAGGGAGAAGTGCCATGGTAATACTAAGGAGGAAAGGATTACTGCAGTGAGCTGGGCCTTGGCGTTTGTTTACCGTACTCTGCTAGATACTGTGGAACAGCAGATAGCATAAAGGGAACAGGGAGATAAGTTAGTCACTATCCCAGTGACCCAGGCTGCAGCTAACATCCCAGGCTCCAGGCTAGCAGCTGAATCAGACAATAGGCCCCAACCCATGGCTGTTGCAGCTAATACAAGAGGTGGAAAGTGTAAAGGCAAGACCGATCGAAAGGTGGAGGATGATGAGGATGATGCGACCGATCGAAAGGTGGAGGATGATGATGGTGATGCAGGAGAAGGACCCTCACCAAAATCAGAGGCCACATCAAGGGGCACAGAATCTGGAGCTAATATTGACTCCTTTTCTCTGAAGGACCTCAGAGGCCTAAGAAAGGATTACAGACGACAACCTGACGAATCTATAATTAGTTGGTTAGTCCGCCTTTGGGATGCTGCAGGGGAGGTTACGATTTTGGATGGTACTGAAGCGAGGCATTTGGGATCCCCGTCACATGATCCTGTCATCGATCAAGGTATGATGAGGGGGGCTAACTCCTAAGAAGCGTAGCAGAACGATACCTGTGTGCGGATGATCTCTATATGCAGCAGACACGGTGGAAGACCATAGAACAGGGGATCCAACGCCTGAGAGAGATGGCGGTGGCAGAGCTCATTTTCTCAGATGATACAACAACTAGGAATCCGGACCTGGTACCATGCACACCTGTAATGTGGAGGAAACTTGTGCGACTTGGGCCACCTGAATACGCTTCTGCCCTAGCAATAATGAAGCGGGATGATACATATGAGACTGTGCTTGATATGGCAAAGAAGCTTCGAGCGTATGCAGATGCTGTGCATGGCCCAACTCATGCCAGAATTGCAGCAGTGGAAACCCGACTGCAGAAACTAGAGGACAAAATAGAGGAGAATCATAAGAAACTCCGGGAAGAGATTAAGGAGGACCTTATTCAAATCTCAGCTGTACAAATTAGAGGCCCTGGTATCCAACGCTGGAGCTCCTTTGATGGGGAGAGAAGGTACATCCCACGGGCTGAGTTATGGGTTTTTCTGCGTGAGTCTGGAGAAGGCATGAGGAGATGGGATGGAAAACCCACCGCTGTTTTGGCACAACGGGTGCGTGTTTTGAAGGAAAGAGGAAGTATCATCAAAAAGAGAGCAGCTCCGGTCGCTCGTAGCCGAGATGTTAAGTATGATGATGACGATAACATGTCCGATCCCCTTGAAGGAACTTCTAAGGCATACGCCCAAGGAAAGAAGGACAATCTGGCTTAGAGGGGCCCTGCCTCCAGCCAGGAAGAGGCACGGGAAAACCGGGTTTTTTGGAAGGTGTGGATCAGATGGCCTGGCACATCAGAGCCACAAGACTATGAAGCATTGGTTGACACTGGATCACAGCGTACCTTAATGCCATCGGAACACGTGGGGACAGAACCTGTTTCCATTGCTGGAGTGACGGGGGGATCACAACAGTTGACTTTGTTGGAAGCTGAGGTGAGCTTGACTGGGAAGGAGTGGCAGGAACATCCGATTGTGACTGGTCCAGAGGCTCCGTGTATTTTGGGAATAGACTTCCTCTGGAATGGCTATTACAAAGATCCTAAGGGATTCAGGTGGGCTTTTGGAATAGCTGCAGTGGAGATAGAGGGTATTAAACAATTGAATACCTTGTCTGGACTATCAGAGAACCCATCTGCAGTAGGACTCTTGAAGGTAGAGGAGCAACGAGTGCCATTTACCTCAACAGTGCACCGCAGGCAGTACCGGACGAATCGAGATGCCGTGATCCCCATCCACAAGATGATCCGAGAGCTGGAGAGCCAAGGGGTGGTCAGTAAAACCCACTCACCCTTCAACAGCCCTATCTGGCCCGTGCGAAAATCTGACAGAGAATGGAGATTGACTGTGGACTATCGTGCCTTGAATGAAGTGACTCCACCACTGAGTGCGGCTGTACGGGACATACTGGAACTGCAGTATGAGCTGGAGTCCAAGGCAGCAAAGTGGTACGCGACCATCGATATTGCTAACGCGTTTTTCTCCATCCCTCTGGCAGCAGAATGCAGGCCTCAGTTTGCTTTTACATGGAGGGGAGTGCAGTATACCTGGAACCGACTGCCCCAGGGGTGGAAATACAGTCCTACCATCTGTCATGGACTGATCCAGGCTGCACTAGAAGAGGGTGAGGCTCCAGAACATTTACAATATATTGATGATATCATTGTTTGGGGGAACACGGCAATAGAAGTGTTTGAGAAAGGAGCAAAGATAATTCATATTCTCCTGGAAGCCGGATTTGCCATTAAGAAGAGCAAAGTCAAGGGACCTGCCCGAGAAATTCAGTTCTTGGGGGTGAAGTGGCAAGATGGACGGCGTCAGATTCCTGCAGATGTTATTAACAAAATCACTGCTATGTCCCCACCAACTGATAAGAAGGAAACACAAGCTTTCTTAGGTGCTATAGGTTTCTGGAGGATGCACATCCCTGAATATAGTCAGATTGAGACCCCTTTATCTGGTTACCCGCAAGAAGAACAACTTCCATTGGGGCCCTGAGCAGCAGCAAGCTTTCGTCGAGATCAAGCAGGAGATCGCTCATGCTGTAGCCCTTGGTCCAGTCAGGACGGGACCAGATGTGAAGAACGTGCTCTACTCTGCAGCCGGGAGCCATGGTCTCTCCTGCAGCCTTTGGCAAAAGCTGCCTGGCGAGACCCGAAGCCGACCATTGGGATTTTGGAGTCGGAGCTACAGGGGGTCTGAAGATAACTATACCCCAACAGAAAAGGAAATCTTGGCCGCCTATGAAGGAGTCCAAGCCGCCTCGGAGGTGATTGGTACAGAGGCACAACTCCTTACGGCACCCCGACTACCGGTGCTGGGATGGATGTTCAGAGGAAAGGTTCCCTCTACCCACCATGCCACCAGTGCTACTTGGAGTAAGTGGATTGCCCTCATTATGCAGCGCGCTCGAATTGGGAAGTTAAATTGCCCTGGGATCCTGGAAATAATTACAAATTGGCCCAAAGGTGAAAGCTTTAGTGTCGCGGATGAGGAACAAGAGCCAGTGACCCGGGTTGAGGAAGCTCCGCCATACAATCAGTTACCAGCAGAAGAAACATGTTACGCTCTATTCACCGATGGTTCTTGTCGTGTCATAGGGATGAAACGGAGGTGGAAAGCAGCTGTATGGAGTCCCACTCGACGGGTTGCAGAGGCTACTGAAGGAGAAGGCGAATCCAGTCAATTTGCTGAAATCAAAGCTATTCAACTGGCCCTAGGTATTGCAGAGAGAGAGAAGTGGCCAAGGCTCTATTTGTATACCGATTCTTGGATGGTAGCCAACGCTCTATGGGGATGGCTGAAGAGATGGAAAGAGGCCAACTGGCAGTGCAGAGGAAAACCAATTCGTGGGATTGTCTTTGCTCAAGGACCAGGTTATACATGGTGGATAATGCTGAAAGATGGAACAACACGGTGTGTACCTCAGGGAGACCTGATTGTGGGATGAGACTCATATATGAATGTCATTGTTTGTTGAATGTGAGACAGAAGGAAACTGTAAGTGTCAAAGGTCTGAGCAAGTAAGATGAGAGGAATGCGTAAGTGTCAAAGGTGTGAGTAAGTGAAATGAAAGTTTTTTATTGCATGTTCACGATATGGGATAAGGGGTGGAGTGTCGTGGGGTGGCAGCCTTTATCCCAATATCGTGTGTTGTGTCTGGCGGCTGTGCCTTTTCTCTCTTACCCCCCCCGGCCGTCTTGCTGCGGCGGGGCGGGGAAGAGAGGAGAGAGTGTGACCGGGCACTTTCGCTTTTGGCTTTTGGCTGCTTGGCTTGGCTAGCCGCTTGCTTGCTTGCTTTCTGCTTTCTGCACTGGTTTTTTTCCTTTTCTTTTGTTCCCTCTTTTCTTACCCTCCCCTGAAGATACTGGACCGGCTCCGGACCTGACCTGAGACGTCCAGGACCCGCCCCGGAGTTTGCGAGAGAAGCTTGGCGCCCTCACCATACACAGCCTGGTTTCTTTTCTTTTCTTGTGTTGGGGAGTGTTCTTTTGTTACTTGTAAATAAATAGGTTTTGTTTTCCACTTTGCTCCTCCGAGAAATTCCTTCCCAAACCCGGTATTGGGGGAGGGGTGGTTGGAGGTTTGTTTTGTTTTGGGGGGCTCCCTTTTGGAGATTTCCCCTAATTTGTCCTAAACCAGGACACCCTGTCTTCAGCATTGCCCAGGTATATGGGGTTTCACGCTGCTGCTCCTTGTGGAAATATGCTGTTTATAAAAGAGTCTGTCTTGGAGCACTCTGTGCTGGATTCAAAGATAGATTCAGAGCCAGGAACCTGGGTGACTGCAGCCCTTGGAAAGAGTTCTCATTCATGCTACCATGCCAGTACAGAAAATCCACAAAAATTTAATCTATTTAGCCATGGGAGTCTGGGTCAAGCATCTTGTAGTATGTAATGCATTCTGGGCAAAGCTGGGATTCTTTTATATATTCCTCCTACATGAAAATGCATCCATTAAGGCATAGCTCTGGAATTCGTTTATGCTTATAGGCAATGCAACTCCACAACAGCTCTGTTTAATTAAAAACTGCAATGGTGCAAAGTTACTGGGGTATAACATGTAGTACCATTGAAATCACATGAAAAATTATTACATTAATCTGTATCTAGAGTTCAAAAAGGACAAAATTTTACATTCTCAAAGTCACAGGTATGCAAAGGGAGCTAAAAAGCCATTTATCAATTTTCCTACATGAATGAATTAAACCCAGATTACACATTTCAGTAAGTAAGAGCAAATATTTACCCATTATTTATCCATAATAGGCTGTTCTCAAATTCAATTTCTTCAGTGAAGGTCTTTCCTAGAGTGAATCCTCCAGTGCTGGCACCTTGTGAACTTCTCAGAACAACAAAGTTATGGACCGCTAATTAGCAAAGAAGCTCTGCCAGGTTGTCATATTTCCAATGAAATGCACATTTCTTGTAAATTTTGTAGCTCCCCCAGATTGCCCAGGCTGGCTGGTGATCCCAGCTGGAGTATTGGTAACACAGCATGGCACAGCAAACCCTGCTTCTTGACTCCCATTGGGGCCCTGCAGTTCTGCAATCAGAAACAGGCAATGTCAGATTCAGGAGCAAAGATTTTACCTTTTGTTCAATGGGATCGGTCAGTGGAGCAAGAACAAGGAGTACCTTGAGCCTGGCAGGAGCATTTCTGATGTGTATTTCAATCCATTTAAGAAATGCTGCACTGGGATGATGCTCTGTGCTGAACAAACCAGACAGGAACAATCTTATTCCGGTTTAAATATTTTCAGGGAAAACATTATCCTTTACCAGCATTTCTCTCCCATGGAACAGAAAAATCACTAACACTTGGTCCTGGTACTCTTGTGGATGTCATGGGTCTGAATGCACAGAGCTAATTTCTCTAAAATGTCTCAGTGGGTTACTTGGCCATTGCCAAAGGTAAAAAATTATTATCAAAGATTTAGAATATTCTACTGAGGTGGTGACTAATGGGCTGTTTCACTTTTTTTGGGAGAGTTTGGGTTTTGGGAGTTAATTTTGCATTGACCATGAACTGGCAAAAGAGAACTACACAGAGAGACAAAAGTTTTTGAAGTATTTCAAATATGTTTTAAAATCCCATGAGATTTTCTCTCTCTCTGTTAATGAGGTACAGGAACAGAAAGAATACACATAGCAGGGGACACCAGTAACACAAACAGTGATTCAAGAGGAAAAAGGAATGTAGTTCCTTCATTAAATCTTAACTATTGAGAGTTAAATTAAAGCATGTAATATTTTTCAAGTGAAAAAGCACAATAAGCTTTGTGATCACCCACATATTTGTAAGCATGCAAAGATACCTGAGATGCTGCACTACCAATATTATAAAATGAATAAATTCAATAAAATCATTTCAATAGGGGAAGTCAGGCACCTGGAAATGCTTTGTTGCCTCCCAACCTTCAGATAAATTTCAAGAGCTCTTTTTGAAGGATTTACTATTTATCCCTAAAAATTTCAGAGTTTAACAATGTTGAATTAGAGTTCATTGAGGGTGAGGAGGAATTAGTAATTTCTAATAGCAGCAACATTCCTATTTTCCTATTTACCTAAAGCTCCATGATTAATCTTTGGCTCTTTAACTCTCTCAGAGACACCATCCTTCATATAAAAGGAGAAAGATATTCTCCTACAATTCCCCAGTCCGTTTAGGATAATTCCCTACCCAATATGGCTATTACTGCTTTATGTAGTTGTATTTTACACAATAATTCCACTGTTTCTTTCAGATCACCATTTTAAGATATTAAGGTTGGCCTGTGAGAACAATCTGGGCCTTTTGGTATTTATATTCAGTCACCTGTGAAGGCGTTTTAGTGGACAACTCCAACAATTGCCCATTCCCTACAGATTTTATAGCCTGAATTACAGTGAAAGGCTGCAGAGTATATTAAATAACAATGTAATAGGGACATTGGGCAGAATACCACCAATAAGCCTGTGTGCATGCACAGAGAACTTTAGCTGTCTCTTTTCAGCTGCCTCACTGCAATCAGCTGCAGGGACCTGTTTGATTCAGGTATTTGCTGTACACCATGGAGTTCTGCAATACTTCCCAAGAAGGAAAACTTGACCTCGGCCAAACTGTGGGATGGGAAAGACACAAAATTATTTGGTTCTTTTCTTTGTGTTGTCCTTTTGACTTCATTAGCACTTTTCACTGTAGGTGTTATGACACATACAGCTGATTCTTTAGTTTTAAAATATTTCAGCTGCACTATGGCACCTAAATAAGAGAAATAGGCCATGGTCTGGGTTGGAATGGACCTTAAAGCTCATCCCGTCCCCCTGCCATGGCAGGGACCCCTCCCACTGTCCCAGGCTGCTCCAGCCCCAGTGTCCAGCCTGGCCTTGGGCACTGCCAGGGATCCAGGGGCAGCCCCAGCTGCTCTGGGCACCCTGTGCCAGGGCCTGCCCACCCTGCCAGGGAACAATTCCTCATTCCCAAGATCCCATCCAGCCCTGCCCTCTGGCACTGGCAGCCATTCCCTGGCTCCTGTCCCTGCAGCCCTTGGCAATTGTCTCTCTCCATCTTTCCTGCAGCTCCTCCAGGCCCTGCAGGGCCACCCTGAGCTCACCCAAAGCTTCTCCTGTGCAGGTGAGCAATGCCAGCTGTGCCAGCCTTTCCTGCCAGCAGAGCTGCTCCATCCCTCTGCTCATCCTGGTGCCTCCTCTGGGCTCTGTGCAGCAGCTCCAGCTCCTGGCTGTGCTGGTCCAGGGCTGGGGCAGCTCTGCAGGTGGGGTCTCACCTGAGGGAGCAGAGAAGCTCAGAGCTGCAGAGCACTCACATTGCTCTAGTTTTCTACAGCAGACACCATTGCATTAAGGAGCCAGAAAGGACTTAGGAGTTTAAAATAATTCTGGGGTGAGGGCAGGACTCTGGAAGTTGCTGTTATAAAAGTGTAAAGATGTCATTCACTGTGTTCTTCTGCTACTTTCTTGGCTGGATTGTGTGCTTGTATTTGTGACATAGTGATTATCTTTTAATTCTCTTCAGAGTGGTAATCAAAACAAACTTACTTATCAAGCAATCACATAGCAGGGATAACTTGAGACAATTAATTTGATTTCAAAGCAAAACAAGCTTCCACAACAATGTGCCTGGTTTTTATTATGGCCTTAATCAAAGCATCAAGTCATACTTGTTCTTTTTCCTCTGAGCTTGAATTCAACTCAATTCAGTTCTTCTGCAAGCTATATAAAGATTCTTACACTCAATCCAACATTATAATTCATGCAGATTTCTATGTAAACAAGGTTTGGACTTCTCTGTTAATGAAATATGGTGGAGTGAGATGTTTGAACTCCTCTTCCTTTCTCTTAGCAGACGCAGTTTCACTGAAACTGCTAACAAGGCTTTTTCAGTTAGGGCAGACTGATAGAAAACAGAGGGCATTTTCCTTCATCCATTAATTCCTTGATCTTTGCAACTGGCGTTTGTGGAAGGTCTACCTTGCAAATCCAAAGATCAATTCTTTTTTACCAAAGTAGAGATGAAAAACTGAAAAATTTGGCCTTGAAGAACATGAATAAGCAATGTCTTTCCTCATTGTTTCAAAACATTTCCAGACACTTGTTTCAGCAGCTTGTTACAGTAGCTCTAATTTGGGGAAGAGTAGGACAAGTTCCTTTGCTTATGATAACAGCACCAAGGGTCACAGCCGTTGATAGAGCTGCTGCTTTAAATTTCAAGCAACCTACCTAGATCAGAAGTTCCTCATCAGAGAAATCTTCACCCATCATTAGGGAGAAATAGAGAGAAATAATTGAGTTAATTACCTTACACTGCTTTGCAGATTATGAATATTATACATATGTTCAGCATCAATAAGTATTTTTAAGTTCAAAAGAAATTTAAATCCAAAAGAATTTACCATTAAATATGTTTTTGGTTATTTAACTCACTAAGATTCTTTGTCTTATCTTTGGTATCACAGAGAAAAAGAGAAGAGACACAGGCACTACCCAAATCCCTGGATCTGGTGATCACAGAAACCTACAAGATCATGGAGTCCAACCTGTGCCTGATCTCACTTTCTTACCCAGCCCAGAGCACTGAGTGCCACAACCAGGCCTTCCTTGGACACCTCTGGAGACAACTTTCATCGGTAATCTATACTTTTATAAGGAGTGAGCCCAGTTCTAGGTAAGGACCTTTTCCACCAGCTGTATATGTACTGAAGATGATTGCAGATACAACAGCGGAGTTATGTCCTAGGTAAGAGTAAATTAAATGTGCTGTATCCAGGCTCTGATGAGTTGTGACAACTATAGCTGGTGTAGAACTGCACAAATAATTTGGCAGAACAGATAGCAACTCAACCAGCCTAGCTCGTTAGAGAACAAGGAGTGAACAAGACCCCGGACACAATACTGACAGGCTGAATTCAAGCTCAAACAAGGGGACGCCAGCCAATCCCTTTGGAGTATGAACGCACCCAAATCACTGGCGAGTGAGCTGAGCAGAGTCGGGACCCTTGTGCAGTCCTGTGTATAACAGGGAAATTCAGTCCCCCCTATGAAAGGGGGTGCCCAACAATAAAATCTGTGTGTTGCTGCATGGTCTCCGTGTGTGTATGTCGCATTCCTGCCTCCACCTTCAGCGATACCGAGTGACAAAGAAAATCCCACACTGTAACACAGGCCTGTATTCAATATTCTCATGTTTTCTACCCACAATTTATAGCAACAAACTTGGCTCCTGAAATGTAATGGAAAACTCTCAGGAAAAGCGCGAGGATTGGTCTGTGACAATCGATTTAAGAAGCAGAAAATAAGAAAGGAAAGGTGAAAAGAGGAACACCAGAGGGAGTGGCTCTTTCACAGAGCTGAACATACAGCTCCCAGGCATCCCCCTGGGACAGTTATTGGCATTTCAAATTTGTGCTTGTGGATGGAATAGGTGAGAGAAGTTTTGGACAAGTTTCTGGGCAGATGTGCTTCTGTCTCCTTTACAAACATCAACCAATTGCTCTCGATAGAATTGTATTCTTTTGAGCTATAAAATTTAGAGGGATCTAAACAGAGCCATATCCTGAAATGTTCCAGGGACAGGAAATGAACTTGGATGAACCTGCTCAATTCATGGGGAAGCAGTAATCAGTGTCAGCTGGTGAAATTTCATTAATAAATATAACAGGAGCAATCAGAGCCAATGAAACTCAAACCCTTCCTTCAAACCCTTCATTTATACAAAAGCTGCCCTAAATTTACTCTCTCTTACAGAAGGTCAAACATTTTACAGTAGCAAATCTGATTTAAACTACAACCTCCCCAACTATCCTAAAAACTACATTAATACAATATTTTGATTCACAGTCATAAATGGAGGATCCTTGTCATTTTACCAGCTCTTCCTGGCATTATTCTTTTTAAACAATTAAAAGTGGTTTAGCACTTTATTTAAAATTTTAATTAACGAACCTCTTTTTTTAAAATAAAAAGAATACAAGATTCATCTGTTGCTTAATTTTCCCCCCAGAAATGGCATTTTTGACATGCTTTATGTGCAGCCTCTGAAAACCAGAGTTTTATTATCTCATTATTGCAAAATATTATCAATTATTATCATCCCTCGTAGCCTTTCTTCTTTTTTATTCTAAACAATTCCCACTGGTAACTGTATAAAGAGGTGGAAGAATTCTGCCAGCCTGGATTTTGTGCAGAAAATTTGTTAAATTATGTATTTCAACAACAAATGCAACATAAATGATGCTATATGGTATAAACAGTCATTCTTCTCTCTCCCCCTATCCCTGTATTCTACTGAAATTTCTGTTCTCTCTTTTATCCCCCCTGCAAACTTGCTGAGTGCACTGGACCTTCGGGATATAATTATGTCCCTCTGGGGAAAAGTAAACCGTGATGGCTATTTATAAAATTATTTAAATACTATATTTTTGCCCTGGATTATTGAAATCAATAAAAAGAAATGTGAACAACAACACATTGTTGATTAATTTTACAAATACTTTTGAACACATTACTAAAATAATGGAATTTTCAAAATGGTGAGAGAAAAGAAGGGAAAACGCTTCAAATACTTCGTGTATGCAGCTGACCCCTTTGTGGCTCTCTTAATTTTGATTTAACTACCTATTTATCTACCCTCATGTGTTTTAATGTCTTAATTATGAGAGAACTGCTTAGAAAGACTTACCCAACCCCATGGTTACCACCTGATAAGTGCAGGTACAAGCCCCTCTAAATCCATTTCAGAGCAAAACAAACCAGATGTACTTTAAAACCCAGTCAGATGTGAAGTGGAAACCCCCTTTAAGCACTGAAAATTGTTGTAAAAATAAGGTCCTGGTTAAATTCAGCAATTATGTTCACTTACACCTGATTCTAATGAATCATGGCAAATGATGAGGCAAAGGAAATTACTTTCCAGTGTCATCTCCTCCATCATTCCTGCTGCATTCCAGTTCTGGTTGGGAATGTCATCTTGCTGGATGGGTGAACTAAAGAATTGTCAAAGTTTATTTGAATAGATCTCATGCCAGGTCGCTGGGCAGCTGGGAGAAGTCAGACACTCACAAAGCAAAATGGGAATTTTCATATTTGCACATGTTCAGTTATAAACACAGACACAAATGTTAAACTGTATGTATTTAGTTTATGCATTATTTTTACTGTACATGTTTTTTTATGAAAGGCACTTCTGAACAATGTTTATGGCATCTCACAGTCCCCCTTCAACATCATCTTGTTCTTTTTGGCAATTCAACATATTTTTTTTATCTTAACCTCCGGCATTCTTCTTTTTATTGTCCACCTTTAAAGTATTTTATCTGGTGTTTTTACACTTACCTGACTTTAATCTTTAATCTTCCTACTTCACCTTTGGTCCAGATATTTTACACCCTATAAATGTCTCTTTCCAACACTTCATTTTTCATCTCCATTGGATCATTTTTTTTTTGTCATAGTACATTCACTGCTAGATGAAAGACCTTCATTTATCTTTCAACACTTTCCATTTCTTTTCTATGTCTTTCTTACATTGATTTTTCTCACCTTCTCCTAAGAGAAGATCGGCTGATACTCCATCAGGCTTTTATTTTTTCTCCTTTGAGTCCAAATGCAAACTTAGCATGGTAATTAAACTTTTGAACTTTATTTTCATTGGTAATAAGATTTGGAGAGCAGCATTTTTAATTTATTTATTCCTAAATTAAAGAGAAAAAGTATAATAAATCTTCATTCTTGTATAGCAAAACACTTGTATGAATGATCAACACAAAAATATTGATAGAACTAAAGACTGAACAAACCATATCTGGATTTGTGATTCCCAGAGCCCTGAAAATCACTAACAGGTAGGTAACAGACTAAATAAAAAATCTGCAAGACAATTTTGAAAAAAGTTTCTGGAAGTTTGGACAAGCTTTTTGGAAGGCAAGTTTGAATTTCTTTCATTTTAAAGCCATCTGGATCAACCAAATGCTAACCATAGGGAAAGGTATGCTAAAAGTTGTGTTTTAAGAGCCCAGATTAATTTCTGAAGTAATTTTGCTCCCCATGTTTAAATTCTTGTCTACACACATAGAGCTTCCTCCTTTAATCACAGAGCCCCGGGCTGGGCCAGGCTGGAAGGGCCCACAGGGGCTGCTGTGGTGGCACCTCCCTGCTCCAGCAGGGCCATCCCAGAGCCCAGGGCACAGCAGTGTGTCCGTGTGGCTCTGCAGTGTCCCCAGGCAGGAGCCTGCACAGCCTCTGTGCCCCATCTGCTCAGGGCTGGGCACTGCCCAGGGCAGGAGCTCTGGGCACGGGCAGGGGCAGCTCCTGGGCTCAGGCCCTGCCCGTGGCTCTGGGGCCATGGCTGGGCCCGCAGCAGAGCCTGGGCCCTGCTCTGCCCCTGCCTGCACACAGGGACACCCAGGCCTGAGGGCCCCTCTCAGCTGGGGCTCCTCTCCGGCCTGAGCAGCCCCAGCTCCCTCAGCCTCTCCTGGGCACCGAGATGCTCCAGGCCCTGCTCGGCTCCAGCAGCTCCTGGCCCTGCTGTGCTGAGGATCCACAGCTGGACACAGCAGCCAGAGGTGCCTCCAGGGCTGGGCACAGGGGCAGCATCCCCCCCGACCTGCTGCCAGGGCTCTGGGGCCATGTCCCCAGGGCACCCTTGTCCTCCTTGGCCCCAGGGCACTCTGCTGCCTCAGGGACAGCTCTGTGTCCCCAGCACCCCCAGGTCCTTCCCCTAGAGCTGCTCTAGCAGGTCCCCCCGCCTGTGCTGGTGCTGGGCTTGTTCCTGACAAGGAGCAGAACTTGCATTTGCCTTGGTTGATCTTCAGATGTTTTTTCTATGCCTAACTCTCCCAGCTGTCAATGCCCTGTCCTGGATTAGGGCAAATTTGGGAGAAAACCTCCAAAAGGAGTCCCCTCCAGAAAGCCAACTCACATGGCCCCTCCCCACAACTGGTTCGGGAAAATTTCCTTGGAGAGAAGTGGGAAAAAAACCTGTTTATTTAACTGGCAAAGCACTCCTCAGCACAAAAAATGAACAATACCAGATGACAAAACTCAGTCGCCACTCTGAAGAGACAACAAATCCAGAAAGTCTCTCCTGTGCATGCTCGCTCTGTTATCAATCCCTCTGGCACTGGGAAAGGCTGCTGCCCAGAGCAGGCCTCCATAGGCCACAAAGTGCAAGCTCTCAGTGCTCCCCAGGCCCCAGGCCAGAGCAGGTTTGAACAGTTCCAAGAAAAGGGAAAGAAAAAAAGACAGTCCAGGGAAAACTCTGCCTCAGCCAGCTAAACCAACTGAAAAGCAAAAGAACACTCTGTTCTGCTCTGTCAGTGCCCGGACAACACAGTGCAGCACAGAATGTGGAGCAGTGTTGCTTTTAGAGGAGTGAGTGCAGCCTCTGATTACAAACTCAGTGCTTCTTCGTCTCCCCACCTTTGCTCTCAGAACCAGTCATAAAGGCCCAGAATACAATATACAGCATAAACAGAACAGATGACTGGGGATACAAGCATCATAACGTCACCCTAGGACAGCCTCTCTGACTGGGGAATTGGCCACTCCCAGTTCTGTGTCTTGAAATGGACTGGGAGCAATGGAACAATGTAATGGAATGAGAATAGTGGTTTTTTTTCAGTTGCTTTTGATAACTAAGACAGAAACTGAAGCTGTGAGTGCAGGTACCTGGAACAAGAATTAAATAAAATAAACAATCAGCTGAAAAAGGTGTTGGACAGCAAACCAGGACCAGGAGGAAGACTGAACATGAACTATTAAAAGACCAAATCTAAGAGAGTGTGCAAAAATTTTCCAGTGCGCAGAATTTTTAACGAGTCCACAGCAGCCCTGTTACAACCCATCAGTTGTTTGTCAGCTGTATTCTATTATTGGGAGTGAATAGAAAAATATCTTGTGGGCAGCGCTTGATGACAGCATGAACCAACCCATCTGCCCCCATCCAGACTAGACAATAACCAAAATGGAGAGAACATATTTTTCATCAGAATGATGTAGAAAATTAAGAAGAACATATTGGGAGGACAGCATTTTTCAAAAAATAACTAATTCTGTATTCTAACAGATGTTGAAGGTAACAACATGGTTAACAGACTACAGGTTGCAAATCTTGATTGATTTTTCTTAGTGTTCCGCTTGTTGGAGTAAATTCTTTTTGGTTTCTGGAATTGTGATGATGTGGCAGCAGTATAAGGCTTTTCTGGTGACAATACTGATAACATGAAACAAGTGACATGGAACCACACAGCAAAATTAGAGCTAGGGAAAAAAAAATCAAGAACCTTCCTAGATGATGCCTTAAGATTTTTGTTTTACAGTATTTCCACTTTTTGTTGATTTTGAGCCATTATTGAAGATTCATCAATGCCAGTGGAAACAGGAGCATGATCCATAGGGAAATTCAGATGCCACTTCAGTAAGATCTCAGGAGTATTGTTCAATTTTGAACCCACAGATGTATTAAAAAGTTAAGCCATGTTGGAAGAGATTATTTACCTTCTACATTAAAGTATTACGGTTATTAATTTCATTTTATCAACATATTATCAGCCTCCTGTTTTCACCGTATTATTCAGTCTCCCAGTTTGATTTGATCCTTTGGGAAATCTTACAATTCTGTGAGGTTTTCTTTAGTCCAAGGAATTTTCTGTTATCAGCAACATTCACCAAGCTATCCACCAAATCAATAATAAATATACTGCAGAATGTCAGGCCTGATGTTGCTACCCAGGGCAGCCACTACTAACCGCTTTCCACTCTCAGAAAATTTATCTGCAGTTTCCAGGAAAGTGTGTGTTTTACAGCAAGTCAACTGCCTGCTATGTCATATTGAGATAACTCAATGCAAGTCACATAATTACATCATGTAACTTTATATCATTTGACATGGGTGAGGCAACCTAACATAAAATACCACAGTATAAAGCAACAGCTGGAAAATTTAAACATTGCTTTCCCCCCCACTTCCTTTAAAAGAAATAGGAGGAAAAAATCCAAAACAACAAAAAAACCCCCTTAATATTAATTTTTTCAACCCTACCCTTTGAAGGAAAAAAAAAAAAAGAAAAGAAAAGTATAGCTTGTCTAAAGTATTGATTTTTCTATGTGTAACTAACACTGAACTGACAGTGTCTTCAATAAAACCTGAAGCCTCTTGGGAAATGGGCTGTTGTCATGATCAGAGCCAGACCTCAGCAAACTGTCAGGGCTGCATTTTAGAAGAGTAGATGTGCACTGCTACATTACATTAAACCTGCATATGTGCTGCTTCGCCTCTGTACAAGGCATTCTGTTATGTGTGCAATTCCCTGTGCGATTAATTTCCTAGGACATAGGTTAAAATAGATTACAGTACTAAACAAACAGATATTTTGGTAGCTTAAATTACTTGTATCACTATAAAATTATAAAATTAGTAATTGCATTCTGATGTAACAAATACCACATTGTAATTCTCTTTATATTCCTGTCTAAAAAGAGGATGAGAACTACAAGGTTGATTTTTACATAATGTGGCTCATCCATGAATTTCCTTCCTGCAATATCTTTGGTTTGAAAAATGACAATTTTATTCTTGTGCTGAGATTTCAGAAGATCAAAAAAAAAAAAAAAAAAAAATCTACTTTTAGTTACTTTCAATGAATTCGGCATTCAGAGGCGAAACTAATTTAGTGGAGACATGGAATATTGTGACTGCAGAGAAATGTGAAATAGAAAGGAAGTTGAAATTGATATGAGCTGAAACAATGAAATGTTACCATAAAGAGAGTTTATAATAACAATAACTACGCTTAGCTGAAGGTGAGGCAGGAGCTGACATGGACATTCCCATCTGGATTCCTGGCCAATGGCATTGACTCCTGGAGTTAAATGCCAAGGCACACTGATATGGGTGATCAGAACTGACAGGGAACAACAACAGCAGCAGGAGATTCATGAAAAGGTACATTTCTAATACATACACAGTTATTATATGGAGCTAGGGATACCAGGGAAAAGGGACTAAGAAAAGGTGCCAGAGCTGAAAGCTCTGTCCGAAACTGAAGGACACAGACTGGCTTGTTTGGGTTAGGACTTTCTGTTGGTTACAGCAATAAAAATAGTTATTTATTTGGATTGAAAAGAAATGCTGTTCCTTCTTTTATATCTCAATCTTTGGTTCCATAAAGGACATACTAAAATATTATTAGATCTCTTCAGCACTATTTTTCTTGAATATAGACACAGTGGAATGAAAGGTGGAAAAGTGGAACCAAAGGCCTGAGGAAAATCCTCTGGAGCTTAAATAAGGATTTCAGATTGGCATTTATGGAAAAGATACTTCACCATCAATTTGAGTATGTTCAGCTTCAGGAAGAGATGGCTGAGAGGGGCCCTCAGGCCTGGGTGTCCCTGTGTGCAGGGAGGGGCAGAGCAGGGCCCAGGCTCTGCTGCGGGCCCAGCCATGGCCCCAGAGCCACGGGCAGGGCCTGAGCCCAGGAGCTGCTGGAGCTGAGCAGGGCCTGGAGCATCTCGGTGCCCAGGAGAGGCTGAGGGAGCTGGGGCTGCTCAGGCCGGAGAGGAGCCCCAGCTGAGAGGGGCCCTCAGGCCTGGGTGTCCCTGTGTGCAGGCAGGGGCAGAGCAGGGCCCAGGCTCTGCTGCGGGCCCAGCCATGGCCCCAGAGCCACGGGCAGGGCCTGAGCCCAGGAGCTGCCCCTGCCCGTGCCCAGAGCTCCTGCCCTGAGCAGTGCCCAGCCCTGAGCAGATGGGGCACAGAGGCTGTGCAGGCTCCTGCCTGGGGACACTGCAGAGCCACACGGACACACTGCTGTGCCCTGGGCTCTGGCATGGCCCTGCTGGAGCAGGGAGGTGCCAGCAGAGGAGCCATTTCCAGCCTGGCCCACTCTGGGATCAATGTGCAGTCTGCACCAGTTTTGGATACTGAATAGTAGAGGAGGCAACATGACAGGATCAGAAAATCAGTTGGCAGAGAGAGGACTGAAACCTGGTGGTATTCTATAGGAGGGTGGATAATAACAATGAACAAAGCTCTAGCAAAACAGGACCATCAGCTACTGCCATTCCGGTGCACAGTGACCTGTACTGAGCATAGATGAAATCTGTAATCGTGATTTTTATCCAGTGTTCAGGGCAAAAAGGCAAGTTTAAAAACTGGAGCTTGAATTCAAGGACACAATTTTTTCTTTTTCTCTGGGGAAACAGAGGATTCCCCTTGAGACGTGCTAGTAAGCAGAGATTCTAAGCTGTCATAGAAAGCCAGTCAGGCACAGCCAATACCCTTATTGCACTCTTTGACATCTGAGATGTGCATCTGAACAACATTTATAGTCCAAGGAAAAAGGATTTTTGGATTTGACTGCTTCTGGATGTCCTGGGATAGAGGACAGTATGGCTTTATATGTGAAAATGGAGTCACTCTGAACAACAGCTTTTATATTAATAGTGAATTACTTGTTTCGGCATCTACCTGATGCTTATGACAATAGCCATAATGGCTATCCAATTTCTGTTGTTCCAGACACTAAATGGCTAAGCTGTCAATCCACAGAATCCCTGAATGGGTTGGAAAGGTTCTCAAGGACCACCTTGTTCCACACACCTGCCATGGACACCTCCCAGTGTCCCAGGCTGCTCCAGCCCCAGTGTCCAGCCTGGCCTTGGGCACTGCCAGGGATCCAGGGGCAGCCCCAGCTGCTCTGGGCACCCTGTGCCAGGGCCTGCCCACCCTGCCAGGGAACAATTCCTCATTCCCAAGATCCCATCCAGCCCTGCCCTCTGGCACTGGCAGCCATTCCCTGGCTCCTGTCCCTGCAGCCCTTGGCAATTGTCTCTCTCCATCTTTCCTGCAGCTCCTCCAGGCCCTGCAGGGCCACCCTGAGCTCAGCCCAAAGCTTCTCCTGTGCAGGTGAGCAATGCCAGCTGTGCCAGCCTTTCCTCCCAGCAGAGCTGCTCCATCCCTCTGCTCATCCTGGTGCCTCCTCTGGGCTCTGTGCAGCAGCTCCAGCTCCTGGCTGTGCTGGTCCAGGGCTGGGGCAGCTCTGCAGGTGGGGTCTCACCCGAGGGGCAGAATCCCCTCCTTATTGTATTTAGTTTTATCAGACACCTGTGGAAGCAGCTCCAGCACTTTTTTCCAGTGAGATAATCATAAATGTATAAGGTCCCAGAAAAATCCTGGGTAGCAGCTGCAAAGGTGGAATATGGTAAGGTGTATTCCCTACAATGTGGGACTAACTAAAGAAAAAGTCATTATTGCGTGCTCAGCTGTGAGAGACTTGTTAAATGCAGCAGGGACTGGAGCAGGTTCCAAAATCATTCAAGCTTGGAGTGTTCAATTAGACTCAGTCTGAGGTCAAGTGTGGCTGAGCAGTGGGGAAAGGAACTTGCTGCAGGAAATTACTGTCAGTGCATCCACAGAAAGCATTTTGGGCAATACCTGCACGTTCATCTGCATGGCTACACATTATGACTGTACCATACAAGATTCTATACCAGGTTAGAGCTGTTGTAAATGCTAGTAAATATTTCAGCAGAGGAGACACTTGGAGGCAAGGTTGAAAGAAGAAAATTATTTAGCTTGTTTTCTCATGGTTTCATTAAAAATGTGAAAGAAATACAGAGCTCTATTTCCTTGAATAATTCTGCAAATCTAAATTCAAAATTACTTACTTACTATGAATAAAATACATACCAAAGAATTTGTTAAGGGAAAAGAAAAGGAAAACCTGTCATTGTAATGCATTTTGAAGCAGAAGGTCTGTGATAGGGTTCATTTTCAGAAGATGAAATGATTTTCATTAATTCACAAAACATTGTACATTGCATTCTCACTTAATAAATGTTAAATTAAAAATAAATAGTTTGTGTTCATAGCCATAATCAATTTTTGAATTATTTTCCATGGAAGCTGTTATGCTTTGCAAAAAAGAAAAACCAGAATTGAAACATCTTTAACAATCACAGACTTAAATTTGTGTGTTTCCTTATTAATAGAGCGGAGTTGTAGTTAGAAAGAACTACTGAAAAAAATATTCTAGATTTAAGACCTTTTCCAGTCTTCTTTGTTAATTTTTTATTAATAATCCAGAAGTGTTGCACAGTCAGTGCTTGCTCCCTTGGAAGGAGGCAATAAGCAAAGCAGGTTCACAGCTGATCCTCACGTCTTCCTCAAAACATATCTTTTTGACTTGTTTTTGGAATAAGCCCTTTCATTTAAAAGGATATTTCTCTCAAGGAGGATCAACCATTAATGTCAAGTTTATTGTGGCAAGGTTTTCAAAACTGTGATAGGTAGCAAGGCTTTAAGGGGCTACAGTGATGTCTTGTCTGTACAAGTTTTTCCTTGAGTTCTGACAGAAGGAGTGTACAAATGTGTGCTGCAGCCTCATTTCTCCAAAAGGTGGTTTTCCCCTTTTTTTGCTGAATACAGAAACCTTCTTTGTCATTAAAAATGTAAAGGCTCTTCTGGTTTTGTCAGTTGAGGAAGAAAATGAAAGGAAATTCTTTTGTGGCAAACCAGTGTAGTAAAGAGTCTTTCAGTTAAGGAACTGCCAAAATACATGAGATTAAAGCAGATGCATCTTGACACAACTTGTCATTAAAAATATATGTGGACAATAGGAGAACACGTCAAAACCTGAACATGTTTGATACATGCAACTTAGTTTAAAAGTCCCAGAACACTTGTCAAATATTCATTTTATCCTTCTTTTGATTCAAATTGAAAGAGTTTTCTCTTGTTTTGAAAAAAAAAATGGGGAAAAAATAAGGGGGGAGAATAAAACTTGTTTTTAGAAAAATACTTCAGAAACTTAAGAAGATTTGAGTAATTGTGGCGCAATAAGGAAAGGAAAGGGGACCCAAAAGGAGCTATGCCAAGAGCTAAGAAAGTCCCTGGTACTGGAAGATAGCAGAGATCTCCCATTTCTAAATTATACTGAGCTCAATCAGGCACAGATCAAACCTAAATGTTCCTCTTGCTTAGAAAACTCAGAATAATGAAAAGAAAATTTACCCAGATGAAAAGTGAAAAGAAATGGAAATCACCATAATTTCAAGTGGCAGAAGACAATGAATTACCTGGGGTCTACAAGTGCTCTGGGATGCACTGCAAGCCTGTTAGGCACAAACAGGACTGGGGAAGCAGCAACTGAGATTGTGAGAGCTGAAAATGCCCAGTTTGCCACAGCTCAGCAATTGGATCTTCCCCTAAGAAGACAGGAAGATGCCTGGGAAAACACAGGATCTGTGAATAACACACTGAGGTATTTCATGCTCTGCAACTCCTTATTTTAAGGTATAAATTTTGGGTTAAATAGCATTATTTATATTGTGATACCCTACATTTATACCAAGAAGAGGGTTCATAAACCAGTGTGGTTTCTGGATTCAAATGTCCTAAAACAAGCAAGACATTTTTTTAGTGGACTTATTGGTGTCTGGTTTTTGAGATCACCTCATGGATATCATTGTAGGGGCTATAATACACCAATGCTCCTCTGAACAGTGGCTATTTTAAACGTGCCAAATTTATTTATTTTACATAAAACTACTCCCTGAATGCATTCAAAGTCAAATCCAAATACCTCAGTGACTTATAATACTTTTTATTGCCTTTGACTCCAAGAAAGGGAGCAGAATTCATGAAGCAGTTAGAGAAAGAACTCCTTTATGTATCACAAGCAGGAGCATCCCAGCTCTTAGACATCAGAAAACTACTGGAAATAATTGAAATTCTAGATAACAAGAGGAAAAAATCCCATCTTTATAATGACACAAAGATCCTTTTTTAGTGAAGAAGTCCCAGTCAGTACAGGAAATACAAGAAAGAATTTTAATAGGCATTTGAATTTTCCTAATGGTGTTCGATATTTGCTAACATAAGATAAACATGATTATCATACAGTGTAACTTTTGTTATCCAGCATTATCAAATTAGTGACTCATTTGTAATGTAAATAAGTATTATTAGTTTTAAATATGGAAGATTTACATAGCTAATGAAATGACTGTGAAAACATTGTCTTAGGGCAGTTAAAAGCTATGTTACATTTAGCAAAACTGTGAACATGAATATTTATTCTTTCAGAGCAGAAAGAATAACCAACTTCTTATGAATATAAAATAACAAAGCAAATAGTGAAGAACATTTATAATCAATAATCATTCTGGGATTAATTTATGTAAAACTTCTTCTATTTTCAATACATTTTGAACTTAATGGATTAAGTTCACTCCATCACAATAATCAACATCACAATATTTGACAAAAGGCAGGGTAAAATGTATGGCAAACAATCAAAGATTTTTTTATAAGGAAGCAGCTTATGTGAAGGAGCAGAAGATGTAAAATAATTAAGTCCTTGCCATAAGCTTAAAGCTCTCTAATAGCACAGAAAACCTCCAAGGAGAGAAGACACTCTTTACTTCACTAAGGTGCAGAAGAGATGATGAAGAAAATATTTCCCCACTATTTTGAAGATGTAACGACTAAACACCGGCATCATCACTCACCTTTTTACTCTTTTAAATTCTTTTTTTCCCTCCAGTCTATCTCCCATTTTTTTGGATTAAAAATGTCTACATCCTTCAGAGCTATTTATGGTGTGTTGAACTTACATCAATCTGATGAAGCAGAGCAACATAGAAAAGTTACACTTCAGAAAATGTTCAGGGTGAACTGACTCTTGGTGAGTGTCCTCAGACCTGAGATACTCAAGATGTGTTGTATCCTCAGTATTCATAGGGTTAATTGACCTTCAGAAAAATTACAGTAACCAATGTGGCCAAAATCCTGTGGAATTTTGATTTTTAATTAATTACCAGAAGAGAATACTCTGAGTAATTAAGTCACAGTGCAAGTATAGGCTTTTATGGTTTGTGTCAGTAGCAAAAATTTTTACATTCAAAATATATTTTACAATACAGAATATGATTTGACAGCAATGGACAAACTCTTCTATTTTCCTGTTTATTTTCACACATGGATTTATTTGCAATGCCACATCCAAGATCCTGTTCACAAAGATGGGACATATTCCAATATCTTGGCTTATTAACTGCAATCTTGCATTGATTGGGATGCAGCATTCTTATCTCTGAATTATACCTTTTCATGATTTTCTTCATTTCCACTATATCTGAACTGAAATACTTAAAATATTTCTCTATGTACAAAGCTAGTTTAGATTATTCTTATTTTTTACAAGCAGTTCTAGCTTCCTGGGGTTTGAGCTACTTTGGAAGGAGGGGTTTGTATAAAGAAAGGCCAAGAAAACCGCGCAAAGCACAAAGCTCATAGGAACCTTTTTTTTTTTTTTTTTTTTTTTTTTTTTTAATTATCTAACCAGTGATATTCAGCTGCCAAACTTTAATTAATTAAATGAAATTCAGGCACTCAGCAGTTTGGAGAATCTGAACTACTATGCTGCTTCTCCCTTATCTTGAGTTTGAGATAAACACTATCCATTTTTTCTCCAAGGCAAGCTGCAAGGCACAGTTTGTTCCCATCTCCAAAGTATCTTGAATTCATTAGGTGGGAAGAGGTACAGAAGTGCAACTGGAATGCCCAGAGTGCCCTGAGGTGGGAGGGAGCAGTGCCAGTCTGGTCAGATGTGCCCACATCCCTCTGGTGAGAGGGGAGCCCACTCAGAGTGCTTTGCTCCCCACTGCCCTAAATAAACAAACAGAAACTGTGCCAGGTGCCTCCAGCCACACATCTGCATCAGATGCTGACTTAGGAGAAAGAGAAGTGAAACTGTTGCCTTTCTGTGCTGATAATCCATCAAGCAGGCCCCAATGACAGTAATAGCCTTTGGACCAGTAAGAAGGTTATTTGGAGCCACATCTCAAGCCTGTCAGAAATAAATGTTTTTTTTTTTCCCCTTCTTCCTTGCCAGTCACATGAATCATCAAGTCCTCCGGCATTTTAGAATTAGCAAGCGCAGTGCAGAATTATGAAAACACATTATTCCCCTAGTTTCATTTCTCGTGGGCTAATTAGAATTATTTGACCCCAAAACTACAAGGGTTTTGATTAGATAATGGACTTCAATTAACAGGAAATTGTTAAAAGTACTGCATAAAGTGAATTCATTAGTAAATAATTTTGTGCAATCAGTTCTGTAGGTATTTTGAATCCACAGAAACCAGTTCAGTCATGGTTTTACAAGGCCAATATCAAACTGGCAGTGTGTTTAGATGGGATCTTGGGAGTGAGGAATTGTCCCCTGGCAGGGTGGGCAGGCCCTGGCACAGGGTGCCCAGAGCAGCTGGGGCTGCCCCTGGATCCCTGGCAGTGCCCAAGGCCAGGCTGGACACTGGGACTGGAGCAGCCTGGGGCAGTGGGAGGGGTCCCTGCCCAGGTGGAACGAACTGGGTAAGGTCCCTTTGAACCCAAACCGTTCTGGGATTCTATAAATTAAGTTTTAGGCAGAGACCCTGGACTGCACCTAATCCCGCTATCATCCATAATAAAGTTTCACCCTCTTTGCTCCATGAGAGGAGCAGCAGAATAATTTAGAGACCCTGCTCCTATGCTGGGAACAGACCAACCCATTTTGACACGTGAAAAACAATTTTATATTGGACTAAACCTTTTCAAGGCACTCAGATTCATAGCTGAGATCATTTCATATCTGACTGCACAACTGCTGCTTAAAGGTAGAGCAGGCTGGTCAGATAGTTAAAGTCTCCTCCTCCAGTATTTAAAACTAGGGCCAAATTTAATGTCTTTAAGTGCAGATCTTTGTTTCCTGGGCACAAAGGGGCTTCACTCCTTAGTTCATAACTCCCCATCAGGTGTGTAATAATGCTGGGCTTGAGGGAAGCACATCCAGTGTCTCCATGTGTGCAAGGCTTAGAAGTCTCAAAGAATTACATTTTTTTTGCTGGGACTGACCCAGTAGCCCCACGGGAAGTCCTGCTCCTTATTAGGACAAGAGCTGCCAAACAGTTTTGCATCACCAGCTCAGAAACACTGTCTATAATTAATGAAGAGTTCTTCTAGAAGCCTGATGTACTACAATCTCACTGCTTTATTGACAGCTACTGACATAAACCTTTTATTTCATTTCTTTCTATATATTTAATATATAAATAATCTTGAATTTTAATGCTTTTTACCTTTGTCTAGTTCATGTTTCAGGACACGTCAAGCACAATGTAAGAAGGCTGGACACTAATTTTTGCAATGCTTGGAACATTAATATCTCTGCTGATGATTTCAATGGATGCACTATCTGTCTGCAAATTCTAAATGAGGGAGGAGATAAGAAACAATAATTTTTAAAAGGAGAGAAAAAGAAGAAAAAGACAACACTCCACAATGTTTCAAAATAATTTGGTGTCATTACTTATGCCATGAATACATAAAGTTACACAATGAATTGAGGGTAATAATAACACACTGGAAAAATGAAGCATTCCTCCTGAATGTGCCAGAGACTGAAAAGATTTATGCATAATCAGCAGGTATCCTTTACATTCCTCATGAAAATTAGAATTACTATGGAGCCTTCCCTAAAGTAAAAATAAAGCAAAAACTTCCCATTATAATCCCTAAAAATCTGAGCAATAGAGTTGAAACTTTCAATAGAAGAAAGGAAGAGAGATAAATGGAAACATAAAAGAATATAGATCTGTGCTGCACCTGTTTGACCTTAAGGCATAACTCCTGCTCCTTCAGGGGAGAGTATATAGCAGCACAAAAATATAAAAAAAAAAAAAAAAAAAACAAAAAAACTTGTCTGACTTTAGGCTCACCTTAAGAAGAGTCTCCCTCTCTTTCTCTCTAGCAAAGTTCCTTTTTTGGATATTATAATATGTGAGACAATTCCAGTTGGATTTATCCATATATTTTTAACTCAGACGTAAAATTTGCTTCAGGCTGGAACTTGGCATACCAGATCTCAGCCAAACATCAACTTTATAAAAAACCCAGAAGGTGAAGGGACGCTGAATCCTTAACCTTCAAGACTGCAAAGCAGCAGCATATTTAAAGTAATACAGAATAGGAGCAAACCCCAGTTTGCCACACGAGAGCTGCAGCACATCACATGAAGTATGGACACAAGCACATTTGTGAAGACAATAAACATTATTTCTTGCAGTTTAGATGCAGTTTTCATTATTATCAATATTTATTGTCACAGAGGGGACGTTTAAAGGTGATTTGAAACCTCTCTGGGAGGTGTTGTCCCCATCCCTGGAGGTGTCCAAGGAACACCTAGAGGTGCCACTCAGAACTGTGGGCTGAGTGACAAGGAGGGGATCAAGGCTGGATTTATGGGAAGCCAAGGCTAAGAATAAAAATAATCAGGCATTCCAGTCATAAACATTGTTGACTGATGGAACTTAGCACTGTCTAAAATGGCTGAATACTCCATTCAGCAGGGGTCTGAATGCTGGGAAGCTGAGCAGAATGCAGTAGGAGACCATGGAAAAGTTTAAAAAGATGTTTTAAAAGATGAAAAGCCTTCTGAAGATTTACAGTATGAGCACTGTTTTCTATTTCTTGGTTTAATTAGGACAGCATTATGAACTACTTTATTAAAATTTTAGACTCTTACTGAGATGTGTTTATCAGGGTTGATCAATCAGGCTTGCTGGACATTTGGAAAATGGGAGACACTGTAGCAAGGGATCTTTATGTGTGTGCACATAAAGGAATGTCAGCACAAACTGACAAACACTGTTATTTACTGAACAATTGCTCTGCTGGATTGTCAATGTTAAAAATACCTAGAAAAAAATTTGAGAAAACAAGAGATTCTGTGTAGGAGGAGAGAAAAATGGAAAAGCATAGATGTGACATGTTCCATTTTCCACAGCTAAAATGTGAGGAGAGCTGAGGCATGCACAGCCTGGAGTAACACAGTGCACCTTGAGGGGGCATAAAGAGCCAGTTCCATGTGGCTGGGGTGTATTGAACCACTCCTGATGGGAATATTGTCTTGCACCTGAAATAGCTCAAGTTCACAAGGTGTACAACTCCCAGTGCTTGCAGCTACACTGCAGCAAAACTGAATGAGTGCAGAGAGAGCCAAGGCATTTAAATACTCATCGAGAGAGAAAACAAGCTTGGAATTGCTCAGAGCAATGTGACCTCATGGCTTTGGCCCTATTGCACACTCATATCCCACCACCTCAGACAGGAAAACTCCCATTCCATCTTCCCATAAAACCCCTCCTGAATCACTCCTCCACTGCCACCCCAGATCATATGTGAAGCTGAAGCTAACTTGTAAATTAATGCACACATACACTGTACACATACATAAATAAAATATATGCAGTAGTAAGGTTTATAATGCTTTCTTTCTGGGAGAATTCCAGATAAGTTTTATAATTTAAATGAAAGGCAGGAAAGCATATGTATAATCAATGTTTTATTACATGTTTTGGATGAATGAAAGGCAAAATAAAATGTAACTGCATTATAGAGGAAAGTGGAATTTAATTACACAGGTCTATCAATACATCTCTGAGCTGTATTTAATATACTGGTTGTTAAAGATGGAGAAAAAACACTTTTCAAGGAACAAAAAAAAAAAAAGGAATACAATAGAAGATGAAAAACAAATAAATGTTTGAGAAATCCAGACGGCATTTTCCTGGTAGAATTCTCCAATAATTTGCCTTTATGCTACATCATATTCAGAAATTTGGATAAACCTAAACAATCTGAAGTTCACCAGTCATTCAGCAAACAGAGATACTCACAACATTGTTTTGGCCTTGCAATGGTTGTAGCTTCTCAAGTTCTGTAGCTCTTGCAGAAATGTGCTAACTGGGACCCAGTCAGAGGATGAGGACTCTGTAGAAAGATTTGTTGGCTTTGGAGACTAACTGTGGGATTTGTAGACTGTTCCTCATCACAGGAATATTTGCCAGCCCATGGGCTGCAGGGTGTCTCCAGTAAGGGCTCAGGGTGCCCCACTGTGCTGCATCTCCCCACAGTCCAGCGGGGAAATTAAAGATGCATATTCACAAGAGGCAGGGAATAGATTAATACATTTACATTACTTGGCTTTTTAATCAGGTAAACAAATTTTCCCTCAAAATCCACATGAAATAGCATTAATACTTATGCAAATACTTTTATCAATGATATAGTGTGTTCTTGCACTATTGTGTGATTATACATCTGCATTAATCTTAAAATAAAAATTAATAAATTTATGTTTTATTTGAGAACTAGGATGCTTGGAGAACATAACAAAATTTTTAATTACTATTTTTATTAAATTTGATGCCCAAGATAATAAATTCCAGGTTAGTTTTGCTCAATATCACATAGGAATGAGTCAGCTCTTAATGTGCATGTTTTAACTGCCCACTGAATTTCCAGATACCAAAAAGTGTCCTTCAGTATTTTTCATTTCTTCTAATTTTGTCTCTGCAAGATTTTTATGTTTAAGGTCCCTACCAACCCAAATCATTCTGTGAATTTATGAAGTTCTACTAAATAACATTAAAAACAGGGAGATAAAAGAAAATAAAAAACCAATGAAATAAAAAGAAAATTGACTTTTATATGCTTTGATATTTGGGGTTTAGGTATAAATCTATATGTTAACTCCCACAGGTAAAGAACTGTGGTAATTAAAACAAACAAAAAACTCTTTTTGGATCTCTGCAGTCACACAATTAATTTTGCAAAGTTCTGTTAAAAGGACAAGTTTACTCTGTGCTGTGCATTATGAAGCATTTACACTAAACCAAAAACTAATAGAATTTTCTAAGATTTGAGCACATAAACTCTACTTTGTTTTTTGCCTACAGCGTCGTAAATTTACCTGCTGGGAGGAAACGACATGATCGATAACAACCTGTAAGAACTCCAAAAGGAGATTTGTGTTGTGCAGCAGGAAGCTGAGGGGAAGATCAATGCATAAACATCAATGTACCTGGAAGCAGAACTGATTTAAAGGGTCAAGAAGCAGCAGCCAGAGGATGCTCTCGAGCTCCATCAGGAACCCAACATGTCCCCAACCTGAAAACAACTTCCTGGTCCATGAGAGCAAATACCTGAGGTGAGCCATCTTGCTCTTGCCAGGGGGATAAACTGTCATAAATTACTCAACACTAGCTGCAGGGAAAAACAGGGAGTTACTGCCAAGCAGCTGATGTGGAATGAGATCTCTCCCCAGTTCATCCCAGAATTCACACTGTGCAAAGCTACAGAATAGACGCAGCACCTTGCACAGATATTTGCAAGATGAATCCATTTCCCTAAATCCTGTAAAAGTCAATGAGAAAATAACACTTCTCAACATGACTACAAGGTGAAAATGAAAGATGGACTTCCTGTGAAGGGGAATGTTGCCTTCTTCCCTGCTTCTCAGCAAAAGACCCTTTTAAAGGAAAATGACTGTGTTCTTTTTCTTAATACATTAAATAATAAACTGATACATAATGCATTAAATAAGAAGACCACATTAATAATAAATGAACAAACAAAACCAATGACATCCAATTTGGCCAGTGGCATCCTGATCAGGGCAGTGATCATCCCCTGTGCTGACATTGCTGAGGCCCCTCAAGGGCTGTGTCCAGTTCTGGTCTCCTCACAGCCAGAGAGGCCTTGAGGGGCTGGTGCGTGTTGAGGGAAGGGAACAGAGCTGGGAAGGGGCTGGAGCCCCAGAAGGGGCTGAGGGAGCTGAAAAGCAGCTCAGCCTGGAGAAAAGCAGGTCAGGGGGGCCTTTGTGGTTCTGCACAGCTCCTTGACAGGAGGGGACAGCTGGGGGGGTGTCAGGTTGTGCTCCCAGAGAGCAGGGACAGAACAAGGGAAAATGGCCACAAGTTGTACCAGGGGAGGCTCAGGGTGGACACCAGGAGGAATTTCCCCATGGAAAGGGTGGTCAGACCTCAGCAGGGGCTGCCCAGGGGGGTTTGCAGTCCCCATCCCTGCAGGTGTCCCAGGAAGGGCTGGAGGTGGCACTCAGGGCTCTGGGCTGAGGACAAGGTGGCATTGGGCACAGCTAGGAGTGGATGGGCTGGGAGGACTATTCCAGCCTAAATGATTCTGGGATTTTATGAAAACAGGAACACTGCTGTCCACTGTAAATCCATCTAACCTTCTCACCACTGCTCTTATAAATCAGGAGTAATCCCAGATTGCCACAAAAAGACATAAAGGTTGGTCCAAAAAAAAGCAGAGTAGAGTTAGCAAAACCAAGAGCACTTTAGCTGCCTCAGTCACTGGAAGAGAGCATGGCTGCTCTTTAGCTTTCTTGGGGATTGCATCCATTTACCTTGTTAGCTGAACCTCAGAGCACAGCAACAGGTAAAAAATTGAACCAGTAAACTGCAGATTAGGGAATTTGCTGTCATTTTGACATCACTGTCATATCTATTGCCAGTCCTTGTTTTCCCACCAGTTGACAAGTCAAATATACAAATCCATATTGGAATTTCTTTCATGTCAGTAATCATTAGGGAGCATGTTACAAGTACCACAGGTTTATAGGAACTAACAGTCTCAAAATCTGTCCCTGTAAAAGTGACTTGCACTACTGGGTGTTTCTTTTATCAACAGATTTACTGCTGCAAGTTCTTATAATTTTCCAAATTGCATAAATGACAATTAGTGCTGGGAAATTACTGGAATCATAAACAAAAAGCAATCCTCCCATATTCCACTCCTTGCATCAAACAACACTCAACAAATCGGTAACTGGCAATTTCTGTGTTGCTTATATGGCAATTAATAACCAACTTCAAAACATTTAAATGATTTAGTTTATTAGTAAACATAAAGCTATTACATGCATCAACACACTTTGCGTTAAAATTTTGGCTACATTTCTCTTCAGAAAATACAGAAGAAACTTTCTTTACAGATCTATACCATTTTTTCAAAGTTTTATCATACCTACCCATGTGTCCACTACTCCTATCCTTCTATTAATTTACCTGGTAAAAATATCACATTTAGAAGTTCAAAGATAGTGAGATCTCAGTTTTTGGAAAATTTCCATCACAGTTGCTGCCCTTCATTTCTCAGGTAATTAAGCAAGTTACCTGATAATATCAGCCCACCCTCGTTTTCTCCCAACTACACACACAAATGCCTGAACAACCATTTATCACAACCCGTTTTTGCTGCTTTTTCTGGTATCTCCTCACTCCCATGGGGCTGGCTGAGCTAGAGAGGCTGCTGAGCACAAAAAACGAAATTCAGACTTCCATAAATCAGAAGGGTCAGAGGCACAACCCAGTGTGCTGAGGGCTAGGGCAGCACATGTGAGAGCACAGATGTGGAACTGGTTTATTGAAGCTTAAACAATCACCTGTAAAGTGCTTACATGTATCTACATATCTCTGTTTTGCTTCTAATAACATCAGAAGAACTGTGAATTGAAGGGAAAAAAATCCAAACCCAATCTACTGTTGGCTGCAGTGTTAACTGAGCTAAAAAAACCCACAGACTTTCAAAAAAATCAGTACAAAATAACTTTCAGTAGGCCCAGGCATTTGTGACAATGTGAGAAGACCTTTAAGTAAATAAAAGGGCCATCAATCCACAAGGGCCAGTAGGGTCAGATGAAAGAATTTTGAACACAGTGTTCAGTGATTTCTTGTTTAGGACATCAGTTAAATGTTCTGAATTTTCCTAGCTCTCTCCTACACTCCCCAAACCCCAAAATTCTTCTTGGTTTCCTCTTACTCTTAATTAACCTGACTCTATCCATGCTATTTCCAATGATTTGTAGTGAATATTGCTCATTTGCAGCAAATGCTTACCAATTTCTCTTGTAGATACAAAGAAATTTTAAACCTCCACTTGGGGTGGGGGGGGAATCTGGTCAATGTTCTTCAGTTTCAGCATCATGAACACATTACTTTCAACAATTACTTACAACACAGCAGGTACAATTCAAGATAAAGGCACATCTTGCAGTTCACAATTTTTGTGAGTTTACAAGGGGGAACGCAATCCAGAAAATTTTGTAATCATGAAAATCAGCCTTCAGAAAAGAATTCTGATTACAACATCAAAGTTCCCCATAAATCTCAGTAGATGCTTCAATCCAGAGGACTCCAACTAAAAAAAAGAAATTAATTGTTTTAGAGGAGCATTACAAATAAGATAAACAAATGGTCATTTCCATGTTTTTCCCAGACTTTAATTTTGGGATAAGTAACCTAGTAGACAGAATAAATAAAAAAAAACCAAACAACCTTCTCTCTCATTTTGCATAAATGAATTAAGAGGCAAAGGAAACAGTGTTATGATATTTCAAGTGTGTGCCTGTAGAAGCCGATTCTACTCAAATTATTGGCACATGCTTAAAAGCAAAGAAAACCATTCATTTCAGCAGGAAGCAGAAATACCTACTGCTGGAAGTAGGAAGGGTTTACTCAAGAGACCAATCTTCTTATGCCAGGAATTATTTAAATTAAGGAAAAATATATGTAAGACAGTCCTCCTAAAAGCTACATTTTTCATGTGGAATCCTGGAGCAAAATATCCTTTGAGGAGGAGGCACGAAAAGCAGACAAATTACAGCTCATGGAGCTCCAGCAAAGTAGTGCCTACCAGATTTCCTGAATAATTGAAAAGGCAAAAAAGAAATAAAAAAGTGTTTGAAGCAACCTTTTAATGTCTAATCAATTCTGTGTGTTTTAACTGAATTTATTTGTTTCTCAAGCCTGTTACTTTATGGGAATAATGGATTTTTTTACTATAATGCCAGCAGTTAAAGTTATAAATGTGTCTATATCAACATAAAGACATTCCCACACTAGGTGAAAAAGGCAATTTTGAATTCCCACTCATTTATTCCCAAAAATAGAAAGAATCCCAGGATCATCTTTCAGATTTACATGAACCTTACTACACCTATTCATAAGGAATAGTTTACCTCCCAATATCATCTAATGTACTATCTATAAACCTCTGAGGGAAATGGTTTATGAGCAACAGGAAAATAAACAGGATTTGAAAGATCTGATATTAAAAAAAAAATTAGTGAAGTGACAAGATTAATGGACTATACTGTGTTGGGGAAGATGAAGCAAGAAAGCTTTATAAATATGATAGCTTGGCGAAAGATTTTCAGAATATGGAAACTATAAGCAAGATTGAAATGAAAGCAAGCTTTGAGATACCTCAGTTACTGAACAACTGGAAAACAATGGTATGGCCAGCTGAAGGTGATCCCCTTTTGATGGAACAACACCCTCTGCTTGCAGACAGGCCCAAGGGTCAGAGCAGACCCTACAGCTTGGCAGAAGGGGCCCAAAGAGGAGTTTTTAGGGCTTAAAATGTAACACAGTATGGTAATATAATGATTCTGATTGGCTGTATGTAAATGCTGTAGGATTTGTATCTTGTACTAGAGTGGTTAGTGAGAATTAGAATATTCAACACAGAAGATGATTTATTGTATTGTAACAAGAACTTCACACTCTTACCTCTTGTCTCTTAGCTCTTGCCTCTTAGCTCTTACTTTTCTATGCTCTTTCCCCTTTTACTCTCTTACGCTTTTACTCTCTTACCCTCTCACCCTCTCTCCCCCTCTCTTCTCTCAGGCCTGCTCTGAGCTGTGTCTGGCGGCTCCCAGCAGGGCCCTGCACCCAGGCCCTGTGCAATAAACCCCGAATCCCAGCAGGGCCCTGCACCCAGGCCCTGTGCAATAAACCCCAAATCCCAGCAGGGCCCTGCACCCAGGCCCTGTGCAATAAACCCCAAATCCCAGCAGGGCCCTGCACCCAGGCCTTTGCAATAAACCCCAAATCCCAGCAGGACCCTGCACCCAGGCCCTTTGCAATAAACCCCAAATCCCAGCAGGGCTCTGCACCCAGGCCCTGTGCAATAAACCCCAAATCCCAGCAGGGCCCTGCACCCAGGCCCTGTGCAATAAACCCCACGTTCCTGACCTGGCTGCAGAGATCTCTCATCTCCGTCTGTCCTGACCATGCAACCCCCGTCAATCCTACAATACTGGATGATAATTTTCTGAGACTAATCCTCTAATGTCAGGATAAAGTCAAACTAACCTAATAAATCCTTTCTCAGCTATGATATATTAGTAGAAAAGTATTTCTGAAAAAAAAGAAAAATATTGTTCACAGTGATCTCAGTGTGGCAGAAGAAGAGCCATCCTATAGGACCTCAACAAGGAATTTCATATTACTAGCTCAGAAAACAGAAGGATTTCTCATTAATCTTTCTGACCTGGCAGACTTTCTAAGGTAAGGATGGTTATCTGCCTTATAGAACAAAGACTGTGGCTGGATCCCATAGGTATTGGCAAAAAGAACAAAAAGAAGACACGTCTATAATCTGTAGAAAATTTCAAGTTGAACAATTCAAAACGTACATTTCACATATTTATATATTTTTTTACATGTGAAGGACTTGAGCAAGATGTTTTAACATCACCGTACCCTATATAATTAAAGACTGCTACTTTTTAAATGAGTGTTTTAAATATCTTGAAATTAACTCAGGATTCAAATGAAGATATCTCTATTCAGAAAAGAAATCAAAGAGAATTGGTAGCTACATAAGAACTGCACATTTGATAAGGAAAGGAAAACTGCAGCACAAAGTACTTACCAAAAAAAGTACTAACTTTATCTTAAATGTTACTCAAACTTGCCTTTCAGCTGGAAAGCTGACAAAATTATATCAGCCAACATTATGGCCCTGCAAATTCCGTTATTAAAAAATTCTTTGTAATAATTTTTTGCAATATTTTTTACAAAGATTTAAAAGCCCCACCCCAGCACAATCTCTGAGAAAATGTATTTGGGTGGCTAATATTACAATGTCTTAAAAATATTAGCTTGCTGGACAAATATGTACTTTTGGATAAGCAGCACCTGACCTTACAGCATCCATTTTTCTAAATGTTACAGCCCTACTAATAGTTTCAATTAAATAAAAATTAAAGCTGAGAAAATATCACAAAAGGGTAATCTAATATTTGGTCATTAATGTGCTTATGTAAAGTGATATTTACAACAGCATTTGGAGATCCAGGAAATATTCCTGGAAAAAAAGAAAAAATAAAAAGAGCTTTAATAACTTCTACCATTCTATTACACCGAACAATTGTGTCCTGCACATCGCATTATCCCCAGAGGTACTGGAGGGGTCATCCAAGACCAGCACTTCAGGCTTGAAGATGAAAGTCGCTTAGAGAAATTTATGAGAACATGAAGTGATAGGACAAGGGAATAGGTTCACATTGACAGAAAATAGGGTAGATGGGATCTTGGGAATGAGGAATTGTTCCCTGGCAGGGTGGGCAGGCCCTGGCACAGGGTGCCCAGAGCAGCTGGGGCTGCCCCTGGATCCCTGGCAGTGCCCAAGGCCAGGCTGGACACTGGGGCCGGAGCAGCCTGGGGCAGTGGGAGGTGTCCCTGCCATGGCAGCAGTGGCACTGGATGAGCTTTAAGTTCCCTCCCAACCCAAACTCTTTCATAATTTTCACAGACCAATCCTCCATCTTCAGGTCAAGCAATGCTTCCATTGCTGCCTTACACTGGACAGAACTCAGGACAGGCTCTTAACGTATAAAATGACCATGGTATTAGTGAAACAAGGGATTTCAGTGTATTTAAGGGGCCTATTTTTTTTCAATTAATAAAAAAGCTTTTCCAGCATTGCTACCATTTCCCCAATCCTGGGGTGAGCAATACTCTCAACCCCTGGAAACCTCCAGAGCCAGAAATTTTACCCCTGTCTGTATTCATGGCAACTGGGAATAACTTCCATGGATTAGCTGGTATCTTCCAGCTACTGCCATTCAGCATATCTGTGATAAAAAGGGGGAAAACTGCATGGAAAGTTGGTAAAGCTGATTGGCACACACATAGAGCTCGTGCTGCTCTGGCCATCTCTGCTCACCTGTGTGGACAAAGGAGGGAGGACCGCAGGGACAGGTGCACCTAAGACAGAGGTGACTAGAGGCCTGGGAGGAGGAAACAGCAAGAGACATTTCAACAACAACAGAAATGTCTGAAGAATTGTAGTATTTACATGAACTCCATGTTCCCTTTGCTCAAATGTACCCCAGCCTCTTTGAAGATGTTATGGGGTTATATCTGCCCCACAAGGAAAAGGTCTTCTAAAACTCAGCTATGTCATTTTTGTTATGCATTCCTTAGAATTTTCTTTTAGTTATAGATACAGCCCAATTTATTGGACACTAATATTTTTACTTCTAAGTTTCCTAGGAAATATAAATTTAGTACTATTAATGTGTCAGTTTGACAAGACAGGTGTCTGTTAGGGGAGGCAGGGGCCTCTCTTGAAACAGAAAATGTAAACTCCCCCCCCCCCGCCCCCCAAATTATAATTTTGAAATTAAGGGGGCTCTCAGGCAAAGATATGGGAGTCGGAATAACAGTTCTTTATTAGGAAGAATTAAAATGCAGTAATATAAAACAACACTGCCAGAGTCAGAAGAGGAGCTGACCCCCTGTGGGTCAGGGTGGTGGCACAGTCCCATTGAATGGTGGCTGCAGCCTTCCTGCAATGCCAGCTGTGGTTCTGTTGGAGCAGGGATCCTGCACAAGGGGGGAGTTTTCCTCTGAAAATCCAGTGGTGGCATAGATAGGCCAGGTCTTCCTCTGGGAGCCCAGTGGAGAAGGCTGCTCCTCTGGGAACGCAGTGGAAAGGCTGTCCCAGTGTCCCAAAACCTCAGATTATATCTGGGTAGGAATGCTTGGCTCCTCCCCCTGGGTGGAGCATCTCCCAGTGGGATGATGTAATTCCATCAGTCATGCAGGGACACTCAGTGGCCCATTCACAGAAGAATCTCCTGGAGGGAGGATGGTCAAGAAAGAGATGAATCAAACTGCCCCACCTGGTTTTAGCAGCTGCCCCATTAACAGCAGATAACAGCCCCAGCTCTAACAGAGGGCAATAGAATACACACCCCCGGCCACATCTTGCATTTGCAACCTAAGACAATTAAAAAAAAAAAAATTAAACTAGGCCCATTGTCCCACTGACATCCACAGAAATTTCAGAGAGGTCAACCTTGATCTCTTTGCATGTTGAAGACAATGACAAACCAACATTTATTTAATGTTTCTACCTCCTAGAGTTTCTGGTGTTCATAATAAACTCAGCAGTTTCTCCCTATTTTATATTAATTGGTGGGCAGCCAGAAGTTGTGTTTTGCTGGAAAACAGCACATGCTGGCAACACAGACATTTGTTTCAGAAATCAACATTCCAATGAGAAGGAAAGAAACTAATTAGACAGTAAGATATTAATTAATGACATCCAGCTGAGAAAGCAGAGGTTTCCTCACTGCCAATATATCGATGCTACAACAGAGAATTGCAGTTTCTTCATTGAGCTTTCATTAACTAAATAACGTTATCATTTAATATTGCCCTTCTGTAGATAGTAATAAAGCTTAAATAAAATCAGAACGACTGAGTACATCAGTATTTCCTTGTTTTTTCACAGCATTGTTGTTTATATCAAGTAAGAGCGCACGGTGAGTTACTTAAGATTTCCCCTACAAAATTCTCTGAACTTTCTGAAATTAATTTTCATAGCACACAATGGAGCAAATTTTCAGACCTGGACATTTGCCATTTAAATTTTAAATAAAAAGTGCATGGTTTCTTCCAAGCCTTCAAAATCTGTGATGGAAGGATGCAAGAAAGTATTTCTGAGAACACTGCTCACATTTCAGGCAGAATTCTGAAACTCTGATATTTCCTACAGTCAAATTGTTCTCCATTTATCATGAAAGTCTGATTTATCCATGGGGCCTAGACTTCAAGATGTCTAGTTTGTATTTCAACAGAGATAAAGATGTGATACCTCCAGGAGGGAGAAAGCTGTGAATAATTTCTACTTCCTACACCAGGAGGTTTTGGGACTCAGGGGATCATTTTTCTTTGTGTAGAAATGACCACTGGAAAGTTTTCCTTTCTAGGGTGTTGTAGAATTTGAGTCCTCTCACATTCCACGCTACCTTTGGAACAAGGAGCTTGTGGAACTGATGAGACACTGCGATGAGAAGCTGTCTTCCAGCCCCAAAGTCGTCCCAAATAAAACTTCAGCATCCTCACTGAGTTAACTGGGTTTCGCAGGAACTCCTTTTTGAGGGTGAGAAAAGATGGCAAGTGCTCTCTTATGGCACTGGAACTGCATATATTAGGAATCCTTCTGCTTTATGTAGTTTTTTAAATCATCAGCTGTTTGTGAAACTTCATAGAACTTCATCCCTCTCAATGCAGAGGCAACTAAGCCTATCTTTAGAAAGTCTTGGAATAAAAATATATTCTTTATATATTGAAACGCCATCAATTCCTCAGCACAGTCACACTCCTGGGGCTCTATAAAATGTTAACAACTCTGAGAGCTTTCAGTGTGTCTGTCATTGCCACCTGAGCTTCTCAGCCCAGTCCTGGAAAACTACTGCAGTGAGATGTCCTGGATTATTCCCTTATGTTATATCCTGAAGGGAGATGACAAGATGGAGAGAGACAATCTACAAGGGATGGAGTGACAAGACAAGGGGGAATGGCTGCCAGTGCCAGAGGGCAGGGCTGGATGGGATCTTGGCAATGAGGAATTGTTCCCTGGCAGGGTGGGCAGGCCCTGGCACAGGGTGCCCAGAGCAGCTGGGGCTGCCCCTGGATCCCTGGCAGTGCCCAAGGCCGGGCTGGACACTGGGGCTGGAGCAGCCTGGGACACTGGGAGGGGTCCTTCCAAGCCAAACTATCCTATGATTCCATTATTATCTTTTCCATGTATAAAAAGCTGAAATGGAGACAAAATCATTAAAACACTGAAGTGCGTAACCTTACCAGTCATTCATTCATTCATTTGTCCACTCATCCCACATAATCCTGAAACTCTTTTTATCCCTTTCATTTCCTGTGTTTTTCCCTCATCCACTTCCATGATTTTGTCTATCAAACTGATCAAAGTGTGAAACATTTGGCTTTAAATATTAACCTGTGGGATTCTTAATGTAGCTCTGGCATACAGAATAATTCCTCTGTCCTCACATCACTCATTTAAACAATTCTCAGGGTTAGTTATCAATAAATTCTCTTGGAAAATAGCTGGTAGTATTTGATCCTCTAACAGTCAGTGGTACAACACCAACCCTGGGCAGAAGAAGCTTAAGTTGCTTTGAACAGGTGACAGTAAATATCATTGCAATAGTAAAATTTGATTGCTGAATTATCAAAGCTAATTTTGAGAACTTGGTTCTTTTTGATTTTCTGTGATTTTGTGATTCTGTTCATTTTACCTCTTGACTTTTCTTATTACCTGCATGTTTCTCTGATTTCACAAATTTCTATTCAAATTTCCTTACGTTTCCACCACACTCTTCTTCTGCTTTAAATTGTCTTCTTTTACACTTCTGAATTTCTCATTCTTCTGGATGATAATTTTGGTTTTGATTAGTTTAATTTGAGAAATTAAGGCCCCACTACAACACTGTTGGTTTACATAATATACCTGTATCTCACTAGCATAAGATATGTTTCCTATAAAAAAATCCTTCTGAGAAGATGCTAACACTTCTTTCTCATGGAGCACTTTAATATGAAATATTTTTCAGAGATTAATTTTATCCATCATTTAGATGAGCTAAATCCCAAGTAAGACAGCCTTTAGCATAATTATTCTAAATCATTCCATAACTTTTATGTAACATAATAAATGCGGACTTTATTTGCTTCTGGGAAAATAGTTAAATTTTGCATGCATTCATAACTAACCAAAGTACAAAGTAATTAAAGCTTTTCAGTACTTGCTGATAAGCGTTGCCATGACATAGCAATTAAGCCCTCAAAATGTCACAAAGAAGATGCATGAAATTATAGTCCTTTAAATCAGCATTAAAATAGGGAACCTGCGGAAGTTTTTGTAGTATACACATATGTGTATCTCAGGTGATGCCTGGAAATGAAAGTACCCATGTTCTAACAAAAGGAACTGCTCGAGTCTGGCTCTAAAGAAAGACTTTCACAAATTCAAAAACAATTTTCATCATCGGAACAGATGGGAATCTCTCCTCTTGATGGATTCTCACAACAGCTGCCCATCCTAAATGCCCTCTTTATTGTCTTTACACACATGAGGGCTGCAGGTGCTGCTCAGAGAATGGATAAGGAATGTCTGGAACAGCCTGGAAGCTTGGGCTGGAGGGATGGGTGGCATCTCACAAGGCACCTGCCTTGATGGCAGCTCCAGGAATGCTGTGGGCACTGTCACTGCTGCATCCCACTACAGCTGAAGGAGAACAGGCTGTAAGGAACAAACCTGTTCAGTCTTTTCAGCTCTCTCCTTGCTATAATCTATGGCTGGCAAACATTTTTTCCCATTTTTTTATTCCTTACAAAAATATACATATTTTGAATTGTTGTGGATCATGTACAAAGTATTTGAAAATCACGTCTAAAATGCTAAACTTCTAGCTGGCAAAGACAATTGCAAAAGAAATCCAGATGAAAACCAGAGTTCACAGAATGCTGGTTCACCAGCATCCTTTCTTCCAGTGGCTAAGCACAGTAGCCATGTGTGCCACTAATTCCATCAAACCTGGGCATATTCCTGGACCTTAGGGAAAAAGGCAGCTTATCACTGAGTCAGACTTAGCTTATCTTTGCCTTTTTTATCAGTACTCCCTTGCTGCTGCACCAAATGCATCTGACAAATATTGTGGCAAAATTCTCACAATATAGGACATGGAATTTAAAATTCCTGATTCCATGTCTCTATTTGTGACATTTTTCACTATCCCAGATTGCTCCAAGCTCCAGTGTCCAGCCTGGCCTTGGACACTGCCAGGTGTCCAGGGGCAGCCACAGCTCCTCTGGGCACCCTGTGCCTGGGTCCCTCCATCTTCACAGGGAACAATTCCTTCCTAATATCCAACATAAATTTCTCCTCTGTCAGTTTGTACCTGTTCCCCCCCTGTCCTGTCCCTGCAGTTCCTGAGGAACTGTCCCTCTCTGGGCTCCCCTCAGAGCCTGGAGGGAGCTGTGAGCTCTCCACACAACCTTCTCCTGTCCAGGCTGAGCAGCCCCAGCTCTCCCAGCCTGGCTCCACAGGGGAGCTGCTCCAGCCCCCTCAGCCCCTCCATGGCCTCCTCTGGACTCTGCCCAGCAGTTCCATGTCCTTTCTATGCTGGGGGAACCAGAAGTACCTGTGGTGCTCCAGGCGGGGTCTCATAATGACAATAATCAATCATAAATATATGATTTCTTTACACCACTATAGACATTCTCACCACGCATGGTTGTCAAGGGGGTGGTTCAGGGAAGTACGCTCCTTTTGCTATCCCTCGTGAAAAGCAGGACTTAAAGTCTCCCTGCTCCTTCTCAAGATTATGAAGACAATTTAAGTCCTTCTTTCACCCCATTTTCTGAAGGGTTTTTTCCCCATCTATACCCTTCCCACTCATTTTAACAATGAAAAATTACAACAAAAGGACAAACACGCCCCCCACCAATCTGGGCTGAGGTTCCACATAGCCAGTAGCATCAGAGTGCACAGCACAAGGAGAACTAGCAGATTAAATGCAACTCATTCCCAGATTTAGGGCTAACAGATCTTTAGCATTTAGAGAATGCTTCCAAGTTATTAACCCTAAAGGATTACTTCAATAGAGAATGTGTGTGGCAGGGGGGATTGAAGATACTTGGTCTCTCCCTGCCTATAGCAGTGCGGGTTTGAAGAATATGTTTAGTCTCTGTCTAGAGTTGGTTATCCCCCATCTAACCGTGGCAGTTATGATAATTCCAGATTTTTCCCTGTCTATCCTCAAAAATCCTGCCCCTGTAGATTGTCATAATTTGTTACACCTCTTTATCTAGAAAATTCGCTTCAGTTCTGATTTTTCCTTTCTGCCATTGGTATGTGACCTTCCCACTCCAGGTTATGTTTACATTTGTCACCCCAGACCCTTCCTATCCAGCCGCTGATTCATTAGATGGTCTCCTCCCAGGATTCCACCCCTCTCCATAAAAGCCACTGTTTTTCTCTGGTTTTCGCTCTTCTTCCACTGCCACCTCTTTGAGCTGCTGGCACCTGCGCTCTGCCGGCACGCACCCGGCGCAGCGCAGCAGCTGCAGCTTTGGCAAACACCCACACGCCGAGGCCCCGCTGCTGCCTGCGCTGCTGCTGCCGCTGTCCGCACTGTGAGCAATGAGATCCTGGAGATGAGAGCTCTGCTTCAGAACAGTAATTGGTAGTTGATGTTAATGAAGTTGATAAGGTCTTAATTTGAAGTGTTGGTCTGTTGTTAAACATTGAATGTTGGAGTTCTAGGACTTGCCTTTAGTTGCCGTTGTTAAATGTTACTATTTTACCCTGTATTTGTATCTCTCATCATACTCTGTATTTGTACCCCGTGTTAGTCTTTTGTTAAACTTTGAATGTTAGAATTCTAAGACTTGCCTTTAGTTGCCGCTGTTAGATGTTACTATTTTACACTGTATTTGTATCTCTCCCTGTCATACTCTGTATTTGTTCCCCTTTCTGTCTCACCCGGGATTTGTATCCATTCCCGTGGGGAACCACTTCCCCTGCTCCTCTGCTCCCAGGAGGATTTGCACCCGGACTGAAATCAAATGAGAGGCTGTGGGAACTCTATGAACCCTCTCAAAACAACAAACCAGCACATAAAACCCACCAGAACCATACTAAGTCACCCACTCTTGACCAGAGCCGGATCCCGTCCTGTCACCATAACTTTGATAGTACCCTGTTTGGAGGATATCCCTGAGCTGTGAGCCAATGTGTTTTTCTAAGGACTCTGGTGAGGACGGAAGCCCCAGCTGTGCCGAGAGACAATCCTGCACTCCTCCTTCTCAGCTTCGTCCAGTGGGAGCAGTGGCGCTGTGCGCGACCCCTCGGGTTCCACACCCGGAGCTGTCTTTATAAAGGCCTTTCAAAGGAGCTGCTCTCCTGGCCCTGTTTGTAACAGCACAGCTCTGTCTGCACGGCTCTGCCCGCACGGCTCTGCAAATCCAAATAAATCTTCCCCTGTTCCTCCTGAAACCCCTGCTCCAGTTCCCCGTGCTCCTGACTCCCAGCACCCTGAACCAGGTGAGCTGAGGGGAGCAAACCACCTGCAGCAGGTGCACAGCTGCCCCCACGTTGTGGGTCTCCCTAGCTCCCCACATCTCCCCTGGTTCCTGCCTGCCCATGGCTGAGTGGGGACGCAGCCACTCCTGGCATCCATGCTGAAAGCGAAAGCGCATCGGAGCGCACGGGCAAACATCTTCCCGCGTTTTTGTTTAATTTTCATGATAGTGTTGAGGGGATGATGGCAGTGGCAGTTAATTAAATTTAAGATTCTTCCCACCATCACTGAGGGGGAGAGGGATTTTGGCTGGAGTTGGTAACACTTTTAACAAACAGTTTTTTACAAACGCTAGTAACAACAGAAATTAAAAACAGAATTAAAACAAGTAAACAAATGTCTTTGATGACAGATGACATCTATCTGGACAAACCCCATTCTTTAAAGATCTTATAAAACCAGATTCTGGTGTCCTCTTTATCTCTTGCACAAGGTCTCTCATCTTATTGATCAAGGCATGGATGCTTTAGCTTTTGTCAGTGATGTTGAAACGACACAGTCCCTCAAACTCTTGGCACCCATGCCTGTGTGCCAGCAATGAAAAAACAATGGCTGCCTGATTTTGTAAAGTCACCTTCCTAGTCACCTCTTCGTCTTCTAGGAGGTCACTGATCGCTGTCAATGTTAAGCTGTTTTGGCCTGTTTTGCCACTCAGCACTTGAGATGTCCTAATTCCCCAAGTGCTTTTGCAGCTGCTATCCCAGCAGAAATACAGACACAGCTGTTTTTGTTGGTTTGGACCAGGTTTCTACTTTAGGATTGCAGTTTTTGTCTAATTGTATTCTGCTGCATTTAACTTTTTGAGGGGCCAAATTATTCCATTTAGATTTCCAACTAACAATTTAGGTCTGGTTGGGGGAAAACAGGGACAGCTGACCAAGAGTACATGAATCTCCTATAAGACGAGAGGGAACCCCTGCCCAGGCTCTTTGCCCACGAATAAAGAAAATTCCTTTTGGGTGTTTCAGGGGTGTGAGGTGCCCACTGGAATAGGTGAGAGGTAGCTGGATAATAGATTTACACCACGAGACTGCTTGAAATTCTTTTTGATAAATCTTACAGAAATATAAGTTTTGGGGTGAAAACGGGGCTTATAAGGGAAAAGAATACAAAAAGGGGTTATTGTTGAACCTAACAACTCAAATTCTGTGGGCTCTCTTTCCATCTGGGGCAAACTAGAGGACCATTTGTTCCACAAAACTAAAGGATTGTTGGTCTTGTTCGTAACTATCTTCTCTGTGCTTTGCCCCATTTATTTCATTGCACAGAGCAGTAGTACACTCATGTGCTAATTTTTTTGGTAGTAATTTTCTTTATGTTCTCTTTCTTCTCCCCTTCTTGGTGGAACCGGGGGGGCTTTCCCCAGATGGGGACAGTCACTTACAAAATGTCCCTTCTGCTTGCAGTGAAAGCAGGGGTGTAGTATTGACACTCACGGCGAGGTGGGAGGTAGCTGAGCATAGGCTACTGCTGTGGTGACTTTCTTTGGTGCTTTCACTAGAGGAAATCTTGCTTTTCTGGTACATTCTTCTATACTTAGGTATAATAATGGTGGTGGCGATAAAGGAAGGCTGAGAATGACTGTTTTGCCATCTCCATTCGCACCTTCGGTTATGATGTTTATAACGATGTCATCTTGGGCTTCTGATCTAGGGAGTTTTCCTTTTTGTAACCTCTCTGACTTTGCCTACAAAATCTAGAAACGCTTCATTAAATGGAGATACAGGGAGAAAAGCCAGGGTAATTTGAGGATGGGAAGAGGAGAAGCTAGAGCACAACTGAGGGTCTTGGGACAGGGGAAGGGAAGAAGGGAGAAAGGGATTATGGGAAGCAGGAGGAGGACCACAAGATGGGGACCAAGCCATGTGGTGTTTACCATTTTGTGACTCTAGGTAAGGGGGAAGGGAGCAAGGGAGAAAGGGATTATGGAAAGAACCACGAAATGGAAGCAAAGCCATGTGGCCTTCTCCATTCTGTGACTCTGGGTGTCGTGAGGAATCTGGGGAATGACCTGCAGGTTTTTCTACAGGTAAAGGGAGTGAGGTATTAGGATCTAGGGAAGGAGCTCTGACAGGGTGATCAGTCCTGCCAGGGCCAGAGGGGAACCAGGGGAGGTGTGGGGAGCTAGGGAGACCCACAATGTGGGGGCAGCTGTGCACCTGCTGCAGGTGGTTTGCTCCCCTCAGCTCACCTGGTTCAGGGTGCTGGGAGTCAGGAGCACGGGGAACTGGAGCAGGGGTTTCAGGAGGAACTGGGGAAGATTTATGTGGATTTGCAGAGCCGTGCGGGCAGAGCCGTGCGGGCAGAGCCGTGCAGACAGCGGCAGCAGCAGCGCAGGCAGCAGCGGGGCCTCGGCGTGTGGGTGTTTGCCAAAGCTGCAGCTGCTGCGCTGCGCCGGGTGCGTGCCGGCAGAGCGCAGGTGCCGGCAGCTCAAAGAGGTGGCAGTGGCAAAAGAGCGAAAACCAGAGAAAAGCAGCGGCTTTTATGAAGAGGGGTGGAATCCTGGGAGGAGACCGTCTGTCATGGTTTCATGCTGGCGCAATGCCTGTGCCCCTATGAAAATACATTCTCCCAAGTGCCTGCCATGAGATGTGACCAGAAATAGAGAAAAGCAGGCTCAAGCTTAAAAAATAAATAAACCTTTACTAACCTACAACTATATGTAAAAAGACTCACACACAGAACTCAGAAGGAAAACCTTCCAAAAACATTCCTCCTCCCCCCACCAAATTTCCAACACATCACAGTAAGACAAAACCTTGGATTCTCAATTCAGTTACCACCCCTCAGATAACCAACTCTCAGTTCATCACCATCCTTTAGATAATCAATTCTTAGTTTATCAAGAAGAGAGGAGTCCCCCTTGTACCATAGGCTTCCCCAGGAAACAGACTTGAAACCTCTTGTGTATATCACATGTGGCACCACCCGGAGAGCATTTGCCATGGTGACATCTTTCTTCCATGTACAGTGCTCTCACCACTGCACATGGACCCAGGGCTGCTTCTAGGGTTTCCCTTTTTAAGGATGCTTTGCCCAATTCCAAAAAAACAACAGTCTCTCATTTCTGGGACACCAGTTCCCCCCAAATTCACCCCCTGAGGCTGAGGGGTCTCAAGAACAGAGATCTTCTTCTTCACTGAAGATCGAGAGCACTAACCACCCTCCTCATCCATCGCCTCTATTCATGCACTCCTTCACATAACATCACTGCACTTTCTTGGCTTCAAGCTATCGTCTCCCCCTAAATGTGTCTCTGTGTCACAGGAAAAAAAATGGTTTTGTCCATGGCTATACAAGAAAAGTCCAGTCAAAGGCCACTCCATCGTCTCCTCCCACTTAGGATTCTTCTCAACTCTTCTGACATCTTTCACTTGCACGGATTTTCATCACACTTGCCCATTTCTTCCTATTTTATCTGTATCTCTCTTCTCATTCAGATCCAGGAGGATCAATATTTGTAAGGTTTCCATCAATCAAGAAAAGGGTTAAAAATCTTGGTCTCTGCCTGCCCAGAACTCCCACAGCTGCCCTGCTGGGCACCTTCTCGCTGCACCCCCCCCTTCTCCTTGTTGACCAGCAGTGCTGCCAGCACAAGATAGCCAATTTCAAGGTGGCACAGGCACAGGCACAGGCTCTCTCTCTCTCTCCTGGGGTGGGGTGGCTGCCCAATGTCTCTCAGTGCTCCTCCACCTTTCCATCCTTCAGGGCCCATCACCTCCCTTCTCAGTCCAAGGCCTGGCTCCCCTCACCCGGCCCCATGGCTTCCCCTCTCCCTCCCAGCCCGCGGCCGGGCAGGGCAGCTCTGACCTCCTTCACCACCGGAGCCCAAGAGAGCTTCCCCCTGGAGTTCCCTGCTTTTAACCCCCTGTGCTCTCAGAGGCGTACCCATGTCCTCAGTGGCCACAGCAGGTGCCAATATTCAAATCTGAGCACCTATTGGTTTGATCACAGCATCCCAAAAAACTCACTTCTTTTTCAAACCAGGGCACTATCTAATGAATCAGTGGCTGGATAGGAAGGGTTTGGGGTGACAAATGTAAACATAACCTGGAGCGGGAAGGTCACATACCAATGGCAGAAAGGAAAAATCAGAACTGAGAGCGAATTTTCTAGAAAAAGGGGTGTAACAAATAATGACAGACAATCTACAGGGGAAGGATTTTTGAGGATAGACAGGGAAAAATCTGGAATTATCATAACCGCCACGGTGAGACAGGGGGTAACCAACTTTAGACAGAGACTAAACATATTCTTCAAACTCCCACTGCCACAAACCTGCTGCTCTCAGTACTGCTGAATAACAGACATGCACTAAGGATGGTTCTCCATTCTCATTTCAATATTAAAACAAAAAGAGAGACATTATTGCAGATACTACCCAGGCAGCAAAATATACATGGATTCAAAAGACGCTTGGAATTGAAAATCTCCTCAATTAAGTGCCAGGAATGTCCATAAATGCCTAAGATGCAGGAAGTCAGACCTTCTGAAAATGATATATTACAGATATTCTTCTTTTTATCATCAATGGTAACATTCTTGAAACAAAATACTGTTCTTTGCATGCCCTTCATTTTTGCAGAACCACAAAAATTTTCTGCATGACCTGTTCTAAGCAAAGAGAACGTTGTGTTGTTAAGTACACTGTGCTATGTAAGTCTGATGTATCTTTCGGCCAATGGAAATACAAAATCCTGGAAAGGTCACCCATTTCACCTCTTCCCCACACAATTAACAATATGGGAAAGAGAAGAGCAGTAAACAAGGAAGACAAGTGAAATTTTAAGCAATGCAGTTATGGAATATTGAAAAGGTCAGGGTATATAGTGTCTTCCCCTAATTTTTTTAATATATGAGGCTCTAAAATTCCAAATCTCATTGAAGGTGGTAATGAGAACAGAACAGACATGTGAAGCTATTATGTTGACAGTTATTGTAATGACAATGAGAAATGTTATAAACTTAATGTACTCCAAGGGAATCTGTCAGCTTATATACTGATATTTATTTATAAAAGCAGTAATAATCTTCATACATGTCCATGGAGGCAATAAGATCCTATAGATTTTATATATAAAAATTAGGATTGCAGAAATGCTTTGCTTTCAATTCTTACTTGTAAGATAAAATGCAATAGAACAAGTAGTCTTAAAAAAACATGGAATCATTTCTTTCTATTTCTTTCTATTCTCTGCCACTAGCAGCTAGAACTTAGGCATTGTGAGTTCAGACAGATGAGTTTTCCTGTGCCTTCAGAAGAATAAATTATTTAGATGATGCTCAATTCTGCAGCAAATTTAGACAAATTTCATAATATTCATAAAAAATTAACTAATTCACCACCGACAAAAAACTTATTGCTTTTTTTATTCTGTTCATGTTCACACTGCTTTTATTTTCTGACAGGGAAATCCCCAAGCTAAAATCCTGTGAATCTTGGCTTCAAGTCCAAATTGAAAGGATAATTGAAAAGCCCTACCCAGGTCACCTTCCTGGTTCTGATTTGAGCCAACTCAAATCATTCATTCCATTCCTTATGCTGTTTTCTATAAGTGTGAATGAAAAAAAACTCCTTAAATACCTTAAATGAAGGCAAACCAGCTTATTTAGTTTTTTTTCTTTGCTTTTATGATTTCTCCCTTCTTTATAGATGTCCTCAGTGTCATTAGTTTCTTCTCCTAGATGAATATTAAAATTTAGACCAAAGGACTTCTTTCTTCTTTTAACCTTTAAATTCTGCATTTTCATTGTGCCAGCAGATCAGCACTTGGCGAAACAGCAGGGATAAACTTCGGGTTTAAAGGGGGAAGAGAAAACTGCTGCAGTCCTGGTGTATTCCTGATTTCCCCAGAGGACAAGGAACACCTCCTTCAAGTGCAAGCCAATCCAAAGAAAAGGGATGAGCACCAAGGCAATTCCTCCCTCACCAGGGCACAGAGTATAGCCAAGAAAAGCTCTCTTTACATCCAGACTACTCCAAGTTTCTCTTTCCGTCTAAGTCTGGACAGTAAGAATCTACACGGAAATAAATGAGTGATGTGAACAGCACAGTAAAGATCCCAAATAAAATCCAATTAATAATACTGTTCTTTTTCTTGTCTTCTTTTTTCTTTTAACATAGACTTCTCAACTGTTAAGTCACAGTGAGGGGTTTCAGACATAAATGCTCCTTGACACATGAAGTATACTGAGGGAAGCAATTCATGTCAGAGTAGCCACATAATTAATGTAGAAGGGTACATAGAAACGCCTCTATTTTTGGCTGCTTTCTAGCAGAGAATACACAGCCCACATTTGCTTTAAAATGTTAACATTATGTAAATCAACTATATTAATCCTAATGTCCATTCAATCTTGTCACTCTTAAAAGGGTTTTTTTCCCCCTCTGTTTATTACTATCAGGGAGGGAACAATAGAAAATGAATGTTTGTCCTGCCAAAAAATAGCAGCTACATTCCATGTTGTCTTGATTTGCCAGTGTTTTAACAAATCTACTTCCACAGGATGTCTCAGAGTATTCCTGTAGCACAGGCAGAATTTGAAACCCAAATAAAACAATTCTTCACAAGTGGAAGCATTTCTCAACTGTTTGTCCTCCACCTTTATTCAAAAACACTGCAAAAATGCCTCCTGTTACCATTGATTTGTAAATACTGCCCATCCTTTAGATGAAAAACTTAGAGGAAAGGAAGTAGAGATCATTTCACTGTACAGAAGAGTGTGATTGTTTTAAAGGGCTTTTGTTGGGAACTTCATAAAGTTTCTCTACAGAAACTTTGACCATGGATGATGTCAGCAAGCAACAACCCCATGCACGAGTGGGGAGTGGCATCATCCAAGACAAGGTTAAGACCCCTTTTACTGCATCACTTCTATCAATTGACATGTTATAAGTTCTCTCCACCCTCGTCATTATACTGGAATTGAATGTGAAACATAAAAAGATAAATTTGGGGATTCCCTTTTGATTAAAAGAAGAAAGTTTAAAATAAATGTTTCAATCTCTTTTAATATTTCCTCTTTATCTCCCTGTCCCTGCTCCAGGCAATTTGAGATTCACAAGGACTCTGTGGATTCCAGCAAGTTTCAAATAATATGAAGATAACTTAAAAACCCAGTCCCAACAACCAAACCAACATCAGTTAGTTTAATTCCCAGTTGCTAAGGAAAGCTCCCCCTTCAAGCAGGGGCCAAGAAGAACTGACCTGTTCTCCTGCTCCCCCAGGATGTGTTTCAAACATTTTGGCCAAGCCCTTTAGGGTGCCCTTGGCACTAAAATAAGACACTGCTTAGTTATCCATTTGAGAACTCTTGCCAAACACTTTCTCTTTTCCCAGAGGAAATAAAAAGTCCAAAGGTATATTTAGAAATGCTTGGCTAGCTTTACTTATTAAATATTTATTTCGATAGAGATCACAGTGATGCAAGTGAAGTTTGATTCTAGTCACAAGTCTTGAACTTGGATATGGTTTGGCACTTTTTAAAATTTATTTAATGCACTAAGCAAATTATCTTCTCTTGCAACTGTATTATTCCACTTTTCTTGGAAGATCTGTGTCTAAAATATGCAGACACAGCAAGAGAAATATCATCTTCAGATTTTGGAGACAGAAAACAAATATTGTATTTTGTGCAATATCAACAGAAATGGTTACACTTCTAAACAGCAAGGTAAGCATAGCACATTGACTGGAGAAAGTCACAATTTACCACTGGTATTTTTAGGCCATTGTGTCTGGTCTGATTTATTGATAGAACTCTCTTTCTTTTTCCACCCCAAGTTATTTAAGTTATATGTAGTTATTCAAAATTAACTACGAGGAATGACTGGTATTTGAATACTGAAGTGAAATAATTTACAGATATCATTACAGTAGAACATTAATGAGAAATGCAAGCTGTGAGAAGACAAAAAAAAGGAATAGTACTCTCTTATTGTGGAATAACTCGTGTGAGCATCCGTGAGGCATTGCACCTACTGGTATATTGAGTCCACATTTTAAGACTGTTAGTATAAAAAAGAAAACAAACTACCCAAAAATGCATTACTGAGGTTGCCTGGAGCTCTATCATAGCAAAACAGAGTAGCAATGACATAATAATAAGGGAATCTCAGAGGAAACTGAACAGTAGATTAGCGATATTACAAGCTGACATACAAGAAGAAAATCCATCTATGGAGAAGTAAAATAAAGAATTTAAGGGAAGACAGAGATTCCAAATATCTTCAAAGTAAATAAGTAAATCACTGCAGACATTTCTGAAAAAAAAAAATGGAGAAAAGATTAGGGATGCCTGAAGCTGCCAAACCACCACCAACACAACACTGACTGAGGCAAAGACAGCTTTAAAGTCCTGGATAAAAGCTTATGTGGAGATTGCAAAAATGTGGAAGATGATAACTATCCTACAAATAAGTCTTAATAGTTCATTAGCCTGAATGATGCACTGAAAAATAAGTGCAAGTCTGATTTGTTTTTCACTACCTGTCACTTTTTATAAACTGCACCATGATGGAAATAAATGTGAGATTTCTAGAGGGCATTTGAAAAAAATCTCATTTGCCATAGTCTCATAAAACTCCCCAGTAAAATTGCACTAATTAGATTTAACGGCATCGACCACACTGGGATGGATGCAACACATAATTTAAATGAGAAGATTTGCTATAAACTTGGTTGTGTGTCTGCTGAGAGAGAGAGGGATCAAACCAGCCCTCAGCAGCCTCTAAATGCTAAGATCCCCTTTGAAATCAAAGCCCATGGAGTCACTGATGTTGCTCACTTAGAACCAGAGGAAAATTTATGCTGGAAGGAGGCTCCAGAAATCATCTGGTCCAACCTCCCACTCAAAGCAGAGGCAGCTTCAAAGCGAAATGGTGTTATCCAGGGCCTTGCCTAGACAAGTTTTGAAAAGCTCCATGGATGGAGAATTGCCTGATCTGTCTGGGTCCTGCTCCAAGAAGCTCTCATTGTGACAAGTTTTCTTCTGTGTCCAGTTGGAATTTTCTCTGCTGTGGCTGCTCCTGGATCCCTGGCAGTGTCCAAGGCCAGTTTGGATGGAGCTCTGAGCAGCCTGGGATACTGGAAGGTGTCCCTGCCCATGGCAGTGGATGGAAGAAGATAAGCCTTAAGGTTCCTCCCAACCCAAACCATTCCATGATTCTATCCCACAAGCAAGTTTGTCTTCATTAAACTTCCAGAGGTCTTGAATGAAGGGGTTGGGGTGATGGGGGCAAGCAAGATCTGTCCCAACAGTCCTGTCCTGATGTCTGTACACCAATAACCATGATTTGGGAAACTTGGCTGAAATTATTCATTTTCCTCCTGCCACAAATCCTTTGCCGTTCTATAATTGGATGTCTTTATAGACTCAGAAAAGTTTTGTGCAAAATCCTCTAAATTTTTAGCTGTGGCAGTGGGAGAGATTAGACATCTATTCTGCACACCTGAATCATAAGCAGTTTAAAATACTTCTCAGATATTCTGTCACCAGGTTTGTTTGCTTCCAGATAACTTTCCTCCTCCACCTGGTGGTGGTTTATCACCTTTTCAAGCCTAAAAAGCCTACAGGTGCTCCCTTAGCTATTAATAGCTCTTACTTTTGTTTATCCAAACCACTAGGCATTGCTTTTAGCAGTACATACTAATTTCTGTCTCTTTCTTCCACTATTTGCACAAAAGCTGCCTTATCCCACTGGGATTTGACGAAACCATATCGATAGCAGTAGAATATTCCAGTTCTTCAACAATATTTGATTCTCAAGGAAGAGAAGCCAGGAAAAGTAAGAGAAGATGTTGCCTTCAGGAATCACTATTTATGTATAGCAAAAATAATGGTGTCAGGGATGAAATTCAGTTAAACATTGCGATTCTTTTCCTGAAATGCAAGAACCCCGTAGGAATTCTATGCCATTAATGTTTCTTTGGATTTCTAAGGAAATTGGGTGTAAACATAGACTTCCTACACAACACCAGGTACATCACACATATTTTAGAGTACTGAGATCTTTAGAGCCACATTTCCAGTGAGCTCAAAACATGATGCTAAATGTTTGAACATAAACCCCTGCCAAAAGTTCTGGTCATGCACATTACTGACGCTTCCATTTTTTTTTAAGTTGACAGCAGACAAGCCCTCCCTGCCCTAATTGTCATTGAATCCTCATCCATTTTAGTTATTGCAAAATGGAAAGGACACAGACTGCAGCTGTTTTCTTCTTTTCTTTTTGATTTTCATCAGAACTCCTTGTACCATCAACATTCTCCATTTCTTTGGCATACCAGTTTCCTGGAATTTGTTACACCGCTTTTGACTCCTGAGTTTCATATGCTTATGCTTATAGAATACTATCACAATTTTCTATGGAAAAAAATCAATGGCCTTGTAAGGATTTTACATAAAGCATCTAAATTTCTTTAGTGTAAGATTAGAAAGACAAATATTTTTTCCAAGAATAGTAACAAGAACTTGACAAAAATAAATCCCCAGGGACTCCTGGGGCTTTCAGTGAAGTATACAGGAGCTAAATTGAGGAATTTAAGTGTTTGTGTTCACAGACCTTACATAAGGTTATGATGATCCTATTCTGCTTTATTTGGGACTTCATGCATGAATATGACTTCCCATCCCGTTGTTACAGCAGATCTTACCGAAACCCAGGTTTAGTGGTTAATTCTGCTTTGCTCAAGGTTCATTAGGAGACAGAGCAATAGCAGTAAGGTGCACTGTGGGTTGCCCATGGACTCCCAGGGAAGCAGCTCCTTGGACAGCTGTTCCTTGAGTTGGAGACCACTCCAGAATGCAGCCAGAGCAATGGCCAGGGTGTGGTTCATTCCCTCATCTGGGAAACCCTAATCTCAGTCTTGGGGCAGCACATTAAGGAATGGATTTTAGTTTGGACCTTCAGAGGACACAACAGCAGTGACCAGTGCAGACAGGCCAGAGGCCCCCCTGGATAATTCCCTAATTCCAGGCTATTGCTCCTGCCATAATGCAGAGGTTGTGTGCATGAGCCATGGCATATAAGACACACACAGAGCAATTCTTGGATGTGCCTGGTGAAACAACCTGGAGTCTGCAGCCACCATTAGTGATGACAGACACCACATGGAGGTGCCCAGGGCAGTCCCCACAAAGGTCACTCATAAAGCACATTCCAACTCATTGCTTTGCTTTTGAGCACAAATCCAATTATTTCTGCTTTGCAAGTCAGGATCTTCAGCAGCAGCACACAGCAGAAAGCAAAACATACTTAGGTGATACTTCCTTAACTGTAGGCAGATCTGATTAATGAGGCAGGGCTGGAATTACCTTTTTTCTTCTTGTCAAGATTTCCTAAGTTGTGCAAAATTCCCCTTCTGATGCTGTTCATTCCCATTTAACTCCTGCCAAGCACGCTGAAAGCTAACACACTTCTCAAGCTGCACCAGCCAGCCATCCGTGTCTTATTATCCCTGTAAATATAATGAGAAATGATTTGATATTAACAGCTTCAGATTTATCTCTTTAGGTTGGAAATGCAACTCCCGCTGCAGTTCCAGCTAACTGGAAACATACCCAGCGACTTCAGCTGATGGAAATCACTGGAACGTGCTTCACAGCTTATAAACATGACATTTAAAAATGTTTAGTGCTTGAATTAATACTGCAAGCACTGCTTGTTCCTGCTGGCAGTGTTCCTCATGCACACAGCCACAAAGAATGAAACCAGCTATCATTACTAGTAACTGGTTAAAAAAATAAAAGTCTATTAGGCAAAATCTTTCCAGGAACTTTTAAATTACTGTCAGTGTTTAAAGATTCCAAGGCCAGCCAGTGGCATCCTGTGCTTTTCCCTGCTCCATGGACAGTCCTGACTATGCAGCATCACGTTACTGGACTAATGAAGCAGTCCTAGCCTTTTTTTTTCCTTTCTTTTTTAAATATTTATTTTCTAGTTACATATAGATATAAAATTCAAACCATTGGGAAGATCTGGCTGTTGAAAGAACCCATAGGGAATCCCACCTCTGCATTGGACCCCGCCATGGAGCTCCCAGTTCACCCAGCCTACAGATTATCTGTAGCTCTCTCTGTGCCAAGGCAGACTCTTAAACTAATCAATCCACACACAGGAGAAACTTATGTTGTCCCATAAAACTTAATATTAAAAGGATGAAAAAGTTATTTGACAAAAAAAGGGAAGGGGAGGGGAAGGAAAAGGAAAGGAAAAGGAAAAGGAAAAGGAAAAGGAAAAGGAAAAGGAAAAGGAAAAGGAAAAGGAAAAGGAAAAGGAAAAGGAAAAGGAAAAGGAAAAGGAAAAGGAAAAGGAAAAGGAAAAGGAAAAGGAAAAGGAAAAGGAGCTCACTCTTTCCATCAGCTACAAAGCTTTCCTGACTAACCCTATAACAACAAATATAGGATTTTTACACTATTTTCTTCATTCCTTTGTGTTACTCATCTACATAAATTTGTGCACAATCAGAATTGCGAATGCCAATACTCACAACCTTTTATAACAAAATTAAATGTACTTTTTCCTGAATTGGATCCTACTGATTTTCTCCCCTATTTTCAAATGGTTTAAGGAGAGCAAATGTGTCTTGGTGCACCCCCCCTTTCATCTATCTTTAGATTATTCCTCTTGACTGAACCTCCAAGGCCTAGGCATATTCAATTAATATACTCACACCTCATTCCTGATTTTCTCTCAAAGATATTAACTCCCAATTCCAAGTGATGCTGTCAGTTCAGAGCTCAGGTTGTCAGCAGTACCCAAGCCAAGGCAAATTAAAAAACACAAATCTATTAATGCAGTAATACCTGTTCCCAAAGTAAATTAATTATGTTAAAAGCTGCTCAACCAGAGCACTTAAAGGACTGTGCTACCAAGGTATATTTCCCAAACGGTATTAAGGTCTGTATATTTTAAAAATATATACATTTCCCATAAGAACATACCTTTGCTGGAGTTCAGGTGTCAGTCAAAGGGCAAGTTCTAAAAGTATTTTTTGATTTCAAAACTACTAGAAATAGTAAAAGCAAAACAAGAAACTCCTTTATCTTTTTCTAGCTGGAAATTCTTATTGCCCCTATGCAGCTTCAATGAGTCTTTAGAAAGGGGGGAAAAAGCATTTCCTCAAAATTCTATTAAATATTTCTGGTTGCTATATGCTGAAATACAATTTTATAATCATGGACTTTTTCTCTGAGCTATATGGAAAAGTGAATTGAAGACCTACTCAAAGAATAATATTTTATTCATTAAGGTAATAAGTTGGATTTTTTCATCTAATTATTTAAAAGTCTTCTTAGAAACCTTCCTCCAATGTACTGAAAATTATGTTTATAAGCTTTATATAGATTTATGTTAAAGTTTGCATTAACAGAGCCAACAAATAATGTGTTTTTCCTTGGAAAATGTTGTTACAATAAGTGTGCTTTATCAATAATATATTACAAGAACTCCACTGTGTCTTGATTTGAATTCTAAAACTCATTCATTATTGACCAGGACTGGGAGAAAAAGAAATATTATATTTGAAGCTGCATATGGCTACTTTTAAACTAAATTTTAGATTTCTACATATTCAAATTAAATTGTCCATCACAACACATTGTCCTACTCTGAGGAGCAGATCAGAATTCTTGACTTCAGGAATTGAATGTCTCAAATATTAGTGAGCATAAATCAAAAAAAAGCATAACCTGAACAGTCTCTGATTTTTATAGTACTATGACCAACTTGTAATTAAAATCAGATAAATTATTTCTATATTAAAAATCTTATTTAATTTTCCTTTCTACTTTCTTGGGACAAGAAGGGTGAAAAAATCTGATTTTTCTGTAGCACAAAACACATAAAAAGTACCTCCTAATTTTGATTATGACTATGGCTTTTTTTTTGTTTTTCCCCAGAATTCGGCTCTCTCAATTCTTCAGAATTTTATTCACCTGTCAGGAATCACATGGATGTTACACTGCAGTCAATTATGGCTCAGATTTGGATGATTCCTTATTTTTCTCACTCAAATAGATCCCATCAGGGTGCTGGGGAATAGTTTATCTCATTATTCTGAAATTATTTTTTCTCAAAGCTCAACACATGAAATGGGTGACTTTCCAGAAGTTCACATTTTGCTATTTTGCTTCTGTCATATCATGATTTATCTCTTCTCATCTTTTTTTTTTTTTTTTAATAGAAAACTATACCCATCCCATTTTGGTGCTGATATCCAGCAAACCTTACCTCTAGACAAAATAGGATTTTTTTCTAAATACATTTTTAAGTACAAAGAGGGGTTTTAATTCAGATATGGATAAGCAGGAAGGGGAGGGAATGGATTCTGTCCCACCCATGGAGCACCCTTCAAGCAGACTGAATATTCAGTGATTTTACATCGCCAGGTTGGTATGCCAGACCAAGATCATTTATTTCATGGCTCAGTTTGAAGTGCATGTTTTGGTTTGACTCTTAAAAATCAAACATTGGAACAAACCCAGCTTTTCTCCCAAAGGAAATGGAAACAGGTGTTCCACAGAGAAGGGCTGCAGGTCCTGGATGAATGATATGGCCCCATTTGTTCTCTGTGAATATTCTGCAACACCAACTGGCTCATATTTGACTTCAGAGGTGAAGTTAATTACAGAGCTAATTACAGAACTAATTTTGGAAGAGTTTTCAAACATTACAGTTCTGGATAAATCTTAACCCCTCTCCCACTCGGGGTTCCTCCTGAGAAGCACCCACATTTTATTTTTATTATTTCGTGAATACAAACAACAGCTCTGAATCTAAGGATAAAGTAAATTCTGTTTATCTACAGCTGAAATGCAGTCTCAGAACATCAGTGATTAATAGCACTTAAGTAATCAATAGAAGTTAAATCAATAGAAAGAACAACTAACTAAACATGCACAGAGAAAGTTAAATAAATCCTTATAAAATTTCTTTCTCTTGCTGCTACTGCTGTTTTCTCCAAGTTCAGTAATTTTACATGAAAAGAAAACGCTAGGTAATGTGTAATTATATTTTGTATAGTGTAGCTGATGCCCAAAACTGTGATACTTTGTTATATCCCATCTTTAGGAGGTATGTAATACAATTCACTGGAGCAATTGAAATTAAAAATGTATATGCAAGGTTTAAATGCTCAAAGGAGAGCCCTAACTAAAACAAATCATGGTGCTGAAAATTTAAAGAGTTGCAATTACAGTGCCTTTGTGCTCCTTGGATAAGCCAGGTTTGTGCAGCCGAGCCTCTGCCATCAGTGTTAGACAGGGCTCAGCACTTGAGTGAGGGTTCTGAGGGTGCAAATTGTAAATAACTGCTGTTATTTAGGCCTCCTAAACATGAAGAAGTCCTGCTGCAAGTCCTTCTGCTGAATTAGCTGTTCCTCTTGCAGCTGGACCCACCTGTCCTGCTCTTCGCCTTGGCTCCCCTCCTGCTGCCCGTTCCTGCACAGCCTCTGCACGGAGCTGGAATTCTGCTGGGAGGAGCAACACAGCCTCACTCTGCTGCTGCTGCTGTGAAAATCCTGCTTTGCCCCAGCTGCGCTCTGCCCTGGCTCCTGTTGCACCCACATGGAGTCTGGTGGTGTTCCTAATTGGAGGAACAACACATCTCCACTGTCACAGAGATTTTAATCTTCCCACAGAGCACATTTATAGGCAGGCTAAACAGAAAAACTAAGTTCTATCAACTCTCCCAACCAACAGCTGGAATTGAACTGTTAGGATACACACATCCATGGCTCAGCTGCTCTCCTTCACTGCTTTAAAGTCAGAGACATTAGAGTTGGACTGTTCAAAGAAGAGAAATGGGCCCCTTTCACATGATCCATGTCACTCTGAAGTTAATGTTTTATGGGCACACAAGCTTTGCTACAGAATTTCTTTCTGCTTAGTTATAAAGGCAGCCTCAAGGACCATTCAAATAACACCCATCCCTCAGGTGGCATCCAATTAATAAACATCTCCAGTCACATGAGATAACCTCCGTTCCACAAAATCAAAATCTTCTGGTGATCCAGATTGATAATTTCCACCTTCCAGAGAAAGGCATTCAGTTTGAAGACTGAAGCCCTTTATGTATCAGAAAGGGAAGATGGAGAGGGACAGTTCCTCAGGAACTGCAGGGACAGGAGCCAGGGAATGGCTGCCAGTGCCAGAGGGCAGGGCTGGATGGGATCTTGGGAATGAGGAATTGTTCCCTGGCAGGGTGGGCAGGCCCTGGCACAGGGTGCCCAGAGCAGCTGGGGCTGCCCCTGGATCCCTGGCAGTGCCCAAGGCCAGGCTGGACACTGGGGCTGGAGCAGCCTGGGGCAGTGGGAGGGGTCCCTGCCATGGCAGGGGTGGGATGAGATGAGCTTTAGTGACCCAAACTATACTGGGATTCTGTATCAGCTGTGCAAAAGCAGATCTGTACCTATGCATATTCCTTAATCTGTCTTTTGATTACAACTATAAATACATTCCAGTATTTGAGCTCTTTTCTCCTGCCTGATGCACTAATTAATACTGTCAGTATATAAAATAACAATAATAAAATCAGAAAGATATTTCTTTACCAGAAAAACCCAAGCAAAATCAAACAGCATCCTGCAGATGCTGACAATGTTTGAACACTCAGGAGCAGAGCAGAACATCATTAATATTTTCAGTGCCTGGTACTTTTTTTGTGTACAGAACATGGTTACAAACAGTCAGGATGCAGCAACTGAAAGAAGCTTTGTCAAGGAGCATTCCAAGCTGCTTAAATCTGATCTACCATCATTATTCCGTTGAAGGTGTATCATAAGCAGCTCAGTAAGACACATGTGAAAGAAGTTATTGCATAGGAAAGTTTGGCTTTTTACAGCATTGCCATCAAAATTTACTGCTGTATTAAAGATCCTAATTTAAAAATAAGTTTTTCTGCCTTTTTATAGTATGTGATATTTTATAGAGATTACACTCATGGAGGAACCTGGAAACATAGTAATTAAAAGCTTGAAGATCTTCTAAATGCCAAAGCTATTCCATGGAATGATCGAGCCCATTAAAAAGTCATTAATTATGTCAGAGAACATATTCCCCAAGATTAAATTATTCCTGAAGGAAAGACTAAAGCAGTTTACAGGCCTGTATTTAGGACCAAAAATAGTCATGGAAAAAACCAACACAAGTAACCAGAACAAAAATAAAAATGTACTGTGACATAGGCAGAAAATCGTTTTTAATATATTCCACCTTTGTTAGGTGATTGGAAATTTATAATAAGCGGCAGTACAAGGGTTGGTTTTTCAATGTGTGAAAAAAGCAGCCTACATTGTAAATATTTTGCTGTCTCCTCAGACCACATATGTCAAACCTATTTGTGAAAATAAAGGAAAGGAAAAGAAGAAGGGGGAAAGAAGAAAAATAGAAGCTCCATGATTTCTCTTGGAGCCATTCAGAGCCCTCCTGGAAAAAACTCCAGGTTCCCTGGCCAAATCCAGCAGCAGCCCAATACAACTGGTGCATTTCAAGTTCATTGGCAACCAATGGTCTGCTGATTAGAGGAACAATAACTCATCCAGAAAACACACAAAGCCTTCAGTAAAAGAAAGAAACACAGATGCAGGACTATATGAGGGAGCAAAACTATCTCTTGTTTTCTCTAAAAATCTAATTATTGTCTTCATCCAGGTGTTCCTTTTGCTGACTTGACTTTAACAAAATCACTTCACCCTGTTGGTGGATGCTCCCATGAATAAAAATCTCTGCTTTACTCCAGCAGAATCTTATTTGGGCAACAGTAAATATTTACCGACACAGAATGCTGTGCAGTCCTTACAAATGAATTTGGATTTATTTCAAATTTGAGGGTCATTTTCCATGGTCTCCTCATTAGTTGAGAAAGTAAGAAAACCATGTCAAAAGTGAAACGCTTTCATGAAAATGAAAGGCTGGATGATCCTTCTTGAATAAATAAGAGTGAAGAAGGAATTAATAGTATTATGAACAATGAAAGTCTTTAAAGGAAAAAAAAAAGTATGTATAGAAAACACCAGATTTTACCTAAAACTTGACAGGAATAAGTTACAGTGATTGTAGAGGGGAGGGAGGGGGTTTTGCCAATGAAGTAATTCAACACAAAGAAAGAAAAAGCAAATCACACCTCCTTTCCTTATTTGTGGAGATTAATTTATCTCTCCATCCCTTCTGTGTGGAATCCTAAAGGCATCCCTGGGAAATGCCCTGTGAATCTCTCTTGTACAATAAAGCACTTTGAACCATAATCACATGCCTGGGGGTAACAGCTTGTCTCAGACGAAGCTCCCTCCTGTACCTGCACCTCCAAAACATCTGAGAGGGTTTGAATTATCCTTTACCTGACAGCAAAGAGATCCCCTATTTCTTCAAACAGCACACACTGAAACTTGGAAAATACATGGCTGCTTATTTCTCCTCAGGAGTCTTGCACATCCATTTTGTTTCCTCTCCCGTCTCCTAATTGGTAATGAAGTTTTTAAAAACATCTTTCCTCCCCTTTACTATAACCCCCTCAGATTTAAATGGGCATTTTAAGATTTCTTAATTTAATATAAGAGAGCAAGATTTCTGCTGGTTCCAGAGCTGGTTCAGAAAATAATCTCACGCAGCTCAGGAGGGAACTGACCATTCACAGCAGAGCAAGGCAGAGAGCTGGACTGGGAGCAACTGCAGCCACCCAGTGCCAGCCTGTCCTGACATCCAGATTTAATCTGCATTTGTGCAGTCCCTTGGATGGACACAGCATGGCCACCAGTGACTTTGAAATGGTTACTGACCAATGCTCTCGCTTAACAAGAAAAAGGTAAAGGGGGGAACAACTACCAGAGAACATTCTGCACTCCTCTATTTCTGCTGCAAGTTATAAATATTTCAAGGGTTGACTGTGTTAGAAACGATTCTCCATCTTTCAAAAACAAATTTGCATGACAATATTTGGTGTTGCTACACCCCTTTACTTTCATGCAAAGTGCTGCTTCTGTGCCCATTTGAGAGGAGCTTTTTAAAAATCTTCCCTCCCCTCTAGTTTAAATACTCAAATTAAAATGGGAATTGTAGGACTCCTGTCCAATCTTTTAATATAAAAAAGGTAAAATCTTGGAGACTATTTTGAAACACATCTTTCTCAATTGCCATAGAGCAGAACAGAGTGGGCTACATTTTTATTGGCTCCAGGAAGTGCAGAAGCTGAGATTTTGTTTAAATGCTGCAGAGGATGTAAGATCAGAATTATTTATCTTCTTCCACCTCTTTTGCTGAGTCAGATTTAATTTTGCTTATTTTTCTCCTTGAGTTTATATAAGAGGCAAATAGTCTGAAATACTCCAGCCAGGACTTCTTTTATTTGGGTCACTGCTCCTCTCTGGGGATGGGCAAAGCTTTGTTCTGCCATCAGTCAGTCTTTATTTCCTCTCTGCCACCTTTCCTGTCATAATATAATATAATGCAATATAATGCAATATAATGCAATATAATGCAATATAATGCAATATAATGCAATATAATGCAATATAATATAATATAATATAATATAATATAATATAATATAATATAATATAATATAATATAATATAATATAATATAATGCAATATAATATAATATAATATAATATAATGTAATGTAATGTAGTGTAATGTAGTGTAATGTAATGTAATGTAATGTAATGTAATATAATATAATATAATATAATATAATATAATGTAATGTAATGTAATGTAATATAATGTAATGTAATATAATGTAATGTAATATAAAATAATATAATATAATGCAATATAATATAATATAATATAATATAATATAATATAATATAATATAATATAATATAATATAATATAATATAATATAATATAATATAATATAATATAATATAATATAATATAATATAATATAATATAATGCAATATAATGCAATATAATGCAATATAATGCAATATAATGCAATATAATGCAATATAATGCAATACAATAAATATAATGAAGATCAGCAGCCATGGAGTTTATTAATGCTGAGGTCCATTTTCACACTGTGTCTTTGAAGTCCTAAGGAAAATGTGCTTTGAGAACCACATAATTTCTCTTCAGTCAGGAGATGTTAACAGCCATCATCATTGCATTAGGCAACAAAACTGTGTAGAAGGCAATGTCTTGGCACTGTGCTGGCACTGGTAACAGTCACAAGAATAACTGCCTTAATCTCCCTGTTTTCAGGAGCACATACACTTTATAATAACTGCTTGCCTACATTCTGAGAAACAGTCCCAGCTCCCAAGACAAAACTTTGCTTATGCTCTACAAATTCATTTCTTCAGCTGTTTCTGAAGCACATGTATGTGTGTTCTATTCCTGACTCCCTTCTTCCTTGACTCACAGCTGCAATTACTTAGAAATATGCCTACAAATTATCAAAATGCAGTAACTTCTGTATCAACGAATGTAATAAACTGTGTTGATGCTGGGGTGATAAAATAAATTTCACAGCAGTTTAGCTGGAAAATAATCATGCAGGAATGTGCAGAGCCCTGAAATCCTAACAGGAGGTGTGGGGAGATCAGCATTGAACAACAGAAGGTGCAGCTGTGTAAACACACATGCACTGCTGATTTAGGCAGCAGGACAACAACCTGGAGCAAGTCAGTTTGGACCACTCACAGAAGTGACTTAAGCACCATCCCAGCAGGTAAACCCTCTAACAAGGTGTGTTGGAGAGGAGTGAAAAGAAAGCAAGCACAGTCTGGCTCCCTTGGCTCCTGCAGTGCCTGCTGAGACAGGGAGTTCCCTGGGTATTGTTTTCCCTGATCCCTGAATGAACAGAGGGTTTGCCTCTGGAGAAGTGACAAACATCCCAGAGCTGTTACCTGTGAGGCTCCATGCAAGCTCAGCATCGTGAATGGGACCGCCTGGGGAAAAACGAGATAGATCTGTGGGATCTGGTCCAGCCCTGCAGGGACCAGGTGTTCCAGCTGTGAGGGGCACTCCTGGGCATCCACAACATAGGGAATGGGAACCTCCTGGGCTTAAACATCAGAAATAAGATCAATTCCAGCATTTACCCAACTGCATGGAAGAGATGCAAGAGCACAGACATTGTAAATATTCCAAAACTTAGAGGTGTCCTAACTCATTCTCCCTTCTCTGAGAGTCACCTCAATATCATATAGTCTTTATCACACAATTTTCAAAAGCAAGTACAAGAAAGCTGCTTTGAACAAACAATCAAAATAAGATATTTTCCTTTTGTTTATATTTTATTTACAGGCTCTTTTTGTTCATTACTCGTGGCATGTGTTTTCCCTATTGTCTATGCAAAACATTAATTCATTTTGATTATACTCAAATCTCCACTTATCACCACACATATCTGATCTAATTAACATGAACTGATGAATGTTACTGCCACTAAATATAATAAGTGAAACCCCTAACAGTTGAATAGCTTTACTTGATAAATATAATATTTTAGGAGAAAAAATAGTCGCAATTCTTCTTTTCTACTATAAACCATTTAAGAGTTCATGTTCTATTTATGTGAGGTTATCAAGATGCTGAATCAGAATTTAAACATTTATGTGAAATAATTTATTGAAGTCCTGCTAAAACCTCAGAGCCCTCAATGGTTGAACTGGGATCTAGTGACAAAGCCAAAGATCAGCAAAAGATCTGTCCTCTGCAGAAAGGTGAGATTAGGGAAAATATTTTTTATGCAGTAAATTTAAAGAAGACATTTCTCATGTATTGTATCTACCCTAAGGATAAAACTGTCCTGAAATACTCCTTGAAGGACCCCAATACTTGTTGTGTTAAAAGGATTTGTGGTCTGTCATTAATAAAATGCCCAAACACCTTCTAATGTTCCAGAAATCCCAAAAATGTTGTGGTTCCAGGCTGCCTGGAATAGGAGGCAGTTTGTGTTTATGGCAACAAACATCACCAACAGTCCATTGGTAACAATTCAAATTGAGTTTGTTGACCTTGACCAGCTGCCAGACACCCACCCAGCCACTCATTCACCCTCCTCAACAAAATGAGGGGGAAAATAAGATGAAAGGGCTCATGAATCACAATAAAGACATGGACATCATCAGAATTTGGCATGATAAATAAGCTGGTATGAAGTAAAAAACACAGTCGGATCTAATTTACCTAAATTAATAAATGTAGTTTTGTGTTTAGGTCCATTTAATATCAAAAAAGAGGAATAATTAAAATGGAAAGTAAGATGTCTTCACCCCCTGCAGGTGAGAAAAAAGTTCATATTCATTTGCATATGAAAAAGGTTTTGATTGCTACATCATGAAATTCCATGCTAAATTATGAACATCCTAAGTGTAAGACCATAGGAAAGGTTAAGTCTCTTACCTACTTCCAAGAGAAATTATTTAAAAGAATTAAGTCAATGTATTTAATACCAAGAAATGATGACAGATCAGATGATAATATCACTCTTAGAATCTGGAAGATCACTCAATGTGTTGACCACATAAATTGGTTTTATATATGAGCACTTCATGCATCAAAAACATATTTTAGATTCAGAGGAAGCCCAGAAAACCCACACCACTTCCAGTGGGTTGAAACACATGCCTAAGGATTTTGGGGTAGAAGAGGGACTGCTTATACCTGCTTTGCTGAAGAAGGGATTTTGGAGACAGTTTGGAGATTGAAATTTCACTGCAATGAGACTTCCCCTCTACAGGATAAATACTTAAAGTGTCATTTTAAGGTTGATGAAAGGGACCTGCACCTTATAAATCAAGTGTTTACTGTGTGTGGTGAAAATCCAGTGTGACAGTCTGAAAAGCAAAGCTGATTAAGGAATACCAGGGAGCAAAAGTGTCCATAAGGCCAGATAAGCATCTAGATAAGAACCCACAAAGAAACCACTCAAAAAGCAATAGCAAGTTCAGCAGTGAAGAAGCAAACACTGATTTCAAAAACCAGAATTTAAAAATATTATCGTCCCCGTGCTCTTAAACCTGCAGTTTTCTTTAATATTATGTGTTCAAACCCAGTTCAATATATTAAGTTTTAAAAACTCGTGACCAACGACATAGGGGTTAGAGATTCTGGAATGTCATGGACAGCTAGAGGGTTTCCTGTGTAAATGATGTGCCCAAAGTTCAGAGGATGTTAAAACACTTGCTGCATTTTTTTGCCCCTTAGACTTTGTGGAACAGTGAACTGGAATATCATGGAGCTGTCCGAGGCCACTGCAATTTTGCAGCAGCAAAATGTGCCGGTGTTAGGAGCCTGTTATGTCCTTGTGCACCTTCCCTCAGGGAATGTGCTGTGGGTTAATAAGGCTGGAATGGACAGGGTGGTTCCTGGTGTGTCCTGCTCCTGCAGGACCATGAACCGGGTCCTTTCTGTCCCCTTGCTGTCCCCCCGCTCTGTCCTTCGGGGGCAGCGGGCACGGAGCAGCCCCCGTGGCTCTGGCAGAGCTGCCGGCCCCAGCAGCTCCCAGGACATCTCCTGTCCCCACATGCCAGAGCCCGGCCCCAGCCAACACGCCGGGCAGTGCTGGGGATGAGCTGGGGATGAGCTGGGGCTGTGCCATGGGCCCGGAGCTGGGGCGGCCCTGTCTGGCCTGCAGCACCCTGGGGACACCATGGCAACCCCGCTGCCAGGCCTGAGGCTGGTGCTAGGGCCGGAATCACAGCATATCCCGAGCAGGAAGGGACCCACAGGGACTCTACTCACTCCCATTACACTGATTCCAAGTATTTCAAGAAGACGAATTATCACATAGTCATGGAATGCATTGGGTTGGAAGGGACCTTAAAGCACATCTCATTCCAATCTCCTGTCCTGGACAGGGACACCTCCCACTGTCCCAGGCTGCTCCAGCCCCAGTGTCCAACATGGCCTTGGGCACTGCCAGGGATCCAGGGGCAGCCACAGCCTCCTGCTCACCCTCCCAGGGAACAATTCCTTCCCAATATCCCATCCATCCCTGCCCTCTGACAGTACTGTTGAGAAAATGCTCACATCAGAGGTTTACATCCAAAAGGAGACAGAGGAGTTGTAAAACTTCATTCAAATAAAGGGAGAGAGGCCACTGGAGCACATGCCTCTGTCAAGGTTTAGGAGGGCGCAGCCTCCTTTTGTCCTAAATTCCTGGTCACATGTTGCCCTTTTCCTTTCCTCATCAGCTGAAGTATTATGAAGATCCACTCTTCCTGAACCACTTAACCCATATCCTACCTTGAACCTGTTATTTTACCCCAAAGTTCAGAAGTTCAGCCTTGTGCAGACCCATTTATGTTTCAGGAGCCGAGCTCTCTGGGCTCTGCAACAAACCTGCTTCTTGGATTTAGCAGAGATGTTAAGACCCATTTCAAAACCGCTAACACCCATCCCCTCACCCATGGGATTGTTTGTGAAGACATTAGCATCCCATCCAGTGGGAGCCATTCCCTGGCTCCTGTCCCTGCAGCCCTTGGCAATTGTCTCTCTCCATCTTTCCTGCAGCTCCTCCAGGCCCTGCAGGGCCACCCTGAGCTCAGCCCAAAGCTTCTCCTGTGCAGGTGAACAATGCCAGCTGTGCCAGCCTTTCCTCCCAGCAGAGCTGCTCCATCCCTCTGCCCATCCTGGTGCCTCCTCTGGGCTCTCTGCAGCAGCTCCAGGTCCTGGCTGTGCTGGTCCAGGGCTGGGGCAGCTCTGCAGGTGGGGTCTCACCTGAGGGGCAGAATCCCCTCCCTGCTGCCCGCGCTGGGCTCAGCCCAGGGCAGGGCTTTAGGGTCCCTTAAAATCCCAAAAGTCCCTTAAAATTATGAATCATATTATAACAACACTGCATAGCCATAAAATCGGACAATATGTGTTCTCCCTGTGAATGAAACTAACACTAAAAGCTTTGAACTATACCTATTTATCAAACTTACCACTTTTATCTAAGCATTATTATGTATTTGAAAGAATAGGAAACCAAACTTCATAGTATTAAAATTTGCTATCTAAAATTAATTCATTGGAATATATGATGATTGTATCTTTTCATGCACTTCAGCTGCAAGAGAGCTATAAATCTCAAGTTCATTTCTGAAGTTTTTCTGTTTCCTAAATGAGGACACAGATTTAAAAAAATTTTTTAAAAAAGGAAACCAACAAAACCAAACCATAAACCAACAAAAAAACCCCAAATGCAATGAGCCTCTCCAAGACTGAAGAGAATATATAATAAGATTTAAGATCCCCCATCATATGCCAGACTCAAATGTTGTTACATACACATTTGAACTGACCCAGAGCAAGACTCCAAAATTCTGTTCTGCACAGCTGGTGCAATGTAATATTCTTTTACTGCCAAGAATATGTGTCAGCGCAAAGAGAACTGGATGACTTATTAATATTGTTCCTCTAACATTTAGGCTTTTATGAGGACATCCAGAAATTTCAATAAAATATATAAAAAAAATATTTTTAGCACAGAATGTTATGAACAAAAATTTGGTTAATATTTTTTTGTTTTAAAAAGTTACCACTACTGCTGGGCTGCGGCCTTTGTTATTGTAATCACGGGTCGTTGTCGTTAATGGTTGTTTTTGTATTAGTAAAAGCCCTGGCTGGGGCGAGGTAATGGCCCTTCTCCTGGGTGGGGACCTTGCCCGAAGCTAAGTTTTACCTTTCTCAGAATAGGGAAGACACCTGAGAAGGTGGGGGGGGTTATGCAAAGTGATTCGCAAGACCAGAATGCTTTGTGGGACCCCCATCTCCAAACTCATGGAGAAACCCCAAAAACAACGAGCCACCTAAGAGTTGAGAGACTAGAGTGATGTCTGGACGTGAGGAACCGAGTGCTGGGCCTGCAGAGATGCGGGAAACCTTCGTCGTTCCTCACCCTGTCCTCGAGATCCCCCCGGGCCAGGACTAGGAGAGGAGCGAGACCCGGACCAAGGTAACATCTTATGGGATCAAGCCCTGAAGGCTCCCAAGAGGATCTGATCCCCAGCTCTGCCCCTGGTGGACAAAGCTGCGCATATCCTCCTCCTCTGAGTGGCCTTGGGAGAGACGACGGACGCTGCAGACCGTCAAGCCGCCCAATCCTGAGCTGATCACTTTTAATAAAGGCATTACACAGGAGAAGAAGTCTCCTGGCCCTTTTTGTTTATTTCAGCTGGGGCCTCGTCCGGGATAGCCACGCCGCAAGAGGACTCAGGACTGGCCATCTTGGATCTTCAGAGGGACCGGCTCAGGACAGCGACGCAGAGGAGCACCGGAGCACCGGACTGGTGAGAAACTCGGTGGCGGGAGCGGGAGACGTGCGCATGTGTGTGTGAGTGAGACGAGGGCCGGCAGCCGGACCTTCGAAGCGAGAGTGGACCCCTCAGTACTGCGGTTCCGTCTTTTCGCGAGAAAAGCGGCCAGGAACAGGGGGACGCGAGTGGAATTAGCGTGAGCGAAGTCGTCTCCCAAGGGGGAATAAAGGGCCCCCCCACTCCGGGCGTGCGGAGTGAATTACTGTGTATGAGTGGCACGCACCCCAAAGTCCTGACAAAGGGAGGTCAGGCACTTTTGTAGGTCTCGAGAAGGATTCGAGTAAGATTTGTCAGTCCCGAGAAGGATTCGGGTGTTTCACAAGCCCTGCAGGCAAAGTAAGTCCTGACAAAGGAGTCAGGCACAAACCCCAGCGAAGGAGGCTGCGGTTTGCTTTTAAGTCCTGATACGGTGAAGCCTAAAAATTGGCAGGTTAGGCAAACTAAAAATCAGGCAGTTGTTTTTCCTGACTGAGGGTGTCAGGCACGACCCGGATTCTTGGCCGTGGCTTCGTGTGTTTAAGTCCCGATAGATGTAAGACCTGACGCTGGGAAGTTGGGCAATCAAGAGATTGGGCAGTTGTTTCAGTATAAAGTCCTGGGCATCAGGCAGTAAATTTGAAGTTCAGTGGAGGAGGCTGGAGCTCCTCAAGGAAGGTTTTTTTTGAAATTCCCGGTCAGTAGAGGCACCTTCGGGATTTTTTTGAGACTTGAAAAATGGGATGTTGTAGTAGTAAAAAGACCGGCAAGAGACTGAGGTATATACATCCCAATAGTCCCTTAGGAGAACTGTTAGTAAAATGGGATTCTATAGAGGCCACGGAGGGATTAGATAAAGTGAAAATGATCCATTATTGTATGGAAGTCTGGCCAGAATTAGAGGTGCAAGGAGGATGGCCTTGGTGTGGGACAAAGGATAAGTGGATGTGCCAACAATTAAATAATTATCTGACAGCTCGAGGGGATACTGATCCTGAGCAATTATTGTATGTGGCTTGCTGGTTAAAGAGTGCTGTTGGGGATGAAGGGGTGCGAATTTGTAAGGTACAGAGTAAGAAAGAGGGGAATGAAGAAGGGGATGATAGAACTAGCAAAAGATGGGACCCCCTGGATTATTTGCCTCCTTCTGCCCCTCCACCTTATAATCCTTTTCTTCAAGCACCTCAAATGGCAGGTCCGGTTCCTCCCCCGGCTGCAATCTCATTACCACCTGCTCAAACTCCTCCTTCTACCTCTTCAGCTTCTGCTATGATAAACCCAGTATCTCCTCCAGTCCCTTCTGCATCACCACAAGTGCCTACTCTACCTGGTGCATTCTCCACCCCTTCTCCAGCTCCGCTTAATAACTACTCAGGCTCTTCTCCCCCTCCTATTGCTGTCCCTTTACCTTCTCCTAGTTGGGACACAAATGCCTCCTTGCCCAGTAAACAGCTATCAGCAAATACACCTGCTGATGGGCAGAACATTCAGGGTAACCCAGAAAACCCTCAAAGTAGTTTGGCATCTGAAGATGGGCCGTACTGTAGCACCAGATCCAAGACCTCCAAGGCAGAGAGACTCTTTCCCCTCAGAGAGGTTCCTATGGGAGGAGTGGCGGGAGGTGTTGGCTTTGTGAATGCTCCCCTAACTGCTTCTGAGGTGAGAGGATTCAAGAAAGAGTTGGGGCATTTAGTTGAGGACCCAGTGGGCATAGCCAACCAAGTGGATCAATTTCTAGGTCCAAATATCTACACTTGGGGGGAGATGAATTCCATCCTGAGTATATTATTTTCTCCAGAAGAGGTCCAGATGATAAGGGCGGCTGGCATAAAAATTTGGGAGAAAGATAACAGTCCAGGACCCCAGGTGCCATCAGGTGAACAGAAATTGCCACTAACGGAGCCCAACTGGAACCCTAATCAGGAGGAGGGGAGGAAGGCCATGATGGAATATAGGTCTTTGATAATACGGGGGATCAAAGAGTCAGTTCCCAAAGGAACTAATACACAGTTGGCATTTGAGGGTACACGAGAGAAGGATGAAGCTCCTGCTGCCTGGCTTAACCGCCTAAGGCGGAACTTTCAGTTGTACTCTAGAATAGACCCAGACACCCCGGAAGGTCAAATGCTACTAAAAGTCCAATTTGTTACCAAATCTTGGCCTGATATATGGAGAAAACTTGAAAAGATGGAAGATTGGCAAGAGAAGGACATTAATGAGTTATTAAAAGAGGCATTGAAGGTGTATTTAAGGAGGGAGGAAGATAAAGCAAAGGCCAAGGCTAAGATCATGGTTGCTGTAGCTAGAGAAAGTGCAGGGTGGGCGGGTCCACCACCAGGAGGAGGCAGAGGTAGGCCAGTACTGACCGGGGCACGAAGGGTTGGGAGACCTCAAGAAGTCCCTTTGAGAGGACGACAGTGTTATTACTGTGGGGAGGCAGGACACATCAGGAGGTTTTGTAAAAAGCTCAGTCTCGATGAGGCAATAGCCAAGGAACAGGACAATTTAGGAAGGATTCTTAAGGGGAAGGACTAGGGCTGTCAAGGGCTTTTTACTATAGGGGACCCGATGAAACATCTAGAAGAGCCCTTGGTAAATTTTGAAGTGGGACCCCTAAATGAGGAATTTGAATTTTTGGTTGATACAGGGGCAGATAAGTCCTGTCTCAACAAAATACCACAAGGTATGGAAATTGGGAGACAATTTTGTGAAGTATTGGGTGCAGAGGGGAGACCATTTAGAGCATCGGTGATTGAAGAAGTGAAAATAATTGGAAACTCAAGGAAATGTAAAGCTAGTTTTCCTTATCTGCCTAACTTAGAAAAAAGTTTGTTAGGAAGGGATCTGCAAGTCCATTTGGGGGTTGGGATTGTTCCAAGGGAAGGGAGGATGGTAGTACAAGTGATGAAGCTGTCTCAAGGAGATGTTGCAGAAATAAACCCTGAGGTATGGGCTGAGGGGGGAAAGAGAGGTTTATTAGACATTCCACCGATAACAATAAAAATGCAGGATGATACCTCACCCATACGGGTTAAACAGTATCCGATTTCCCTAGAAGGAAAGAAGGGGCTTGCTATAGTTATCGAGCAACTGTTGCAGGAGGGAATTTTAGAACCCTGCATGTCACCACATAATACCCCTATACTGGCAGTTAAAAAGGCTGAAGGGAAATATAGACTGGTACAAGATTTGAGGGAAGTCAACAAAAGAACCATTGCCAGACATCCAGTTGTGCCCAACCCATATAGTCTCCTAAGCAGAATTCCAAGAGAACATGCTTGGTTCACTGTCATAGATTTGAAGGATGCTTTCTGGGCGTGTCCTCTGGCAGCAGAATGTAGGGATTGGTTTGCCTTTGAATGGGAGGACCCGAGTACGAAAAGGAGACAACAGCTAAGGTGGACCCGATTACCACAGGGGTTCACTGAATCCCCCAATCTCTTTGGACAAGCTTTAGAGAGTTTGTTGGAACAATTTGTCCCTGAACAAGAAGTGCAGATCTTGCAGTATGTTGATGACCTGATGGTATCAGGAAAGGAAAAAGATCAGGTCAGACAAAGTAGTATTAAACTTTTGAATTTTCTGGGGGAGAAAGGACTAAAAGTTTCCCAAGGGAAACTACAATTTGTGCAATCAGAAGTAACATACTTGGGGCACATAATAGGGGGAGGGTATAAGAAACTAAGCCCTGACAGAATTTCAGGTATTTTAGCTCTCCCGGCCCCAAAAACGAAAAGAGATGTGAGAAAACTCCTGGGCTTGTTCGGGTATTGTAAGTTATGGTTGGATCAATACACACAGAGTGTGAAATTTCTGTATAATAAACTAGTAGATCCAGAACCCCTAATTTGGACAGCTGAAGATGATCAACAATTGGAAAACTTAAAAAACAAATTGTCTTCTGCCCCGGTCCTAAGCTTACCAGACCTCAGGAAGGGCTTTGACCTGTTTGTGAGTGCAGAAGGAGGTATAGCCTATGGAGTATTAACTCAAGAGTGGGGAGGGTGCAGGAAACCCGTGGCTTACATATCCAAATTGTTAGATCCAGTGGCTAGAGGCTGGCCAGTTTGTATACAGGCAGTAGCAGCAACTGCAATCCTGATAGAAGAGACTCAAAAATTGACCTTACAGGGAAAAATTAAAGTGCATACTCCACATGATCTTAAGGCAGTACTGAGACAGAGAGCTCCGCAGTGGTTAACCGATGCTAGAATATTAAGATATGAGATAATACTAATGAATACAGAGGACTTAGAATTTATCACATCAAATGCCCTCAATCCAGCACAATTCCTAATGGGAGAGCCTATAGAGAATTTAGAACATGATTGTCTGGAATTGGTTTATCTCCAAACAAAAGTAAGAGAAGATTTGGAAGATCAGCCTCTAGCAACTGGAAGAAGCTTATTCATAGATGGCTCTTCGAGGGTAGTAAATGGAAAAAGAGCTTCAGGTTATGCCATTATAGATGGAGAAACATTACAAATTGCAGAAAAAGGGAAACTATCCCCAAACTGGTCAGCCCAAAGTTGTGAAATATATGCCCTGAAAAGGGAACTGGACTTACTGGAGGGGGACCGGGGAACCATTTATACAGACTCCCAATATGCATATGGGACAGTTCATACATTTGGGAAAATATGGGAGGAACGTGGGTATTTAAGTTCAAAGGGAAAGAGCTTAGCCCATGAGAACCTAGTCCGATCAGTACTAGAGGCCCTACAAAAACCTATAGGAATAGCAGTGGTCCATATAAAGGGGCACCAAAGAGGAGACAGTTTAGAAGTTAAAGGAAACCGACTGGCTGATCAGATAGCCAAAGAAGCAGCTCTGGAACCAGGGGACCCAGTAAAAATTTTGAAGACAGAAACGACACCTGAAAAAGGGGAGGAACCTATATTTAGTGAAGAAGAATTAGAAGCAATAAAAGATTTAAAGTTACATCAAGGACAACAGGGAGAGTGGTTAACCTCAGATGGACGGGTGTTTTTGAATAAAGCACTGGCTCGGACAGTGCTAACAGAACTACACAAATTAACTCACTGGGGAGTCCAAGGACTATGTGATCATTTCCTAAGAAATAACCTATGCATCGGGGTATATAGCCTGGCTAAAGCTGTTACCAGAGGGTGTATCATTTGTCAAAAAGTGAACCAGAAAGTTATGAGAAAAGTAGCACCTGGAGGAAGGGAATTAGCCTTGAGACCCTTCCAAAGCATACAGATAGATTTCACTGAAATGCCCCCAGTGCAAGGATACAGATATTTACTGGTTATAGTTGATCATCTCACACACTGGGTAGAAGCCTTCCCGACCAGGAGGGAAACAGCTCAAGTCGTGGCAAAAGCAATCCTAGAGAATATTATCCCCAGATATGGTATTGTGAACACCATAGACTCAGACCGAGGTCCACATTTTGTGTCCCAAACATTACAAAATATAATTGGGGCTTTAGGAATGAAATGGAGGTTGCATACTCCGTGGCACCCCCAGAGTTCTGGGAGGGTGGAGCGAATGAACAAAACTCTCAAAAATGTATTAACTAAATTGATTGAAGAAACAAAGATGAATTGGCTGAAGTGTTTGCCCCTAGCGCTATTGCGCATCAGAACAAGACCTCGGGCTGACATAAGAATTTCACCTTATGAAATGATGTTTGGGCTGCCATTCTTGTTAACACCTTATAGCACAGGAGACTATCTGGAAGGGGAAGAAGCTACCAGAAAGTATTTAGAAATAATTGGAAGAACTCTGGAGGGACTTAGAAAGAAAGGATACCTTCCTCAAACTTCCCCTCTCGACACAAAAGTTCACAACATTAGTCCAGGAGATTGGGTTTTGATAAAATCATGGACTACGGGAACATTAATGCCTAAATTTGAAGGCCCCTTCCAGGTGCTCCTGATCACAAATTCAGCTGTGCGGACCAAAGAAAAAGGTTGGACTCATATCACAAGAATAAAAGGGCCAGTCTCACCCCCAGGTACAGGACTGGATCCAACATCAGCTTCCCCCTCTGGCATTGGACCAGAGTCTACACCACTCTCACCCCCCGGCGCTGGACGAGATTCAACTGCTTCACAAGCTAAATCACCTGAGTACACTGTGGTAAAAGGACCAAAGGATTTAAAGTTGACTCTCAGAAGGAAGAGTCAAAAAGACTGAACTGTGTGGGAAAAAAATTGTTTGTTAAGAGTTCTAATATTGCTTAAAATGTTTTAAGACTGTTCTGTGTAAATTATGTTGGTAAAAAGTTTAGGACTGTAAATAAGTAATTCTGGTTAAGTTCCCCAATTTATTTCTAAAGACTCCAGGTTAATCCTCTACAGAACACTCCCCTGGGAGGGGAAACCAAAATTGGTAGGGAACGGACCAAGAGAGGTTTAACCAGAGAAACGGGTAGAAGGGACTCTAAAGAGCTTGGAAGCTTTTCCTCAGTAAAGTTCCCCAAGAGGCAAGGCCGGGTGGGCAGGCTGTGCACAATGACCCATACCGGACTCTTGGGAAGGGTAGTGCTGATGGCTCTGATTGCTGGTGGTGCTCTGGGGAGCCCAGCTGAGCCGTGCAATGAATGCTACCAAGCCCTCTGTGAGGAGGAAGTGAGCTCCTTGTCCAGAGTCCACATCAGTTCTAACCCTAATTGTGTTAACCTCTCCCAATTGGTCCTTTATCAAAAAAAATAAGAGAGTGTATTGGATAGTATACAATACTGCCACTTTTAGGCAGCCACTCCTAGGAGAGTGCCCTATAGGGGAAGCCTGGTTGTGCTTTGAATGGGATGCTGCTGAAACAAGCTCAGCAGATCTAGTAAAAAGCAAAGAAATGGTGAAAATGGTAAGAAAAATTGTTTGTTACAAGTATCTATATGGCTATACTGGAAAAGAGATAAACTCCTCTTGGAACACATTTCAGGGGAGCCTTAAACCCCTAGATTTGATCTTGTCTGGCAGCTGCGCCGCTAGAGTGATAAAACCAATTTTCTTATTACCCAAAGAAATTGGATCAAGTTTGGGAGTTCCTATATAATGATTTGTTGGGAGAAATTAAACAGAACAAGCAAAGTGGAATAGAAATTGAGAAAATCTAAAATTGTAAAAGTCAAATTCGGATCCCAATATCTATGTTAAACAAAGTTATTCGGCTCCAGGCAGTATTAAAAATAAAGAATTCAATTATTAGGAACATTTCTAACGAAATAAAAAGGTTAGCATGTGTAAATAATGAAGATCAAACTCCTACACTTGATCCCAGTGGGTGGGAGAACCTAAAGATTTTCAAAAAAGATGTATGGGAGAAGGTAGTTTTTCTCACTGTGTGTGTACTTGGAGGATTGTTCTTTTTACTATGCTTGTTTATCTGTTTTAGTAAAATAGTACTGGCCGTGCAGACCAACCTGAAGAAACCAGGGAAAGTAACAAAGTTAAGTAACCATGATTACCAAAGTGCACAAGGGATTTATAGTAGATTCAAAACAAAAAATTGGCAGTTGATGCGAGCTTAGAATTTAAGCTCGATCAAAGAAAAAGAGGGGGGACTGTTATGAACAAAAATTTGGTTAATATTTTTTTGTTTTAAAAAGTTACCACTACTGCTGGGCTGCGGCCTTTGTTATTGTAATCACGGGTCGTTGTCGTTAATGGTTGTTTTTGTATTAGTAAAAGCCCTGGCTGGGGCGAGGTAATGGCCCTTCTCCTGGGTGGGGACCTTGCCCGAAGCTAAGTTTTACCTTTCTCAGAATAGGGAAGACACCTGAGAAGGTGGGGGGGGGTTATGCAAAGTGACTCGCAAGACCAGAATGCTTTGTGAGACCCCCATCTCCAAACTCATGGAGAAACCCCAAAAACAACGAGCCACCTAAGAGTTGAGAGACTAGAGTGATGTCTGGACGTGAGGAACCGAGTGCTGGGCCTGCAGAGATGCGGGAAACCTTCATCGTTTCTCACCCTGTCCTCGAGATCCCCCGAGCCAGGACTGGGAGGGGAGCGAGACCCGGACCGAGGTAACATCTTATGGGATCAAGCCCTGAAGGCTCCCACGAGGATCTGATCCCCAGCTCTGCCCCTGGTGGACAGAGCTGCGCATATCCTCCTCCTCTGAGTGGCCTTGGGAGAGACGACGGACGCTGCAGACCCGTCGAGCCGCCCAATCCTGAGCTGATCACTTTTAATAAAGGCATTACACAGGAGAAGAAGTCTCCTGGCCCTTTTTGTTTATTTCACAGAATAGGAAATGTAACAGGCTAACCTTAAGCAAAGACGAAGGATGCAGATATTCTCACAGCTCAGATTTCTACTGCTTTTAATCACAGGTATTTACTCCAGGTGAGGATGCAGCCTAAAAAAGTGTCTAATTCCTCTACAGTAAGTTTTGAGTCTCTTTTTCTAAACCCAAAGCTAATGTAAATTTAGAAGTATCTTCTGCCCACCTCATGCCCCACTCCTAAAATACAAATATAGAGTTAAAAGGAATGTAGAACCTAACAAGTAGGTTTGATTTTTCCCAATTGTAACCAGTCTAATCCAGGAAAGGAAGATTAAATATGGCATTTACAGCACTCTGTGCATTATATACAGGATGTTTTAGTTGTTTTACAAGGCCGAGTCCAAGTGTTAAGAAATCTCTGAATAAGAAAGTTCAAGATAAGCATATTTACCTTATAATTAGTTAGAGTTTTGAAAGCCTATCTTTGCTTCCTTCCTTGTCAACTGAAAATATCACAGAATCATGGACTATCCGCAGTTGGAAAGGACCCACCAGCATCATTGAGTCCAATTCCTGACCCTGCTAGGAACACTCCAAAATCTCACCCTGTGCCTGAGACCCAACTGGTGGGGTTTTTTAAAGAATTTTGACTTTAGATTTACTCTCAGGGTGGTTTTCTCATGGTTGATCATAGAGTCCAGAATGGTTTGGATTGAAGGGACCTTAAAGGCCATTTAATTCCACCATAGGGACACCTCCCACTGTCCCAGGCTGCTCCAGTCCCAGTGTCCAGCCTGGCCTTGGGCACTGCCAGGGATCCAGGGGCAGCCCCAGCTGCTCTGGGCACCCTGTGCCAGGGCCTGCCCACCCTCACAGGGAGGGAATTCTCCCTAATATCTAATCTGAACCTACTCCCTTCCATTTGGAATGCATTTCCTCTTGTCCAGTCACTTGTAAAACTTAAGTGAGACTTGCATCTATTAGAGAAATTGAGCAAATTTCAAGATAAAAGGGAAAAAAAGCTTTTTGCTCAGCAGATTCCTAATTTGTCTGTCTACCACCATTGGTCATGAGGTGTAAACTGGAGTGTGCTTAGGGAGATGACAAACTCATGTGATATGTTGAGTGCTACACATTTTAAAATTTGGCTGGGGCCAAGTGAATGAGTTCTTAAATTATCTTTTGCAATACTTAGATTGACCATAGATGCTATGTTTTGTGTTTCAAAAAAAAAAAAAAATTAAAAAATTAAAATGCTATGAAAAAGACACTCTGAATTATATTTGAGAGAGAACATAGGGTTATGTAAAAAAGCCCAGAGAGCTTTTGGATTGTGTTGTTATTTTAAATTTTAAAAAGAAAGAATAAAATTTTAAAAAGTTAAAAGCACCTGTAATTGTTCAAGTATGTAACCACTGAAATGTTGTAAAAATAAATAGATAACTTCTATTTTCCTAATTTTCTCTCTTGGAGAAATGAATTTACTTCCCCTATGATATGTGTAGAGCAACTGATTTATGAGTCTGGCTCCCAGTCTGGACAGATCCTGCTGAGTCACAAAATGGATTGGTCTGAAACGTGAAAGGGATGCTCATAATTCTGTGGATGTGAACACATCAAACTCAGAAAGGTAGGTTCTTCCTGCAATGTCATAAGGAAATAAGCAAAAAACTATAGGGATACTTAACCTATAAACATTTTGGTTTTTTTTTTTCCCCAGTTTTCAGTCCCAGACTTGGTAACTCCTTCCCAGGACATGCGGGTCCCACAGAGCTGTTACTGATTTCTGCAGGACTCAAGCACTTACAGATGTCCATCCTGCTCCTGGAACTTGGCCAGAGCTGCACCAAGTGCAGCTCTTTTGCTTTACTCTGCATTTCAACAGCTGAAAGTGGAAGAGGAAAAGCTTTGCATTTGTGGCTCCAGCATGGTGGTGGCACCCCTCAGAAAAATTGTCCCTGTTCTCTTGATCTTTGAAGTGTGCAATATGTGCTAGGATTCAGACTTTGTGCATGAAAAATGAAAATATCTCTGCAAAATCTAAAGTAATAAAAAGAGTATTTACATCAAGAATTAATGATTTAGGTAGGTAATGAGCCTAAAATAAAACTTTCTAGGATGTGCTTGGTTTCAGAGCTGTAAATGCGTGTGCACCCTGTAAAGAGCAGGAAACACAAGGAAGCAACATTAAAATTGAGAAGGCTTTTGGATCCTAGTTAGAAGCCTTATCCTGTATATTGTAAATTATCCCATATAACAGGATATTTATGCTTCATTTTCCTCTGACTTCAGAGATGCTCTTTTCACAGTTCTGCTGAGAGTATGTGAGACACTCACATGCTAAAATGAGAGTGTTGCAAGATCATCTTTCTCACCTTGGGAAGAAAGTGAGCAAATATTATTCATTATTCTCTGTAACATTTGTAGTGTGTCACAAAAAATAACACTCCAAAAAGAAAGAAAGGAAGGAAGGAAGGAAGGAAGGAAGGAAGGAAGGAAGGAAGGAAGGAAGGAAGGAAGGAAGGAAGGAAGGAAGGAAGGAAGGAAGGAAGGAAGGAAGGAAGGAAGGAAGGAAGGAAGGAAGGAAGGAAGGAAGGAAGGAAGGAAGGAAGGAAGGAAGGAAGGAAGGAAGGAAGGAAGGAAGGAAGGAAGGAAGGAAGGAAGGAAGGAAGGAAGGAAGGAAGGAAGGAAGGAAGTCCCAAATGGTAATGGGCATGGAATGCTGTTGAGGTCCTTCCAGGAGCAATTTGTTCCATGATTATTTATGCCTGCAAACCCCCAGCTCATAAACCAGTGTTTCACTAAAGAATACATCTGATAAGCATTAAATTCCCGTAGTTGTCACTAAATAATATTGACCCCATTGACTGCCTGTGAGTGTCAATGAAAACCTCCCAATGGTCGCTCTGAGAAATTCCTCACCCCTTCTCAAACATAGAGGATGGCACATCTAAATAAAGGAGCCATCAGCCTTGAGAGCTGCCAGGCATTATCATGGTACTCTTAATATACAATCTAATCTCTCTACATTAACTCTAAAATTGCTTCAGAACTTTTAACACACACTTCTGCCACACTGCGGTTTTTAATCTGTTTGTTTTCTAATTTGGAAAACACAATATAGTAAAAAAATTCATATGTCTGCTATTGCTTCCACTAATTGGCCCATGAGTCCAGTGGGGATTGGTGATGAAAGGAAGGAAATAATTAACAACAGAAGGTTGTCGTTCAGGGCACAGCTCCTGATCCTTACATGGCTGACACTGAAAAAATTAACAATTTTTTATTCTCTCACTATCATGTTATTCTCATAATCACAACATGGGTCAGGGTTTGACATCTTTCTTATTCAGGGTTTGACATTCTTTCTTATTCAGTTTTATTCTACAAAAATGCCATATTATATTTAATTTAACTGTCCATGATGCCTTTGAGTGACCATGGAAACAGAACAATCATAAATAAGGTTATTTTAAAAAAAAGACATTTTCCGTGTCTTCTCCCCCTCCCTTCCCAAAGGACAGTCTCTGTCATCCAACTCAATGGGCTGCAAAGATCCACGCTAAAATGTTTGTTAAAATCTATTCCTTTGGGATCCTTTTCTAGTGTTTGATGGCAGAAAAACCTTGTATTTACTAAACCACATTTCCAGACACCAGCTTGTGCTTTGAGACCTGGGAAATGATGGATGGAGCCATTTGTCTTGATAATAGAGGCTCTCCAAGCACAGAAAACCAGGAAGGAGTCACCAGTCCAAATTCTATTTAGACTCATGTGTTGGTAAACAATTATACTGTTCAACAGAGATTTTAATTAATATAATCACATACTAAAAGCATAAGATAAGAAAAATAATAACAAAAAATCATTGAATCAAGTAACTTTTTTTGTTTCTTTGATCTCCGGATTTTTATTTTACAGGATCAGCTGGGTTAGAAAAGACCTTTGAGATTATCAAGTCCAACCTATTTGTTAATAAGGATGAGCAAGAAATGGTCAGGATAAAACTCCTTTTGTGGCCCTGGCATCAGGCAGATATGGGAATGCTGCTGCTCACAGGTGGAAACTGATGATTCCAGAACTATGTACTGTGCTATGAAAATTAAACTTCTGCAGACTAATGACGTAATATTTAAATTCTTAAGATTGGTGGCCGTGGAGTGGAAAGTAACCATATTCACCAAGAGCCAACAGACCCAGCTGTGCTTAGTGCCTTCAGTGCTGCTTTCATTCTGTTCCTCAGCCATCAGTCTCTCAGAAGTCTGCTTCAATAACCCTCAGACACTCTCCTGTGTCAGCTGTGGGAGGAATTCTATTTAATTCCTGTCTTTATGGTGTTGTTGAGAAACAAAGAAAGATGCTTTATCATGACAAATCTGATATTCTAAAGTTTTCAGACAGAGACAGTGCTCAGAAGTTCATATGATTTTGATTAAATTCAGCTGACAAGTGAATGAATGCTGCTCCATTTACTGTTGTAAATATTTGTGGAATAGCAAGTCTGGGTGGAATAGAACTGCAGCAAAGGTTCCCAGCACCCTGAATACCAGAGAACCAGTTCATCTATGTAATAAAGTTTAGTTTAACTATGAAAATATACATTGCTTGGATTTCTTTGTATACATGTAGTTAGATCTATTGAAATATCAGACCTAAACTTTATTGTTCTCATGCCATTAGTGTTGCTGCAAATACTCACAGAAATAACTCTCCTATGCTGGTCATACTTAAATCACTCTTCTCAGGGTTTAGTGAGTTCTGGACAGGACAAGAGCTCTCACATGCTATGCTCATGAATGTTTTGGATGACGCCCTGTTTTCAGTTGTTCATGACTGTTGCAGTTCTTTACAGCCTCTTCCTTTACTTATTTACTTCTTTTGATGTATTGCAAAACATCTCTCTCTCCAACTTCTTCAGTTGTGTCATTCAGTCCCGCATCCTTTCCCATCAGGATCCCTCCCAAGTGTTATATGACTTCAGAAATCAAACATTTACAGGATTTTTGTCTGTATGCACTGCTGTGGGTTTGGGTGGCTCCCATCAGCCCTGTTTGCAGTTCTGGGTGCAGGTGACAGTGTCATCAGTCTGGGTTTGCAGTGTGGGCTGCAGGCCATGGGTGGGCAGCCAGGAACTGTTTGTTGGCAAGGACTGTGATGGACTATCAAAGACTGGCACAGTAATAAGCTGATTTCCACCCAAATGAGCTCATTACCTCCCTCTCGCCCTGCAGCTTTAGGACAGTGATTCATGTATGGGTTTGGGTATTCTGTGGTTGATTCTGATCACCCTTTACAGCTTTAAGTCTACAGTACGGCCCTTTGTTACCAAAAAGGGACATTGATTGCACAGTGGGGGAGTCTGCCAGAATCATGGCATCCCAGAATGGTTTGGGTTGGAAGAGGCCTTAAAGACTATTTAATTTCACCCCCTGCCAGTGGCAGAGACATCGTCCACTAGAGCAGGTTGCCCCAGGCTCCATTCCACCTGGCCTTGGGCACTTCCTCAATTTTTGTGCAATATCTGACATAAAGAAGTGATTCAGTCTCCCACTGCACCCAGCATAATGATGTCATCAATAACTAAAAGTGGTATTTATGAACTTTCACCATCTAGAGACAGTAAATGGACTTTGGACTGCAAGATATCAAAGCTCAAAAGACAATAGTTTAGAGCTTCCTCAGGTGTGTGAGGGGTTGATTGGCGATCCCAGGGTAACAGCAGGGGACAAGAATAAAGTGTCCTCTTTACAAAGACTTCATTGCTAAGAACACATCCATCAGATTGGAACATCATTAACCAGAGCACAGAAGGATTTAGGAGCGGAGTATAAAGTACATGGAAAGGCTTCTGAGCTGGCCAACATCTCCAAGTATCAGCAAGGTGTTGATGCCTCATTATTTAGTGATTATTACTGCTGTATATTCATACAATATATTCCAACCACAAGTCTTTCCAATGGAGCTGCACCCTCTCTGTTTCCCCCACTTGTTTGATTCAAGAAATGGCAATTTGTCAAATAGCACAAATACATTTAATTAGAAAGCAGAGGAACAGTCTCATTTTCTTTGCTATGAATAACAAACTAATTAGTGGCTGCAGCGTGTTTATTTCCTGTTTAATAAAAAGCTGACACACTGGTCATTAGTATCTTAGGATGTATTCAGCTTAATCTGCAAAGCATACCAAAATTAGCATAATAATTATGTCAGAACAAACAGGGTACAAAAATGTTTAGATGAATTTAACTCTTTAAATGATTCCATCTTTACACTAATGCAATAACTCAGGCAGTTGTAGTATTTCCCATTGTGTGCCACACTCTGATAAATTAAATGCACCTTGGCTACCTATATTTATTATCACACTCCTCCATCCATGGCTGTCATGACCAGCTCTAGGAATAAAATAGCTCTCAAAACAAAAAAAACAATTAATGCTTTATAGTATGTATATCCACACACAAACATAGCTGGGCTACCAAAAGGGAAGGGTTCATGTGCTTTCCTGAGGAGAGATATTGTGCCCTTACAGTTCTCATAGATTTATCTAATTATAAACTGACATTAGCTTGTTCTCATCTGCTCATTTACGTGTTTTTAGCATCTTATTTTTTTCCAAAAATAAATTAAAACACATGGAAGTTATATTAAGGCTGCCCAGGTAAAATCACAAAGTTTAAGTTCTAACCCTAACTTTTCAGCTGAACACATCTCCCTCTTTGCTAGGCACAGAAAATGCAGAGAAAAACACACATTTATTTCCATTAAATTTCCAATTTAAAGCTGAAATCCTAGTACAGGTTTGTAATTTTATTTGTTTAGATTTTTTTTTTTTCAGGATAAGAAGGAAGGATTAGGCAGGTGGAAGCACCTGTGGAAGTTCACCAATGTCTGTCTTTGCTGCAGCTGCATGTAAGAGTTTTATATAAGGTCTTTTCTGGGACAGGCATTTCCATTCTGCACCAAGAATAGCCTTCAAAAGAGGCATTTCTGCTCTCCTCAGATTGCATGAGAAACGAATATGCAATCATTTTACAAATGAAAGTCAGCAATCACCTGGAGAAATTTGAACTGACACATACAACTTTTTCCCCCCAGTGCTGACATCTTTCAATTCAATCCCTGCATCCCAGAACTATGAGAATAACAGGAGACCAAAAGGAGAAGTAGCTGCTTGGAATAAAATTGCAGACTGAGGAACACTGGAATTATTTTCACTTTCTTGAAATTTACATATAGACCACATGTACTAATTAATATTCTGATCTGTTCCTTCTTTTAGTGAAAACTTGTTTTCAGTGAAAAAAACTGGTTTTCCTCCTAAGTTTCCAGATATCATTCTTACAGAAGAAACTTTCTTTGTGACCATTGCCCAGCCTGACTTTTTTTACACCAGTGACCATCACCCAGAATGGGCAGAGCTCTGTGGTCTACCTTGATCTTCAAGCATTTCTACAATAAAAGGGCTCAAATTTTGGAGTCTTCCACTTAAGAAATCAATCCTTTGGCTTTTTATTATACTAAAAATGTGACAGAAAACAGAGATGCCAAAAGGAATTCCAAGGCTTCATGCACTAATCTCCTCTGTCCACTCTGACCTTGAGTGTCTGTCCTTTTCAGGTTTCATTTTGTTCCACTCCAAGACCAGGAACAAAAGCAAGCTCTGTGCATTCTCCTCTAGTCTTCAAGAAAACCTTTCACCTCCTGTGTGGCACTCTGATTTCTCACAACTCCCAAATCCACAATGGGATCTGTATCTCTTTGCTACAGCCATACTCAGGAGTTCTGGAGGGAACGATGTCTTCCCTCTCACATCTCATTTTTCCTAAAGGAAAGTAGAAATTTCTGAAAGAAGAACAAACAAAACACCCCCAAAAAAGCCATTCTTCTGGAAAAAAAAAACTCAACCAAATTCAACCATAAATCCCCCAAATTACAATGTTCAGCACAGTGACACTTGTAGAACAGCTTCCCCTAACTTTGAATAGTAACAAGCCATGACATTTTCAAATATTCTGGTTTTTATGAAGCAGCTCATAGAGAATTCTATTTGATATATTCCAATATGGATATGTTCTAATAAAACTTTAATGCAGTTTTAAATCTGGTCTGCTGATCCCGGATCAAAAGATCTCTTTCTATTGGCCTCAGTGTCAAGATGCTCCTGAGAGCTCTATATTTTATGACTTTTAAGCAGAACTGTGTTATTTGGGATGCCACCCTGCATGGCTGGCAGCACTGACTGCACTTTGTGTGCAGGAGACATTCTCCATTCTCCAGAGGGCAGGGATCCAGCAGGGCCTGCACAACCAGGACCCGGCCTGCACATGAGCCATGGGAGGTGGGGGGGTTGTGCCTGCCTGAGAAGACAAAACATTCAGGTGTGCACACTCATGGCACAGCAAAGTAATGTATTTGCATAAAGATGTATCTACAATTCTGCAGCTTTTCTTCATGGTAAGAAAAAAAATAATCCCGCGTCTGAACTATTTCTCAGACAGTAGATAATACCACTTTCACAGCGGCTGCTATTTATGTCTTAGCTGAGAAAACACTGTTCAGCAACTAAATCATCTTTGACTTTGAGGGGCACCAAGTTGCTGAGGGGGCTGGAGCAGCTCCCCTGTGGAGCCAGGCTGGGAGAGCTGGGGCTGCTCAGCCTGGACAGGAGAAGGTTGTGTGGAGAGCTCACAGCTCCTTCCAGGCTCTGAGGGGAGCCCAGAGAGGGACAGTTCCTCAGGAACTGCAGGGACAGGAGCCAGGGAATGGCTGCCAGTGCCAGAGGGCAGGGCTGGATGGGATCTTGGGAATGAGGAATTGTTCCCTGGCAGGGTGGGCAGGCCCTGGCACAGGGTGCCCAGAGCAGCTGGGGCTGCCCCTGGATCCCTGGCAGTGCCCAAGGCCAGGCTGGACACTGGGGCTGGAGCAGCCTGGGACAGTGGGAGGTGTCCCTGCCATGGCAGGGGTGGCATTGGATGGGCTTTAAGGTCCCTTCAATCCAAACCATTCTGGGATTCTGTGATTGTATGATATCCCATGTATGGCACTACCCAAAAGAACAAAACAACCAAAACAATGCAGTTTCTGCTCAAAACAAATATCTTAATTCCCTTATTAATTTGTTTAGCTGAAAAAGGTGGTCCTCATCAGTCTTCCTTCTGACTTGTTAATATTAAAATACCTCATCTGTCTTGGGGGAAAAGATTGAGAACTATTTAATTAACCAACTATGTGAGAATAAGCTGATACCTCAAGGAACCCCTATGGATGCCTATTAAATGTGTCTCCATATGGATGCATCTTGAACCCCTGGTTCCCTTTGTGTCCTCAGGAAGAGCTTCTCCTTGTTGGGAGTGTTTCTGATGTGCAGCATGTTGCTGCCTATTTTAGATGATGACATTTCTGAGAGCAGTTGGGTTGATAGACTTGTACTAACAAATATATCAACCCAGTCTTGGGGAAGATTAATATTTTCATGGCAAAGGCCAGCCAGGTGATAATGGCTTTTTGCTTCCTCAACACAACTTTTTAAGGAAGGTTACAGTAAATTAACCCAAGTCCTGTCTGTCAATCCATTTTCGGCCACGTGACATGTTTGCTCTTTGATAAACTGCTACAGTTCAGCTTGCATTGTGCTCAGCTAGGAAGAATTGGAAGGAAAAAGCTTCTCACGCAGACAGATTTAGATTCTTTGGTGATTTCGCCAAGGAATGATAAGCTTTATTTAGAAGAGAGTCCCAAAAGTGCAGGTCAAGGTGGGTGTTTGTAGCTTATGACTAACTTAGTGTAGAACATAAGGATAAAGGGCTTGATACTAATACATTCAAGACAGATTGCTGAAATGTGGAGAGTTTAGTTCAAGCATGGCTTAAAGAAAAAGGCCATGAAGCCATGCAATTGAGAGAAAAGTAAAAGGTAGTTGCAAAGCAGTTCCAAAAGCAGTTCCCAGGCTGATTTCTATAAACAATTAGACTCTCTCAGGCATCACTTTATAAACAATAAGGTTCTCAGGCAGTCTTCCCATAACAAGTGAAACACCTTCTCTGGGAAAAGATGGCACCCTGGGAACAGATGTGGAAGTTTTGGGAACCATTCATATCACAGTGGGAACACTGGTTTTGTTTTGTGTAAACAATTAACGGTATTGTAAAACAAAAGGAGTGGTTAGAGTTTTCTCTGTTAGCCTATCATGAACCTGGATTTTGGAATATGCATGAAGTTCGTTAACACTATTATTTAAACTGGCTGATCGATCAATAAACTTGAGTTCGATGCATTAAAGGATGGTCGTTCTCCCTTCACTTCAACACTGAAAGTAATTTTTTTTTTTTAATTTTAAAATAGTTTGGGTTTTTTCCTGTTTGCCAAATTCTCACACCCTTTTACTGTGGGTATTTTTCCAGCGAGGGCCCTGATTCAACAAAACTCTTTAACATCTTCTTCACAAAAGGGCTCCGGTGACCCTAAAAATAAACGTACTGGGTTAATCCAGCCGTCCTTCTATATCCAACATCCTTTCCCAAACAGTGGCTGGACAGAGGCACTCAGGAGAATGCTGCGAGAACATTGAACCCCTAGAAAGTTGCACCCTGGCAATCACTCTATTCACTTTTCTCCTTCAAGAGACTGTGGAAGGTTTTGCTTGACTAAGAGCTATTCTGTCCTCCTTGTTCCCCACACACAGGTGCGCTTTCTTTGCCCTCTTCTACTGCCTGCTCCCCGTCCTTTCCCTAAACCAGGAGGCTTTATAGAATTCTATAGATTCAAGATGTCAGAAGCAAAAAGAAATTAAAAAAGGCCCAAGTGAATGTTAGAAAAAGAAATCATCAACGTCTCACATCACTGCCTAAAACTTGTTGTAGTCTGTGGGATGGGAAATCAAGAGCTGAATGAGTAAAAACTGATATTTCAGTTTTTCTAAGCATATTCACATCTCAAAGTTTGCTTTCACCTGGAAATAAAAACATCTTTAGGAAACTTCTGATACGAAGACATTAAAAAACCCCAAAAATTTACCATGTGTATTCTAAATTCAGACAAAGATTCAGTTTGAAAACTTCCAGATCACTACCCTTTCATTTAGATGTATTTATCATTTCTATTTTTGCCACTCTTACCTGGGTGAGGAAGTAAACACAAAAGATGCACCAGAGCAGTCAGAAAAGCACCATGCACAGATCATCACTGCAGCCTCAGAGGAAAAGGCTGTTCTTTGCTGACACAACCCTGACTGGGACCTCATCAATCCAGCTGGAAAATCAAAGGGTGCTAAAACCAGACAGTCTCCTAATTAGTACAGAGTGCTAATGTCTTCCTCTGGAGTGGTAAAACTGCCTCACAGGTAGAAAATCTGATCTAGGAAGTAAGAGGGAAGTAAAATGTATTCAAGGAAACTTATGAATACTGAATTAAAAATACAAAACCAACCCAATATCAATATTGTCTTGAATCACATGTTGTGCAATATATTAAAACATCAGGAAATATCTACATGTTTATATATGTATTAATGTCAAAAAGGCCTTCTGTAAAGAAGAAATATTATGTTGCTATCTACTGTAATAATTTTATTTCATTTTATGCAATTTCCATATGGAAATATTTTTTATCTTCCTGCTTGTACTATGAATTATTTTTAAATTGAATACAGGGCTTTCTGCAATCTTTTCTCATCTTCTATTAATATCAGTGGGATTTAGATTATCAGGTAACACTATAAATTGGAAAACTAATCAGTTGAAATTTGATGTATGACCAGATTCAGTTAGTTTTAGTATAAATGCTTCAGACTACTAATGAAAAATGCTTAGTCTTTGTCATGGTTTGACCCGGAAACAGGATTTCTGGGATGCTGTGGATAGGGCCAATGGGTGCTCAGATTTGAATATTGCCATCTGGCCCAATCACTGGACATTGGATCCACCTCTGAGAACACAGGGTAAAAGCAGGGCTCTCCCCCTGGCAGTTTCTCTCTGGATTTCCGGCGGGAAGGAGTTGGGTCTCTCCCCCGGCCCAGTGTCTGGCTGGGCGGGGGGAGGGGAAAAGCCATGCGGCCCGGCCCAGGAGAGGTAGGCCTGGCCCCCACCCCAAGGGTGGAAGGAAGAAGTAAAGAAATGGCGGGAAGCAATGGGCAGCCTGTGTTCCCCCCTTGGAGACAGACAGAGAGAGAGTGCAGCCTGCGTTTGTGGCCATTACCTTGAAATTCAGTAAACATGTGCTGGCAGCAGGCAGCCCGGCTGAGGAGATGGGGGGGGTGTGCAGCCAGGAGTCCAGCCGCTTGGAGGAGTTTTTAACCCTTCTGGGACAATGAAAACTTCACAGAACATTAACCCTTCCTAGACGAGTGATGAAGGTCTGGACCAGAGAGAGAGTGAGTGAGAGATGTTGAAAGAATGGAGAAGATGGAGTGGCATTTTATGCTGGACACTTTTGTGTAACCATGGACAGAGCCATGTTTCTGTGTGATACAGAGACTGAGCCCAGGGGGAGAAATGTCCCAGAGCCAAAGAAGATTCCGTGTGGGTACCCCTCGGCCCCAGGGGGTATATAAAATATGGGGGGGACAGATGTCCCAAAGGTGCAAGACTGTGCTTTTCTGGAACTGGACAAAGCATCCTTAGAAAGACAACCCTGGAAGCAGCCCTGATTCTTGTTCGGTGGTGAGAGCACCGGAACAAGGACGGAAAAGGCCACTACGACACATGGAAGGACTCCCTCTCCTCTTGAGGAACTGAAAGTTGAACATTCTAAAGGGTGGTGCTGGACCCAGAATTGGTGATTTTGGAAGATGTATTGTATTGGGAATTTAGGGGGGAGGAGGAGGAGAGTGTTTTTGTGAGGTTTTCATTTTCCTTGTCTTTTTCTTTTGTGTGTAGTTTAGTAATTGTTTTCGTAGTTTAGTTAAGAAACTTTTCTTTTTTTTCAAGTGAGAGCCTGCTTTGTTTGTTCCTGGTCAAAATCTCACAGCAGACACCAGAGAAAGTGTATTCTCATGGGGACATTTGGCCTTGTGCCAGTGTCAAACCTTGACAGTCTTGATGAGCAAAATCCCTTCTTCAGTGTCCATAGTCCTGGTGATCTCCAGAAAAGCCTCCAGGCTCTGCTGTGATCCTTCCTTGATGTGAAAGCTGAGAGCTCAGGATTTAATCAACTCTGATTTCAAGGTGACCATGAACAATATTATCTGTGTATGTATCCTCTTTGCATTTCTCTTCAGATTTTTACTGGATAATGAGAGCCGTCATGTAAAGAGTACAGAATCCTGCACTTCTATGATGATGCAATTCTTGGCATTTCATTTTCTGGACCTTCTAGCTTATAGTGAGTACTTGGAGGGAGTACTGAGCTGCCAAAAAAAAAGACCTGTATTTTTTTACCAGAATTTGAACCTTTCCAAGATCTCATCTTTTCTGTTCACCACAAAATTAAAAACTCCACTAATTATTAAAGAACAAATTTATTTTATTAATGCAGTCTTGTACAACTTGTGGAAGGGCTACAAAATACAGAAAAGAAGGGAACAGCAGTGAAATATGATAGTGGAGATTGCCTCAGCTCCTGATCATGACTAAAAAACCCTGGAAAGGAGACACACCTGCCTTTTGCACAGCCAAAAGCTTTGCTATGTTTTTCTGTTTGGTGTTTGTACAAACATCACACTGTGAATGATTCATGACAAAGGATCTAATTTAGTGGCAAAATAGTAATAAACCCCTCAGACACATATTTGCAAACCCCTGCAGGTAAAAACCCAAAGGGTGTTTTGCCAATCTGGGTAGCTTTGGGATTTTTTAATGAAGTGGGCATTCTTTGGTCTCCTATGAGTCATGTAATTACCCAGTGTTCATAATACTTGGATTACTTTCCAGCAGTTTATTATTCTCCACTTTTGCTACACCAGGAAGAGAAGCACTTGTACCAGGTGAGACATTTGTATCCCAACTGCTCCAACTGAGATCTAGGATGTGACAGAAGCAGCATCTGAGCTGCATTTTCTCCTGGGAGAGAATTTTTGGGTCAAAGCCTTTGCTAGCAAAGAAGTTTGAGAGGCATGACAGGAGCATCTTAGGTTGGGTTAAGAACAGAGGGCTGCATGTCATGTTAAAGATAACTGCTGAGAAACTGGGTAAGGAGAAAAGCAGCAAAGTAGGATGACAGAATACATATGTAACAGAGATATGGGTGGATGTTTCCTGATCTTGTTTCTATGCAATGCCTCACCCCCAGTGCTGGGGCAGCTCTGGACATTATGAGCTAAAATGAAGACATGAGGCCATTAGAGAGTTTCCAAAAGAGGCCATGAAGAGGGTGAAGGGCTGGGAAGTGCCACCCAAGGAGAGGCTGAGGGCACTGGGCTGGGTCAGCTGCAGCAGAGGGGCTGAGGGCAGAGCTCCCCAGGTCTGCAAGGGCAGCTCCGAGCTCTGCTCAGGCCAGGGCGGCCCCAGGAGGGGCTGGAGCTGGGCCAGGGCAGGCTCAGGCTGCAGAGCAGGGCAAGGTTCTGCTGCCCCCAGAGGGGGCTGGCACTGCCCAGGCTGCCCAGGGAATGGGCACAGCCCCGAGGCTGCCGCAGCTCCAGGAGCCTTTGGGCACCAGGGATGGACAGGGGGGATTGTTGGGGGGTCTGGGCAGGGCCAGGGGCTGCATCCATCACCCTGGGGGGATTGTTGGGGGGTCTGGGCAGGGCCAGGGGCTGCATCCATCACCCTGGGGGGATTGTTGGGGGGTCTGGGCAGGGCCAGGGGCTGCATCCATCACCCTGGGGGGATTGTTGGGGGGTCTGGGCAGGGCCAGGGGCTGCATCCATCACCCTGGGGGGATTGTTGGGGGGTCTGGGCAGGGCCAGGGGCTGCATCCATCACCCTGGGGGGATTGTTGGGGGGTCTGGGCAGGGCCAGGGGCTGCATCCATCATCCTTAGGGATCTCTTCCAGCTCAGGATGTTCCATGATTCTGTGATAACCAGACACATGGGCTTCTGCCTCTGTTCTTAGAGTTTCTCATTTGCCTTCCGTGGGGTTTTCTAGAATTCTGTGGGTATTACATACACATTGTGCTACACATTAACCTCTCTTCATTGGGGAGATAACCAAAGCTCCTTTTTAAAAGGACATACAAATCCTCTCATAGAAAAGATAAATGCAGTCTCAATCCAAGTCAAGGCAACATGAGGCACTTTAAAGTAAAATCAGGCTTCAGGCTTAAAGATGAAAATCCTTCAAAGAGCTTCAATCCAGCAGTTAGTGAGCTTCTGCAAAAACAATACCACATCATAGTGCTTTTTATATAACTTTGGTACAATTATTAGGAATAAAGTATAAGCAAGTTATGGAAAAAGACGAAGGAAATTTCTAGTGAAGTCCTCCAACATTTCTTACAAAATTTCTTGGTTTTTGTTCCTGTGTGTAAAAAGATGTTTCAAAAACTTTTTGTTCTGTCTTATAGGAATTAAGCTATGAGGGACATCTTAAGAAGCAATGCTAGTTGTAAATAAGTCTGTTCATTTTGTTGAAATATAGCCAACAGAAGTAGCAGAAGATAATTAGCAAAGGTAATTAGCAAAGATAAAAAAGCAAAAAATCAGTGGCATTGCTTTAGTGTGTATCATTAAAACACTGAACTGTCATACAATATTTCTGGGCTGCCTTTTTTGAGACTTTGTGGTACCACAGCTTGAATGCCACTGCATTAGTGACAGAGAGGAAAGCAGGGTTAATTACTGACCTCAGCTGGGCCATATAAACATTCCCTGCTACCACACAACCCTTCTATCTTCAGATACCCAAGGCAAATATGATAAGCACAGGAATTTAATGGTAGTGGCTGATCTAAAAATCACTTCTAATTTGCTAGTTCTAGTGTCAGTTAAAAGCAAATAATACTGTGAATGAGCATAAATTATTAAAAATTGTCATTACAGGATGTAGGGGGTTGAGTTTACACTGGCAGAGAGAAATGTTAGATGGGATATTGGGAATGAGGAATTGTTCCCTGGCAGGGTGGGCAGGCCCTGGCACAGGGTGCCCAGAGCAGCTGGGGCTGCCCCTGGATCCCTGGCAGTGCCCAAGGCCAGGCTGGACACTGGGGCTGGAGCAGCCTGGGACAGTGGGAGGGGTCCCTGCCCTGAAGGGGATGGAGAAAAATGAGCTTTAAGGTCCCTTTCAAACCCAAGCCATTCTGTGATCCGTGATTCCGCAATAAAGGACATCACAGCAGAAAGTAATTTTGGTAGTTACTCACACGATCTCACACTTTGACTACAAACTGCCCCAAACAACACTGCTGAAATGTGGTGATTATTGGAAAGGGGAGGCAGTGACTAATTGGATAGAAAACTCCAGAGTGCTGAGTAGAAAAGAATCAAGACACAGGAATAAATCTCAAATCCTACAGAAAGATTAGGTTACTTCCAGTAATTAAATGGAGCAGAGAGGATTTGATCCTTGGAAGTTTCAGCTAAACCCTCTCTGCAACAGACTCTGCAAACTCTACAGAATGGAATTTATGAATGTTAGAAGGAAAAATGTGTCAGGCTGTGTCAGGATTGAACTCACATCTTCAGGGAGCCCAAATATTTCAAACTGGATATCTCTGATAATAAGAGATGAGGGGTAACCGAAAGAAATTTCAGGTAGTCTAAGTATGAATGCATGGCAGAAACCTCTTCTGAGAGAAAGCAGAGGAAAATTACATGAAAACTGACCACAGAGAAAATGTAAATAGAAAAATAAACAATTATTAATGATTGGGAATTCATGGATATTTGGATGCCAAAAAAATATTTCTCTTAAAAAGTGACTTTGGCCACAGTTCCAATGAAATATAGGCAAAAACAAGAAAGGAAAGCAAGTAAAGCAATAAAAAAATCAAATACATTCTTTTTAATATAAGTAATAATTGAATAATTACTGATAAAAGACAATAAACCTAGAGAACAACAAAATCCTAAGTAAAAACATGAACCCAGATTATATAAAAAGCACTGTATCAGAGTGAAGGACTCCAAAGCCAAATGCCATACCCTTCTTTCAGTAACCTGGAAATGCTTCCTCTGCAAACTGAGACCTGAAAAGAGACTTATGATGACTCTACAGGTGCATCTAAAGAGCTGTTCTACAATATAAGTATTTCTTTCATTTTATTTCTTAACTTCCTAGATATCATTGAGGAAAATAAAGTGGAGTGTAAAGCAAAGAGAAAAGCTGTGCCTCTGTCCTGTGACCTGAGGAACAGGGATGTATCTTCAACAGGAAACTGAAGAGCTTGGGAATCTCAAGGAACCTCAAGACGCCAAGAAAACCATTCCTAGTCTGCATGATTCAGCAAGCCCTGCTCCCAGCCCAAGCTGCCAGGCTGCTCAGCAGGACTGGAACAAATGCCAGGATTCTTTGGACAAGGTGGAGGTTTATTTTTTAATCTTTTAGTTCTCTTTTACCCAGCATTTCCCAAGGTACTTTAAGCTAATCTAGCAACACTAAACAAAACCAGTTTTAAGTACTGGGTTTTTGGCAAGTTCGTTTCAAAGAACAGAAGAAAGCAGCAATTACTATCAGAGCTTTGCCCGGTGAAGACCTCTCACTCAAATATCTCCAACAAAAAGGAATATTTTAGGGATGGGAATTTCTTAGCATGAAATATTGTAGAATAATAAACCACTTCACTCAGCAATGAATAGCAGCAGTAATCTACCGAATAATAAGCAACATGAACCAAGCCTAAGTAACTTCTATTAAAAGTGCTGTCCCTAAAGGTAAAACTTCTGTCAATTATATTTTTATTAGCAGCACCGCGTGACAAATGATGCAATACAAAAGTGTAAAACAACAGTATTGAGGTACTGGACTTCATTATCACAGTATCTCACTAGGTCAGAGCTACAGAAAATGGACTTGCTAGGAGGGGAGTATTTGAAGAACAGGCAAAATTAGTAATATTTAAACTACATATAGTAAAAAAACCCAAAACAAAACAACACTCCCCCCAAAAAAACCAAAACAAAACTCCAAAACAACCTAAGAAAACAAAACAAAACAAAAAAGCAAGCAAGCAAGCAAACAAGCAAAGAGCAACAAAAAAAGAACATATCTAAATTACTTCTCCATTCACCAGAGGGGGCCTGAACACTTTACTTACCTTAAATACTCTAAAACGTTACCAAAACACACTGTACTATTTTTGGTTGTACTTTTTAGCGATTGCTTCTCAGGTATATCCTCTGGCAGTTGTAGCACATTTCAGTTTTATGGGATCACTGACTGGTATGCCTGCAGATTTGCTCTACAGAAGAATTTATGCACAGCTTCAGTGGCAATGGATAAAATACCATAATTCCTTCAGATAATATTTTGATGCCACTGTCACTTACACCTGAGAATGTCAGGTACATTACTCAGCAGGTGAATTATTTACCCAGGGACTGACAATAGAGCAGCTTGCAATCAGTAATTGGCCATTGAAACAACTCTGTGAAACTGGGCTGGTACCAACTGCACTGTTCAGGTGATGAATGACAGCTGCCAATCACCCAAGGAGTCCATCCCAGGGAGAAATTCCATTTGCAATAGATTGCATTTCCAATGTCTGTTGCAGTCTGGCTCTCTGTGACCCTGAGTCTCGTCCAGCTGGGGGAAGCATGGCACAAATAGAGGGAAGGGAACAATGGAATTGCCCAAAAAATAAAGAACTTTTGTAGAAAATAACAAACACAGAAACCACACAATCTGAGGGGCAAGATCCAAAGACAAGGGGCGTGGTGAATGTAATAACAATACAGAAGGGTAGTCTGAGGGCAGGGGTCCAAACACAAACTCAGAACATGACCCAAACCAACTGAGAACAAGAACCAGAAACCTGACCTATTATAGAATAATTTCATTAACATACCAACTCCATGGCCACACTTCTCACCATGACCTGACCAGGTATCTCAGTATCCCACTTCCCATGGTCTCAGGTTGATGTCTCCTGTGTATGCCACTGATGCTAAACCACTACTCATCCCAGCCAGTTCTGTTCCCACAAATGTTAACTCTTTAAAAACAAATCAAATGCAGGGAGCATTAATTATTCATTGGGATGAAGGTTTGTGAACTGCCACAAAGAGCCCTACTGGGTTTGGGAGGTGGAGGAATGACAAATGCTGGAAAGATGTAGGAGGACAGAGCACAGTATAATACAGCAATATTAATTAATAATTCAGATATGGTTTATGTTTAATAGGTTATAAAGCCATTTGGAGTTAATAAACTGACTGACCTTCAACTTTGCATTGCAGTAGGCACAAGATGTATTGCTTCTTAAAGAGGGAATGCTCCAACATTGCCTTGGAAAATGAACATGTTATTTGGTAACAGTGATTCAGCTTATTGCACATTATCCCCCACATGGAAAAGTGGATAATTAAATGACTATTAAAGCTTGTGTAGGCAATCCTCTGTAAAAGAAGTCAATATTTGTCTTTCCCTGAGTTCAGGAGATGCTCACCTCAGAGAAATTGGGGTTTTCCTGAGCAGGTCTCACAGTAGTAGCTGGTATTGCATTTCAGTCTTAAAATCTGCTGTCAGAACAGCTGGGGGAACCACGGCACCTACAAAATTTTACCAAGAATGTGTGGAGACCCATCTGCATGTAAAACTCACAGAACGTGAGAAATTTTAAGCCCTTAAAGGGAAAGGGCTGCAAATCCTAAATTTGCACAAGCAAATACCCCTAGGAAGGGATTTTTGGCACTGATGCTGCAAAGCCTGTGCTGAAGTTCTTTGAATCCACAGGCCCATTGCAGAGTGGCTGGATGCAAATCTCAAATCTGGGCTCTAAACCCTCCTTTTTCTGTTGTTATAATGTGTAATAGAGCCAAAGTTAGCCCCACCAGCTGTGAAGTCAGAGGTTTTGTTGGTAGATTGCTGGTCTGGTTGAAAATTATTCCCCAAGGAAAACACCTAGATTTCTCCATAGTGAAGTATCTCTCTGGAAATATGGGAGCCTGGAAATCCAGTCAGTCAGGAGCACTGAGAGCAGCACCAGGCCCAACAGGCCACTCCTGGAGTGAAGGGGCTGTCCCTTGTCAAAAGGTCCTTGCCTTCAGTAGTGGCCCCAATTGTATAAAAACCCATTTAGGAACATCAGTCGGTGCTTAAAGGAAGCATAATAATACCAAACGTTAATATTTAACCCTTTAAGTAAGACTGTGTGGTTGAAAGCACAGGTATTTACCCTGTGTGCATCCATGTGCATTCTGCCTTGGTTTTGCAATTCTGCTAAACCAATTCCTGTGATCATTTAAAAAAATAATTTATGGGTGTCCCTTTGCACTGCAGAAACTGAATCTCAGAACATTTTACCTCATTATGCAGATTGATAATTTTAGCTCAACATATAGACTCCCTAAATTGTAAAATGCTAACCAGACCACATAAACACTGCAGACATCATACTCTCTTTATTCTATATGTGCTGTTCTGTTTCCGTGGGCTTTGCGGTATCTTGATGCATAATAATCTATTTTAAAACACATTGACTTGTTTCTCTTATCCTATAAACACACACCCTTGAGTCTATTACTCTAAATTATATACTAGTTTAATGTGTATATTTCTTACTTTCTACAGTTGAATTTATTTCAATTAAGACTGTGAAGCTCAATGAGACATAAGACATTAATCCACATTAAATAAACATGCAAGAAATTAAAGATTTATTACTAACCAACTAGATTTACGGAATTACCACAGTCTTGTTATCCACAGACTGTGCTTCCTTGAAATACTAAATTATCTGGTTAATTAAAAAAAAAAAACAAAAGCGAAAAGAATTAGTGCTCCAGCACAATTTCTAACATGCTGTTCAGAACAACGTTAATCTATAGAGATATATTGTTGACATCTATTTTTTAACAAAGATTTTGCTTATTTGAAAAATACAAGAATAAGTTTATGATGAAACACTTCTAGTTTCCTGTTCTGATAATTAGAAATAAAATTTAGTCCTTGCCCAGAGAAGTGGTGCTACTGAATTTAAAGAAAAGAAATTAGTATCTTTGTCTTCTCAGCATATTAATGGAAACAAGTGAGGTACAAAAAAAATGATGATGAGGTACAAAGGAATTTGTCATCCCAGAGCAAGCCAGGTGTATTTCTGCAGAGATACAAGTGGGTAAAGCATATGGTCTTATAACCAAATACATGGAACTCCAGCAATCAATGAAAATACTCATATATCAAGCAAATCCAATAGGGCGGAGTGAATGGAAATATTTGTCCTCAGCTCCTGTAGAATCAGTCCCATTTGCTGTTAGCCTTGTCAGAGAGTAGTGCCAGAATGTGCATGATGAATATTTTGCAAAAAAATTAATTTTTATCTCTTGTTGTTTGTTAAAAAGTAAAAGCAGTTCATAGGAGTTGTTTCCTTGGTTTGAATGCACAGGTTGTGTCTCAGCAGAAATGTTAATTGATTGATTATCGGAGCCAAAATATGTAGGAGAGGCACTGTGTATTGGCTAGACTTAGATAATTTTCAGTTGTTAATCATGCAGTCTTATTATTACACAGGAAGGTTTTATATCTATCTATATAGATATAGATATATAGATATTTACTTAATAATTATGCTATTAAAATGTTAAGCAGGAGCAACACACAATTATACAAATGTATATTCATAACAGAACACAGGTTGTGTCCAATGAACATGCAATTCCCGTGATCCACAAATAAGGGATACCTAAATCCTTAGATTTATTGAGGGATGTACAGATTCACATGAAGGTATCAGAGATCCTTTACATCTCAGAGGAACAGCCCCTCAGAGTTGTGCATTTCTGTGCTTCAGCATTATCACTCACTGTCTTTAGAAATCCTTTAGCCCAGTCCTGTCCCTGACTGGGTGAGTTACGGGCAGGTGCTCAGGAAGGACCAGAAATAATTTTAAGCTGTTTGCCTCCCTTATTTGTTTGATGAAATAGCTCCTGGTGGTGACTGTGGTTTTAGGTTTCCCAACTCTTGATGCCATCTCAAGGATTTCCAGTCTTTAAGTGCATTTTTGGGAGAAAGGTTGTTTCCACAGGACAATTCTTTTTCCCCTGGGACAATCTTTCTTTTCTTCAGTCCCAGTTTGAAAAATTTACACCAGCTGTCCAGTAAGGCCATTTTTCTAGCTTACATATGAACGTTTGTGAGGCAATGTGCATTTGCTTGATTGGAAATCACCAAAAAGAATTAGTAAAAAATATTCAGCTATTTCTTGAGAAAATCCAATTTTCATTGCCGTATATGCATAAGAATGCATCAAAAAAATCAGAAGGGTTCTGAAATGTACAATGCAAAACACAATCCACAGAAGCTCCAAAAGTGTGTCCTAGCAGCATTTAGAAATATATTTCATATTTGTTCCCTCCCCTTTGGACTTAATGCTTGCACAATTTGCTTGTTTATTATTCACAAATTCAGTTACTAGTTACTGGCTGGCTGAGGAATTTGGGGAGTGGCAAACCCCTCTAGAACTTTCTTTGTCCTCTTATCCAGCAGCTTTATCAATACGATTACTTTTGTTTTGTTTGAAAACCTGCGTGAGGGCAAGCAAGTGCGTTTATGCTGTAACTGATGGCTCTTCCTGGCCTACACACGCACAGAAAGCGCTGAGAGCTCCTGCTCCCAGCCCGCTCCTCTCCCTGCTGTCCCAGCACACCCTCAGCCAGATGCTGAAGTTCCTTCCTCAGAAAGTGAAAGGTGGCAGGAGATCAAATGCCAGCTCAGAGATCCCTTTTGGATCAGTCTGCAAATAGAGAAAGAGGATGCCAAGGATCCACCCAAGAGTGCAAGGAGCGTATTCCTGTTAATGTCTGAGCAAAGCTGCAGAGCCTCACCCCGCCCAGAGATTCCCTTGGCATGGACACAGTTGCAGAGCAGAGCCTTTAAAGTCCTCCTAAGGTTGTGTATGAGCTTCCCAAAAGCTCAGTGAGTAGCAGGAACTTTAACCAGCCCCCATCACACCTCTCAAAGGTTATGAAAGCACCGCCAGAGACGTGGTTAAGACATAAGGATTTACAACATATCAATCCCTAGAGGAGACACAATACATTCCTCTCACAGTTTCTGTCAAAAAGGTTTCTTCTAAGATACTGAGTTTGGGAATCAATTTTACACCTAAAAAATCTCTAAGAGATGCTATCAATAAAATACATTGGTTTGGGAAATGTTGATTTGACCTTTGGAGATTTATATAGTTTTCTGCGTCCTTGATTTAGTTACAGTCTTATTCAACTCTTTTCTCCTAAAAATATTATTTTACATGTACTTAGAAAATACTGTTTGGCTCCCTTTTTCTAAATTTTAATGGGAATTACCCTAGGTTTGTACATTATCATATCAGTTTTAAACTCCTTAGCTGAGGAAACCACATTGATATCCTCCAACACCTGCCTTCCACCTTGCTTCTGAGTAAGAGTTTGGAGTAAGATTGTTTATGAACACAAGTGTTTCAGAGGTCAACAAAAACAACAAAATCCAGAATGGTATTTCTGACAAATTTGAACATAACCTTGTAAGCTTTGGATACCAAAATTTGCTCACATGAATATTCAAGTGCAATTTCCAGAACCTGTGCCTGAATATGCAGCTATAGGCATGTAAAAAAGTGCCTCTCTTGCTACTTGGTGATATTTTAGCAACAATTCCTTGCTGTCACACTAAAAATGGAATAACCAGGTAGTTTTCAAAAGTACCCAGCATTTCATCTGGCTTTGAAAGCCTAACCAAAAGAGTATTGTAACATTTCCATTAATTAAGACATATAGTCCTATTTTGAAGTCCATTGATGTCAACTCTCATTCAACAGGTATTTTATTATGGCCAGAGCCAGCATCCAGTCCTGCTCACTGAATTTACTTTTCCTTCTATTCCATACTTCCGTTCAAATCATTCTGTTAAGAATTGTGCAGTTGTTTGGAAAAAAAGCTTACAAGCTTTTAAATGAGTTCCTGGGAGTTGCTGCTATTTTACTGCATCAAGCAGATGACACTAAATTCTGCATTAACGCAGCACTGGCCAGAGCAATTGTTGTCCACAGGAGAGGTTAACAGTGCCCTGGGCAGCAGGAATGACACTGGTGAAACAATGAGAAACATCATCTCACAGGTACCTACAAGCACACAGGTACCTACAAGCTAATAATTAAGAATTTGATTTTGCATTGAAGGCTCTTATCTCACCCGCAGAGCTGCCCCAGCCCTGGGCCAGCACAGCCAGGACCTGGAGCTGCTGCACAGAGCCCAGAGGAGGCACCAGGATGAGCAGAGGGATGGAGCAGCTCTGCTGGGAGGAAAGGCTGGCACAGCTGGCATTGCTCACCTGCACAGGAGAAGCTTTGGGTGAGCTCAGGGTGGCCCTGCAGGGCCTGGAGGAGCTGCAGGAAAGATGGAGAGAGACAATTGCCAAGGGCTGCAGGGACAGGAGCCAGGGAATGGCTGCCAGTGCCCGAGGGCAGGGCTGGCTGGGATCTTGGGAATGAGGAATTGTTCCCTGGCAGAGTGGGCAGGCCCTGGCACAGGGTGCCCAGAGCAGCTGGGGCTGCCCCTGGATCCCTGGCAGTGCCCAAGGCCAGGCTGGACACTGGGGCTGGAGCAGCCTGGGGCAGTGGGAGGTGTCCCTGCCATGGCTGGGGTGGCAGTGGAGGGGCTTTGAGGTTCACAACCAACCTGTTCAGGTTCATTTTACAGCAGCTGAAGTGTTGCTTTTTACTGAATTGCTGAAATACTGGACTGATTTTTCTAATCTGGCATTATTTATGTCTCTGTCTCTCTCTTGTTCTTCTTTTCTGTATTAGAAGATTCATGAAATTTTACCTTTTAACCAGACATAGAAGCATAGGTCCAAGAAACCCCTTTCTTCAGCTCATCCCATAGATCCAATGACTACTTCTGTCTTGTGATTTTCTAGAATTTTTGAAATCTGTTTGCTCTTTGCAGAATTCTGCAAAGTAATGACACATCACCAGAATTTCTAAAATTCTCCATATTTTAAAATAAAGCATCTAGCATTATAAATGGATAACAATAAATAATATATTTTACCATCTTCATTAAAATTTTCATTACACAATTTAAAAAAATAGAGGGTATATTAATAAAATTTTTTTCATATCTTAATAAGTAACCAACATTTATAACTTCCAATACAAAGCAATTCTTAAACATTGTTCTGCTTCTTAGGAAATAACTGAATTTTTTTTTCCAACAATGAAAAATTACCTACTGTGAAATATTAATGAAGAATTTAATACTGTAACCCATTAAAATACATTACAAAATTCCCACTAACTTCATCTGAGTCTGGATTTTGTCCTTTGCTAACACAGCTCTAGGAGAAGGTTATTACTTCAAATAGAAATTATCGATTTTATCTTATCAGTTTTGTCACTTTGTATTTCTCAAATTAAGACAAAATTCTGACTGGTCAATGGAAATGGAAAGCTGATGGGGTCAGCTGTTAACTCCCACCCTGCTTGGGCAGTACCATTCAATGAAAACACAGATCAAACTTTATTTTCCCTGCAGGTTTATATACAGAAGTCTATAGAGGGTGGACAATCTTCACAAAAAGATTTTTCTAACAAAATGGCTCTTCTGATATTTGCAATTTGTAAATTACTAAATGTCTGTTTGAGTTTTGCAGATGCAGAATTCTGCACTGGAAAAATTATTGATTTGCAAACTGTACCCCTGTATTTTTATGCTGTAGAGTTTATGTTTATATAATTCCTTTAAGACTTTGAAATATTGGGCTAGTTTAATCTCTGCTGTGCTTCTGTGCATCACCACAGACTCTGAGCCATTTCAGGCTTACAGCACCACCTCTGAATGTTAAAAGTTAATATATTTGGGTTCTACTAACACCACAAGGGCTTACAGAGTAAGAAATTATGCCATTAAGAGGAAGCCCAGGCTCTCAGCCATGAGTAACCAGGCCAAATCCAGCAGCGTGCTGCTATCACCATCTATTGGTTGGTTATGGGGGTGTCAAAATCAAACCATTTCCAGAAGAGAGCTAAAGCTAATTAGCAAAACTAACAAATGCAACAGAATAATTAATAAGAAACACTGAGTTAAGACTCTCAAATTCAAGTCATGAATTGAGAGTGATTTAAAAGTCCACTTAAGGGTATGCACAGAATGAGCAAGGAATGTGTCTCGCTCTTTCTGCTTATCAGGAGGGAGATTATTGCACAAGAACTGAAACATCTGAGAGAGAAATAGATCCTTAATCTAGTAACATAAATAAACTCATTTCTGACAATCCATTTCAAGGACTTAATCTTAATTGCCAAGGTAATTAGCCTTGTTTACTGAGGCTTGCCCTATTAACTTTATCTGGCATTTTAAGAAGGCAAAATATTTCCAGTATCAGGAAATACATAATCACAAAAAATGCATTTACCCCCTCACTCTGAGCTGCCATATGATGCTGCAGCTACAATAGAGAAAAGAATTAGATGTGTGTCAAGATGAAAACATTGACAGGGAAGACCAAGTAGTCTGTGGTCCATTTCAAACAAGCAGGATTTTGTAGGGATCAGCAGCATCCAGCATGGCCAGGACACTGGGACACCCGAGGCAGGATTTGCCCGTACAGGATGGATGGATATGGGATGCTGTTTGCACTGTCTGCACCTTGCAGCTTGGCAAATAATGAGCAGTCAGTTCTGAAGGAGTGCAGGCTACTCTATATATGTGACAGCAAATACTGCACTTGGCAGGGAATTCAGTAGGGTGCTTTCCAAGCTTAAAAGGGCTTTCTGGGACTGTTTCTGACCCCATTCAATTCAATTCTTTGTAGCATGGCTTCCTTCCAGGAGTTTCAACATGCCATTCATTCAGGGAAATGCACTTTAAGTCAATGGTAGGTTTGCTTGCATAAGAAGTATAAGAAGCATGAGCTCTGTCTCTAGTACCCATTAATCTTGGGAAGTCAGCTTCTGTGCAATCTATTTTAAAACTACTTTCCAACAGTCCACTTGCATAGTGCACACACAGGAGGGGTGATATTTTGTGAGAACTCTGAGTCTGGTTTCCTAGTGAGAGGGTTGCTTTGTGTTTGCTGGGGTTTTTTTTTCCTTATACAATTCAGAATTATATTGATGAGAAATGGTACAGTTTTCATCTTACTTTTTAAAAATTAATTTGCAACAAAAATATTTATATAAACACTGTTAAACTGTATTTTTAAATTAATCAGATATAGGCAAGAATAATAGTCTTGTCAATTACCAATGTATAAAGAATCTAATACTTTCTGGTTATTGCAGTTTCCTTTGATTTAGAATTTATAAAGGGCTTTCTGCCTCTAAAGGACATTATACCAGAGAATACCTGAAAGAGCAAGAAAGCAACTCGGAAGAGGCAAGAAGGATTTCAAGAGAACACAAGGCATGTGCCCATCATTGCTAACACAGCTTATCCATCCCAGAATCTCTTGCTGAATCAGGGTCTGACTACACACAGAACACCGGGATAACAAAGGGCAGGAAACTCCATCACACTGACTTTCTCCAGAGCACCCAAGGAATGGAAATCATTCTAAAAAAAGAGTCAGACCAGGATGAGCTTAGTGAGCTGTAACAACTGGGATCGTTCACGGGAGAAGCCGATTCTTTGTTTGAAGAGGTTGTCGGACTCTGGCCCAAACTGTTCAGCCCCTCTTTCTTCCCAAGGGGTGGGACCGAGTGCCTCCCATTCCCACCAAGCTCTTGGAAACACCACTGCCCCAGGAGCAGGGCTCCAGCCTGGGGAGGGCTCTGCAATCCCACCCAAACAATGACCCAAAGTCTGCCTGCTCGCAGATCATTCCTGAGCAGCAAACAGGGCTGTATTTGTCATGGAGGAGCATTCACTCCGCTTGGCACTCTGCTTGTAATGCTCCATAATTACTTATGACTGACCAATTATTTAAGTGTTAATACTATATATAGTCAATCTGGCTGCCTTTGGTGTCACACATTTAATGTACTGCACTTCTCCATTTCCCCCAAACGATGCCAAGTAAATTAACGTCAAGGTTTCTGCCTGCTAGTTTGCTCAGACGTGTCTTCTTAGATATATTTTAAACCAGTCCTGACATTTTAATGGAATATAATTATTATAACGAGAAACCCATTAGAGAGATGAGATTGAGGTCATATTAGGAAAACATTTCCCTCATTAGTTATTGTATGCACCGAAGTCTGTTGTTTGAAAGAGACAAAGATTTTTTGCAAACCAAAATAAATATAAAATATTTACGCAAGTAAAACTAAGTAAATGTAGTGTGGAAGCATTTCTGTTTAGAAATCAGATCTCAGGCAAAACACTTTATATGTATATTCACAGTGACTTTGAGAAACTCCTAATGCAGTTCTGCAGGTATTCAGTCCTGAGAGTAAAAATGGAGAAGCTCTGAATTCCCCTTTTAATCTATCCTGGGTTCTATTTTGTACATCTGTCAAACCATGTAACATTTCTTACATAATGTGGGCCTATAGAAAGCAGTTTTTATTTCCAGCTGGCACATTTCTGCACTCAAATGCTCAGCCATAATTTAGTTATTGGCTCTCTATATGTGGATTGTTTATTTATTTTACAAACTTGCACAGAAAATGCAACTGTACACTAAACCATTAGTATTCTGTTGGGAAGATTTGTGTTTTGTGTTGGAGGCAGTTCACACTAAACTCAAGGTCTTACTCCTTTGAGGCTTCTGAAGCCCCATGGCAACTCTTGAAAAGACTTTTATTTCTTCAGCATATGTAAATTGGATAGGGTGAAGTCAATGTGATTTAAAGCTAACATCTCATCAAGAACTCAGATGAGACAAAGGTTTTATTAAATGAAATAACAGAGGAAATTGTAGTTCCACATTTCAATGTAATATGGGCATAAAAATGGAAAATAATATTTAGTGAAATTAAAATTGCAGGCTTGAAATTTACATCACTCTTAATCTACATCTTTTCTTTTCATTTAATTTATCTGACATGCCCCAGTCCTTCCAGGGGAATTTACAGCATGAGATCTATTGGATATAGGGGTATTAGCAAGACTGCGCTGGGGTCACACACTGACTTAGGCAACAACCTTTTTCCTGTATTAATTAGGCAGACATAACAGAAAATTTTAAAAGAAGAGTTAAAGTTTGTATCTCATGCAGATCCTTACCTTTGCTTATAATTAAGTGAAGTATTTATATTCACATATCCTATAGTGTTACTTGAAAAGTTTCAGAAGGGAAAAAAATACAGTTTTCATAAAGTTTTAGTCTGAAAAATAGACTTGGCTTCAAATTATTTTGGTTTCAAAAGTGAGTCTACTTAACATTTACTGTGATATCTGTTTCAAATGGCACTACACTGGGGCTTAACAAGGTGCTCCTGTTGGTCAAGAGCTGATCTATGACCTGTGCCAGATTATTTGTGCCATAAAATTCTGTCACCTTGTCTCAGGATCTCTCACTGGTCAGATGTGTTAGAAAGTCTCTTTTCCCAGCCCAGTGCTTGAAGAAGCAGTCAGGGCTCTTCATTTCTCGGTCTCAAGGTTGTTCATTGTTCCTTATCTATAAAATTCTTTCTCCTGCCCTGCCCAGGTCCATCCAGCAGGACAGTTCCAGGCACTCTGTCTGCCCCCAGGGCACTGTTATGTCTTTATACTAAAAACTATGTGTGCAATGTTTACAATCACTGTCCAATCCCTATCACCTGTGTTAGACAGTGAGCTTCTACTCTAAACCAATCTGTAAGTGCCAACATCACAGCAGAAGATGGAGGCCAAGAAGAAGAAGGAGAAAGGCTGGACACACCCAGATTCCTCCATCTTGCCCCCTGAACCCCCATTCTAAAAAACCCAAAATCGACTTTTCCACCTTATAATAAATTCACTATCATTCTACTTAAACTGTTGTGGCTTGCAGATCTTCATCTAAGGTTGGTAACTTTATCCACGGGTCATAATCAAACCCACAGGGGCATCTTGGGCTCTGTGCCAGGGTCTCTGAGCCCCCTGGCAGGGTCTGGGCTGCTCAGGACAGCCAGAGGGATGTCCTGGGTTCCAACAGTCTTGTACATTCATACTCAACTGTTTGGAGTTCAAAATACTGCATTACATGATAAAGTGTTTTAGTTTGACAATTTGAAAAATCTAGGGAAGAGATGAGAAAAGAAATGTAAAACTTCTTTATGGCCATTTCAGCATTAATTAATAATTTTCAAGTGAGGCGGGAGCATTGACAGTACAATCACTATGAATGTCAGATAAGGAAGCTTCACTCTTGTAGTCTTTTAGACTGTAAGAGGTAGCAACACAAAGCACTGCATCAGAGGGTTTAAGGACTCCAGTTTATGCCTTTTTAACCCTCCCTGAACATTTTTACATCTCCCTTCTATCAGTAGACATGGTAAATTTTAATGAAATGGAGAAAATTGCATATAAAGGCTCCTCTTTACACAGACTCCCCCTCATCCAGTAAGATATCAAACTATGGATGTCAGCACCAAATCTATTAATATAAATCGGCAACTCTGGAGCAGCTTTAAAAAATATGGGGTTCAGTATTTAATTCATAGGAACAGCATTTAAATATACTTTAGTTTAGCTTTCATTTAAGAAGCATGAAGTGGAACCAGGTGCAGAACACTGAGATAAAAAAGCCTCTCAGGATGAACTAGAGCTTGTTCACTAAGAGGAACTCTGCTTCAAGCACTAAGTGTGTTTTTTAATGCACATGAACTACCCTTGTCCAGGTATGATCATATGAATCATGGAAAACAGGGCTTAGAATAACTTAAATCTATCCTGCCTTTTCAAGAATCGAATCAGGCCACTTGAATTGTTTGGATCATCCCATTGCCTTCTGAGGACACCCAATGGCAGGGTTTGTATTCTGAGAATGCTTTGGTGTGGAATATTAATTCAGATTTCCACTTATCCCATTGTTTTTGTCCTTTATATTGGACAAAACAAGTACCACTTGTTCAGATTTATCTTTTTTTCATCAGTTACTGACAAATAACAGTGGAGATTTATCTTAGAAGTTAGATTTATCCTTCCATAATAGCAACCACTTTTCCCCTCTGTTGAGACAGAAGAAAATAACTCTTGTGATTTTTAATTTTTTTTTTAACATTTTGTTGTTGCTTTTAATTCCCTTATTAGATTTTAATTACCTAGAATGAAACAAGTTCATTTGATCTCTTAACATTCTTGCTCCCCATGGACAAAGGAACAATTCCAGATTATTTTCACCAGCTCACATTTCAAAACAATGTTTGTGCCTCATACTTGAATGGCACAGGAGGACAGATTTCTTAGAACAGTGGGAGAAATCAAATCAATTGGTTAATTGTTCCTAATATAGAAAGGGATAGACTTGGCTCAGCTCTTTTCACAACTGGTTCTGAAAATGAATGGAACCAAGCCCTACAGTGCAGCTGCTTACAAAGTGCAATGAAAAGATCACAGAAGTGTCACAGACATGTTTTATGAAAAACCCTTTCCTTAGGATTTTTTCCTCCTGAGAAGCTGAGAGGCCTCAGGAACAAAATGTAAACAATGATTATCTGCTGCTGTGAAATGCAACAGGTGCATCTGGGATTGACTCATGTGGCTGTTTCTAATTAATGGCCAATCACAGTCAGCTGGCTTGGACTCTCTGAAACACAAACCTTTGTGATAATTCCTTTTCTATTCTTAGCTAGCCTTCTGATGAAATTCTTTCTTCTATTCTTTTAGTTTAGTTTCAATATAATATATATCATAAAATAATAAATCAAGCCTTCTGAAACATGGAGTCAACATTCTCGTCTCTTCCCTCATTCTTAGACCCCTGCAAACACCACCACACAGAAGTACAGAATTACTTGGGTTGGGAGGGACCTCAAAGCCCACCCAGTGCCACCCCTGCCATGGCAGGGACACCTCCCACTGCCCCAGGCTGCTCCAGCCCCAGTGTCCAGCCTGGCCTTGGGCACTGCCAGGGATCCAGGGGCAGCCCCAGCTGCTCTGGGCAAATACAGAAAATATATAAAATATATACAATAGTTTTGTAAAACAGTCACAGCCTAAATGATGATCCTGAGCCTTCAGACAGGTGAGAAGAAATGGAAAAATCCAGCACTCTGACAATACTAGGCCTTAAAAGCATAACAAATTTATCTAGAAAGCAACCACTGTATTATGGAGTGTGCAATATAATTTTTTAGGTTGTGACAATTTGTTAAATCTTTTTTAAGAATTACAGGTCAGTTCCTATTTAAAATAGACGTGGATATATTTTAATTAAGTGCTCCTTCAATTATGAGACAGGAAGCCTTTTGTAGAACATACAAATTTGTTTGGTTGGTTTTGAATATTAAATGATTTGGGGTTCACTTAAGGATTGTATAGGATGCCAAATTGTGCAATTTTTACAATAAAAAACAATTCAGCCTTCAAAACAATGGAAAGTTGTAACTTTCTATTCCAACCAAAATCCTCTTATTCTATTCTTCTGCAGTTCAATTTTGTGGGTTTGGTAAACCATTCCCATGGGTGCTGGCTGCAATCACTTGGCCTGATATCTACACTATTTCCCTGTAAAATTTAATGCATGATGGTGGAGGACAAGTGTGAAGAGTAACAACAGCACAGAGAAATAGCAACACATATTTGAAGATAGTTAAAGAGATTATTTCCTTATCATGACAGCAAAATGGTGTTATGCACTGTATATTCATTATCATTCTGCAAGTTCAGAATGCCATCTTTCCCCTCTCCAGAGCACATATATTTTACACTGATTTCTGGTTCCCATGTCCCAGCACAACATGAATTTCAACATAATTTCAGCACCGAAAAAAAGATCAACACTATGCTTGTGAGATAGTGTGATTTTTTGTGAGCTGCTGAGTATTACGTGTTTATGGCTGAGGTAAATCTGACTGTTCACCTACAGAAATGAGGGTGCTTTGGATAAAACAATCTTCTTCAAAGTGCCCTGTCCTTACATAATAAATTTTTTACCATTCTTTATATTGATCCTTGGCGATTTCACTGTCTGACTACAAATACTTCTTTCCCAGAGCCACAACTCTTAAATATTTTATACAACAAGAAGAGTTATCCTGTTAAGTTCGTTCAGCCACCTACTGACAGAATTCTGCTCTTCTGTACAGATCAAAGGGAAAACAAGAGTAAATCCCAGAATCACTGACATTGGAAAAGCCCTCCCAGCCCACGGAGTGCCAGCTGTGCCCGATGCCCACCCTGTCCCCAGCCCAGAGCCCTCAGTGCCACCTCCAGCCCTTCCTGGGACACTCCAGGGATGGGCACTGCAAACCCCCCTGGGCAGCCCCTGCCAGGGCCTGAGCCCCCTTTCCATGGGGAAATTCCTGCTGTGCCCACCCTGAGCTGCCCTGGCCCAGCCTGAGGCCGTTCCCTCTGCTCCTGTCCCTGTGCCCTGAGCACAGCCCGACCCCCCGGCTGTGCCCTCCTGGCAGGAGCTGTGCAGAGCCACAAGGGCCCCTGAGCCTCCTTTGCTCCAGGCTGAGCCCCTGCCCAGCTCCCTCAGCCCTGCTGGGGCTCCAGGCCCTTCCCAGCTCCCTCAGGGATTCTGCAGCCCCTGCCCAGCTCCCTCAGCCTCTCCTGGGGCTCCAGCCCCTTCCCAGCTCCCTCAGCCTCTCCTGGGGCTCCAGCCCCTTCCCCATCTCTGTTCCCTTCCCTGGACACCCCCAGCCCCTCCAGGTCTCTCTGGTCAGGAGTCCCAGAACTGGAGGCCCAAGGTCCCTCAGCAGGGCCAACACAGGGAGCCCTGGTCCTTTGGGCCACACCAATGGCTGGGACAAGCCAGGTGCCATTGACCTTCTTGCCATCTGGCCACATGCTGGCCCCTCATGTCCAGCCTCTGTCACCAACACCCCCAGGTCTTTCCCACCAGCAGCTTTTCAGCCCCTCTGCCCCAGCCTGGAGCACTCATGGAGCTGTTGTGACCAGGGCAGGACCTGGCATTTGTCCCTGATGTCCCTCACACCATTGACATCATCCCATGGATCTAGCCTGTTCAGATCCCTCTGCAGAGCCTTTCTGCTCTCCAGCAGGTCCACACTCCTGCCCAAATACTTTGGGAATGCTTCAGAATGCCACGCAAAGGCTATCTTTTCAGTTTCTCTTTTGCAACTTCACTTCCCTTGCCATTACCCATGTCTGGGAATCGCTGGCTGATATCCCACACCTGCCATCCAGACAGGAGCAAGTAGGACATGAAGGGTTATTATGACATTCTCAACATAAAGTCAATAGCCTAAGCCTTGAGCAAGGCCAGAGTTGAAGTGTTGCTGGAAGATTCATGCCTTCATCCAGCTGAAATAATAGTTTTCTGAGGCTGCAAGAAATTACGGAACTTCATTAAAGCTGCCATCATGGACAAATTTTGCATGAACGCTGAGTGCCTGATGGATGATGCAGTATGCTTAAGTGCAGTGTCTGATTTAGAGTTCAAACCTTTTGTAGTACACTCCATGAAGATAAAATATTTCATGCCACTGTGTTTTGGGCTCTATATTTTCGTCAATATGTTTCATGCCTCATTTGCCACCAAAGTAATGAGATTTTAGTCAGTGTTCAAAGACTGACTTCCCATTTTTCATGGCAAAACCCCAAATGGGTTATTTTTCTACACTAGTGTACTACTAGTTCATTGAAGCCCTGAAGTATATGTAGACCTTGAGGCAGCCAAAGTGTAAAACATTGACTTCACAACACAGAGAAGACAAGAAGCAAAAATTCTGATCAATGATTGAAGCTGCCCATTGGTTCCAAGGATAGGGTGTCCCATTTATATTTTTCCAAAATATCAAGGTGCAATGACACACTGATAGAAAGCTTATCAGAAAACAACTTCTTGCATATACAAATATAAAAATATAGATCATAGAACATTTGTAAAGTGTTAAATTATTTTTCTCTCCAAATCTAGTTCTGCTTTTCCTAAGACACACGGGAAAATGTGAATTGTGAAACAACCCAGAAAGCATTGCATGAAGCATTGATAATTCCCTCCTTTTTCACAGGATAAATTATACCTCAAACAATTCTTTCACTGAGCATTGAAATCAATATATTTCAATATGTCTATACATATGTCCTGTCAAAAGACTCCACAGTCTTTTTTATTTGAAGACATGAAAGACAAAGGATTTTCTGACACTTTTACAGCTCTTACCATTCAAACTCTAGCATGGTCTTTTACAATGCACACATTTAGTCCTACAACAAAATTCTTAATATAAAGATAGGAGGAAAGCGAACACAGTGGGACAAAAAACAGGAAGACCACAATCGCCTCTAATCCATCAGGTTTGCCTTAGAGTGCCTAACAAGGCATTTGCCCACACTGTAATCAACAGTACCAACGTTTAAATTTCTAGTTTGAACAGGTATGGAGTGAAATACTAAGTGAAGTACAAACATTAGAGAACAAGTTAAAAATCCAGCTTTGTGCTGTAGCCAGGCTAGCCATTACTGAATAATCTGACTTAAAGCGGCACTTTAACCACTTTGTGCTGTACAGATCCAGGAAAAGCACAAGAGATGCAGGAGATGTATTAGAGGCTTTAAAAATATATGTCAAAATAACAAAAATTGATTGCATGACCTGCCTTTTGTACATTATGGACTATAACACAATATTAGAAGAAAAGGAACTGCCTGGTTTCAAAAGGAAGGTGTGAGCACCGTGGAAGGCACTGACACTTCAAGAAAAGGCCACTAATCATTGTTAAGAAAGGCCAAATACTGCAAGCTCAAATAAATTAGTAGACATCAACTGTAAAAAATAATGAACATAAATTTAGAAAAGTTTTAGTGGCAGTTCCAGTGTATCAGCTTCTTCAACCCACATTGGAAATGGCCAAACCTCAGGCATATATGATCATATGCCACAACCTTATTATTACAGGACTTTTTGCAACACACCACACCTAAGCATGACTTTTGCACTCCAATTTGAACCCATTCCAGCACTGGGTGTGATAAATCCCCTGCATTAGAAGGACTCTGCATTGACAAAGACTAAAATCACAACCTGATTTGAGGACACACCACAGAGACACTGATTTTGGAGGCTGAAAGCTTATTCTAGAGCATTTCCTTCTGCGTAGTGGTGCAGAAAAAAATATGGTACTGCTTTCCCCTGGCTATTAAGGATGTAAGGGTGTGCAGGACTCCAGGACAAAGCAAGAGGGAAAATTATAATTAACAACCAAACTGGCACCTGAGCTGCAGCTGAACTTTGTCGAATTACATTTGTAGCATGTTCCCTGTTCTCTCCTCGTTCAGTGATAGGCACCATTCCCCTATATCCCACTGCAGCAGTGCACTGTAAGTTGGATATAGGGACAGGATCCTAGAGTGGCTGAGGATAACACAGAATAAGACTGTGGAGCTGTCTAGCCTCTCGCAGCCATTCCAGCAAAACTCATGCCCATCTGTTCCCTTTCATGCTGCAGTCCAGAGGGAAGCAGATGGGACCTACTCTGGTCTCTTCTTCTGAAACTCATATTCATTATAACCTAATTTTTAGAATTACAGTCTTGCTGTCAGCAATGCTGCTCAACCAATTTTCTTCCTTTCTACAGAAGCAAAAATAAACTTTACAATAATAGGCTATGCCTGTAAGGGTCAAAACATTAAAGAGACACTAACAAGTGAATGATCTTCGCATTCCTGGAAGCAATCTTGTTTCCATTCCAAGCCTGGGATTGGATCTGGACATGACTCCCTAACATGTGGTATGGCTGATACTCCTCTGATATTTTTCAGCAAAATTAGAGGAGTGAATGTTTTTGCTACTGTGTAAGGAGCTGCTGCTTATTGCACTGGCTGCCAGATCGCCAGCTCTGCTCCTTCCTGACATTCTGCTTTCAGGGAAGCACTGTCTCAAACGCTTGGCCATTTCACCAGGACTTGCGTTTAATAGGACTTTAATGTCTTGCTTTTCCAACAGCATTAAAAGACTCCACAGAAAAATCACTGGATGGAGAAATAGTGGCGTTTTCTGCTTGTAGGTGTGAGTCTAGGCCTGTTCTTTAAATTAATTCCATTACATTCCATGACAATTTTCTGCATGGTCCCAGTGTATAAGGTCCCCCTTTGTCTTGGTTTGAAAAGACAGAGGTCTGCTAAGGAAGGCAAGTGGTGCTCTTGAAATGGAAAATGTAAAATCCCTCCCTCTGAAGTATTATAATTTTGAAATATACTAATTTGAAAGGCGTTCTCAGGCAAAGGTATGGGAGTAAGAATAACAGTTCTTTATTAAAAAAAAAATGCAGTAATACAAAACAACACTGACAGAGTCAGAATATGACTTGATACACTGTTGGTCAGGATGCTGGTAGCAGTCTGATAAAATGGTGGCTGCAGTCCTCCTGGAGTAACAGATGTAGTTCTGTTGAAACAGTGAGCTTGTAGAAAGGATGTAATTTTCCTCTGAAGGTCCAGTGGTGGTGTCTTCCTCTGGGAATCCAGTGGAAAAAGGCTGTCCTGGTGTTCCAAATATTATATACATATTATATGCCGGTAGGAATGCTTGGCTCCTCCCCCTGGGTGGAGCATCTCCCAGTGGGATGATGTAATTCCATCAGTCATGCAGGGACACTCAGTGGCCCATTCACAGAAGAATCTCCTGGGGGAGGATGGTCAAGAGAGAGATGAATCAAACTGCCCCACCTGGTTTTAGCAGCTGCCCCATTAACAGCAGATAACAGCTCCAGCTCTAACAGAGGGCAATAGAATACACACCCCCGGCCACATCTTGCATTTGTGACCTAAGACACCCTTCCTCTTTGTCCTAGAACTGAGCATACAGTGATGTTCTCCTGCCATTTCAATAACCAGTTTTGCACTCTATTTCTCATTTGGTTTCTTCTTTTGTCAGGGTAGAAAGAAGGTAATACCATCAGCTATTCTTTTCCTCCTGCGCTGAGTAAAAACTGAGGAAAAACTCTTTTTTTTTTTAGTAAACACTCAAGGAAATAATTTAGTATTAAAATTTTTGCAAACAGAAAATATTCAAATCTGATGGCTGCCACTATTTGTTGGAACATATCTGATCATAAGTATCTATGAAATATTTTACTTTTAGTATTTCCTTCTCTTATGCTGTGGGAATGTACTGATTCAGGCATAGGTAATTGCCCATTAAAATAGATTTGTTGGTACTATGTCAGATCAGTTCAGGTTCTACCACTGTCCTGTGGAACTTACATTTCAAAAAGCCAACACAACCTTCTACTGATCATTCCTACACAGGTCAACATGAAATAGATGAAAACAAATCCTGATGGGAGAGACACACAACAGACAAATGTTCACCCTTCTCCTGTTATCTTGAGGGCATAACAGGGAATCTGTGGCTGTGAATGAACAGAATTTTCCTTCTGTGCTCATCCCTGTGCGACTGGAGAGCTGTGGAACAGGAGAACAGGGCATAAATAGGTAACAAGGATAAACAGGGAGAAATGCTAGCAGACAGTCAGAAGTGCAGCTGATTAGAAAAGCTCCCACAACTTCCCTGTGCATCGCCTCAATCCAACCTACAGTCATGACACATTTTTCACACTGCTGCATCTTAAGCATCAGCCCTGCTGATTAATTCCTTTCTGTTGTCCTGACATATTTTCCTAGCCTGATCTTTTTTTAAGTGGGCAGAAAAACTAAAATATTGAAGAAGTCCAGAGTGACACAATCCCAGAATCCTGCCCTTCATCTCTTTGCAATGGAATACAAAAGGACTTCGCAAATTATAGGTCTTTTCTTTGTGCATTTTTTTTTTCCTTTTGAATTTGACCTCAGGTTCAGAACATGTCTTTATGCCTTCTGGTAACCTTGGTCATTGTCTAGGAGGATGCAGAACTTTAAACATTCCTCATTCCCCCAAGAAAGCTGGCAAAGGTTGCAGTCTGTTCCATATACATGAGGCACTGCGTGTAGTACTGATGAATCAGTCCCACTCTTGCCAACAGGCAGCAGTGGTTATCACTTCCCTTTCACACTGCATAAGTAAATTATTTATTACAAGTTCAATTGAATTTTAAAATGCAAAATAATATATTAGTTGCCTTAACTTGTGATTCTAATTTAATTGGGTTTTCTCCCCCTGTTTAACGTATTCAAATGTAAGGATATGAAAAGAATATTGAGGAAGTATTTAAAAATAAAGCAGTGATCCAGCACACGGTTTGTTGCTGGAGTGGAAAGATCCTAATTTACAACATGTGATCTTGCACCACATGAAATTAGAGCATATCTAATACATATCCATATTTTGTTTTATACAACATATTTAGCTTCTCAAATAAATTAGAAGAGTGTTCAGAGCTCCTGCAGAATTCTCCTGCCCAACTGCACTATCAATTCTCCCATCCTCTCTCTTTCACTTCAGGGTTATAAATCTGTTTCTCTTTGAAGAAGTTGTATTAATATTTAATTGGAAAACTTCATAAAATGTTAGAAAAATATTACACCAAACACAGAGTAATGCCCAAGAGAGTAAACAGCAGGATTTGTGTTATGTAGTTTAGCTGCACGCATTTGCATTTCCTTCTTCACTGACCTACTAAAAAAATTGCTCTCATTCTCACTGTTTACAGGAAACGTGGTTTTGTCTAAGGAAATTAAACCCATGGAAAAGATCCATCTAAGTTCCCATTTACCTTGGCCATTTTGGGATGGATGCCTAAAATCTATGGACTTGTTTTAAAGGCATAAAAGAAAAGCATCATTAAGTAACTCTTAGTAATTTGGGATACATTTCATTGCTAACAACCCTTCCTTTTGATTTAATATCTCCAATTTTTTAACACCAGCACACTATAATTCTGATATTCAAGGCATTCAAGTACTGAAGACTAAACCCTAGATTAACCTGAAATTATTTGACTTATACATTTTGAGAAGTATCGCCAAAAACAAATGACTCAAAAGATTCTCTTTGAGATGAGAAAATTTAAGGTCTATTCATGTGTAGCTCTTAGCTACATGAATTGGACACATTTATGGTACATAGAGGCAGAGGGAATATATTGTACTCATTAATGTATTTAATTAAATCATTGATAAACCCAGCATTCAGATTTTTGCTTTTACTTTAAAAACATATGATGTCAAGAATCACGATTTTTTTCATTGGATGAAAAAATCTACTTATGTATCCAACAGCTTGAATTTTAATGCCCATATTAACAATTTCATAAAATCAAAACATTTGTACACAGAATTTGCTTCTCAATGAAAACGTAGAACCCCACATCAAAGCAGTGACAGTTTTGTGTAACAAGTGAAAAGTCTATCTTTAACACCAAGCAATCACCTTCTCAGCCAAGACCATTTTCTCTTGATTTTGCAATCACTCAGATGTCACTCCAGAATTAATATCTGTGTGTAGTTTGAGCTTTTTCAAACACAGACCTTCCACTGATGTCTCAAGTGAGATCCTGCTCCATATCCCAAGTCCCACATGAGTACTTGTTCCAATTTTGAAAGTCCAAGCTGTATCTTTCCTTCTAAAAGAACTCTGTATTTGAGCCAAGTACAGAATATGTAATAGAGGCTCCGTACAGATCCGCTTTGGCTTAGGAGGAAGATTTTATCTTTTTATCTTAACATTTCTTATTCTCTGCAGAGTAACTGAATGTGAAGTTCCACTTTCGCATGTACAAATTTCTCTCTCAGACCAGAGCAGAGTGAGAGAATAAATTCATCCCCTGCAATTCTCTTTGTTCAGCTTTTATGCAATACTGTCCAATATAAATTGCCTTGTAATCTTTTTTTTGCCATTTTTTGGTGTAGAGTGATGCCTTAAGATTTTAGCGTTTACATTTTCCAAATCCTGTAGTGCATTAGGGCAAAACTTTAAACTTCATATAAAGTGTTAGCTACTGCCTACACATTTTAGTCAGACAAAACAATCACTCTAGGCTTGAAACTCAAGGACACCCTACAGCCTTAGTCCAAAAAGTATAAACAAAAGTGACTTGGAGGGGAGCAAACTGGGAGAATACGACTTCATTAACTGAAGCTGTAATAGGAGGATTAACTCCTGATATATAAATAGACCAAACTTATATCTGTCTGAAAAACTCGTGACCATCATCCATCTTGGGTGTAGCCCCCTTGGGGAGGCTTCGTCTGCCCTTAATGTACCTGAAGGTCCTTCATTAAATATATCCACTTTTATCTTTTTAACTTTGTCTGGCCTCAGTTTCTAGGTAAGCCTGAAAAAGGCATCAAGAGTGTATTTCACCCTTGTACTGCAGAAAGCCTTTAGTTTTACTGAGCAGCCACTATTTTGAAACTCAGTAACAATAGATATACTTCACTAGGAATGGAATTCAAGTATCTAAAATTGACCTGCAAACCAACACTCTTTCAAGTTGGAACACCACATTCAAGGCATTAAAAAATATAATCATGACATTTCAAAGACTATGGCTGTTCTTTGGTTGTTTCTGTTAGTGTTTTTTTTTTTAATTTCTCCAGCTGCAATACAGGTGTTTGCAAAATATGTTAGAATTAAAGACACTTTTAAAGAAAAAAAGTACAGCTTTTCTAAAGGGTAGTCAAAACACTACTGTTTTATGATGGTGTCATTTCTTGCTGAGCCTTTGCTTTCTCCTTTATTTTTGTGTCTCTTTCTAAAACTTGTTTTTCCTATTCCTTTATTAATTTTCTACTTTTTCCCTCAACAGCCATCAAAGACGTTTTTAAATTGTGCCATTGCAAACTGGTATGAAGGAAGAGAGAGATTTTCTGTGTTTAGAGAGCAGCAATAGATAAAAGACTGTCAGAAAGTGGAAAAAAATTGCTTTGTCCAGTTTCTGATTTTGAACTGCTCTAAATTTTGCTCCTTTGTCATGTAAGTTACATTAATGTACAAGTTGCTTCTGAATTTGGACTGTCATTTTTTCCATTATCTTTGTTTAAAGGGTCAAATAAATCAGAGGGTGAACCACAGTTTCCAGAATTTGGATTCTGCAATTCAAGTTGCCTCACTGGCATACTCTGAATAGTGTTCCTGCTAATACTTTAATTCATTGCTGTGATTAATTATTAGCAGACTGCCTTGATGCTGATTTTTCCCCCCAAACTAGCATCCAGCCTGTTGTGCTCATCAGATCAAAGATCTCTGACCACAACATATGTGTTCCCAGAGAATTCAATTGCCTCCTGGGGAAAGAGCAGGGAAGATTCAGGTCTCCTACAAATATGTGCCTCCATAATTAAAGAAAAAGAGAGCAGTGCTTCAGTCAGGTCCTCACAGAATTCCAGAATGATAAAGGCTCACTCAGTGCCACCCCAGCCATGGCAGGGACCCCTCCCACTGCCCCAGGCTGCTCCAGCCCCAGTGTCCAGCCTGGCCTTGGGCACTGCCAGGGATCCAGGGGCAGCCCCAGCTGCTCTGGGCACCCTGTGCCAGGGCCTGCCCACCCTGCCAGGGAACAATTCCTCATTGCCAAGATCCCATCCAGCCCTGCCCTCTGGCACTGGCAGCCATTCCCTGGCTCCTGTCCCTGCAGTTCCTGAGGAACTGTCCCTCTCTGGGCTCCCCTCAGAGCCTGGAGGGAGCTGTGAGCTCTCCGCACAACCTTCTCCTGTCCAGGCTGAGCAGCCCCAGCTCTCCCAGCCTGGCTCCACAGGGGAGCTGCTCCAGCCCCCTCAGCCCCTCCATGGCCTCCTCTGGACTCTGCCCAACAGTTCCATGTTCTTTTTATGTTCACCAGAACTGTTCACAGTGTTTGAGGCACCAGAATTGTTCAGTGTTGGAGGTGAGGACTCAAGAGAGCAGAGAAGAGGCTAAGAATGCCCTCCCTCACCTGAGGGAGCCAGCTCATGCTGGCCATGCTGAGCCTTTCTCGATCAGGTATTTGGAAGTCTGACTCTTCCCTCATACAAATGAAGCCATTTTACTTTTGCTGTCAATGACTTCATTGCAGCTGAACCATCAGAGTATGTGAAAAATGTCATTTATGAACTGATCTCCCCTTTTATACTCACTTGCTTTATACTCATTTACGCTTTGAGGATTAGGGAGATTATTTTATCTTTTTCTAAGGACGTAGAATACAAAATTGAAGCTCTAGACATGAAAAGATTGATGACAAAAGCTCCAAAGAAAAGGCATTTTTATTTCATGAGGCTTCCTTTTTGCTGGCCGGTATGTTTAAAAAAAAATCACTCCTAATTAAGATGATCTTCTGTACACTGCCAAAACAGAACTCAACATTACTTTGTTTTGGAAACAATGAAAAAGAAAAGTGTTTTTATTGAGAAGATGCTCCTGGGATTAGCTGGTGGCTGATAGCTGAAATTAAAGAAAATTCTTAGTAGTTTCCTGACTTTTCCCAAAGCCACTAACATTGCTGAACAACCAGACAGCTGACTGTCCCTAATGAGCACAATTCCAGTACTTTGCTATTGTGCTTGTCTGGAATCAACACACGTGCTCAAAGAATCAGCATTTTGAGATGAAAAAACTGTTCTCTTGGAAAATCTCCAGTCAGTCCTACTGATAACAGTTTTAAGAGCAGAGCACAATTTCTCTGTGCAACTGTCAGCATACAGGTTTTACTCTAATAGTTCAACAGGCAATTGTCTTTTTCTAAGAGCCCAACTGACAAAAATGTGGATTTGAGTTAATGCTTTGTGTGAGAGATCACGCTATACATATCTGATAAAAATTCTGTAAGTGTTGATCAGATGTTATCCCAAACGTGAATATTATGTTGAAACTTCAGAGTCATAAAAATTAATTCATTGTCCCTGAGATTTCCCTGAAAACCTGAATTCTGCCTGAAGCCAAGGATGTTTGGCTTGGTAAGGGTGGCTGGGTGTTCCAGATCATATCCATAAGAAGGATAAAGTAAGATGCACAGTGTATGAAGACATTGTATTTTTAAAAAATCTTTTCTTATCTTAGAATTCCAGCTGAATATAGATGCAGGGTGCCCCCAGCCAGGGGATAATGTGCTCTGACTCCACGATTTCAGAAGGCTGAACAATTGCTTTATTTAGCTATTTTATATTACACTAATACTGTACTACATAAAGAGATACTTATACTGAAGAAATACTAAAGAAAAACCCCGTAACTGTCTGGAGACAGCCACGACACAGCTTTCACCAAATTGGCCAATCAACCCAAAAAACTACCACCTTTTGTTAACAGTCTCCAGAATACATTCCACATGCGCCAAGCAACAGGCACAGCAAGTAGAGATAAGAATTGTTTTCTCCTCTTCTCTGAGCTTCTCACTCTCTTCCCCAGGAAAAGTCCTTGGGAAAGTTTGTGCCTGCTGCTCTCTGTGAAGAGAGCTGCAGCCACAGCTGAATAAACCAAACTTCAGAGGAATTTGGGAAAGCTCTGGAGAAAAAGCATCTCTGACCACTCATCTGACATGTCAATGCTGTTGTAGCATTGCTGCTACATCTCACAGTTAGAAGCAATTTTAGTTTTGCAAGCATGAAGCAATTTTAGGCAAATACCTCACACAATAGAGCAAATTATAGTCAAGACACTACTAACACCAGATCAAGTAATTATCTGAATTGCAACTAATGTGAATCACTATTCAGTGTTGGTTTATGGCTTTTACTATCAGTCTTTAGTAACATACTCAAAAGATTGGAAAGACTGTTCTCTTCACCATTTCCATATTTATTTTACTGTTTAGTAACTCCCAATGTAATTTCTTCTAAATTTAAAACATGAAGATAGGAACAGAAATTCAGACCAAAATACTTAAAATTCTGAAAAAGAAATAAGGACTCTATGAAGACCAGTACAGTAGTGAGAAGGGCAAGAACTGAGTAGAGAGAATGAAGAGCAAAGTAGGAATGAAATTTTCAGTGCTACTGGCCTGAAGATGATATAGGAGCTGTTGTAACATCACAGGGCTCCATCCTGTCAGTATGAATCATTTACTCTGATCCATATGTTACACAAAATAAAAATTAAGTTGAATTAAAGAATGTTCCTTCCATTTGAAAGGTCTGAGTAGTGTTCAAGACACTCAAACTTTGCTTACTTTACTATGAAATCACTGGTATTATAGACTCATAGCTCACGGCTGCCTGCTATTTATTCTGAGTATAATCTCCCTATTTTCAGGAATTCATGAAATGCATGTTTGTTCACATTCATGCATGTGAAAGGTTTCCTAAGGGACAAAACTCAGTTAAAAAAAAAAAACCCTCAAGCCTTGAGTGATTTATTTCACAAAATGATTTATAAAATAAGAAAATCACTGCTGCTAATCTTGGCCTTGTTCAAATGTAATAGAGCTAAAGCATGAATAGTTAATAGCAGTTCTCTAAATATTTCGGCTCCTAGAAATTGAACAAGAGTAAATACCCCACACATATATGGTCATCCCAAAGGATCCAAATGTCTTTTAAGAAACTTATGGTCTGAATTCTTCAGTGAGAAACATATCCTTTATAGAAACACATGCTAAAACCTTTTAGAAATAATGACATTAGTAAGATCATTATTCCTAATGGAAATCTGTTTAGTCTGCGTTAATAAATTTGTAACTAATTACTTTTCTTTTTAAAAACATTTTCTTACAACGCTCAAAATGAAAAGCATTCTTTTGCTCTCTATGTTCTTTTTTTTATAGCAGTTTTTCACAAGTATATGCAGGGAGGGGCAGAGCAGGGCCCAGGCTCTCCTGCGGGCCCAGCCGTGGCCCCAGAGCCACGGGCAGGGCCTGAGCCCAGGAGCTGCTGGAGCTGAGCAGGGCCTGGAGCATCTCGGTGCCCAGGAGAGGCTGAGGGAGCTGGGGCTGCTCAGGCCGGAGAGGAGCCCCAGCTGAGAGGGGCCCTCAGGCCTGGGTGTCCCTGTGTGCAGGCAGGGGCAGAGCAGGCCCAGGCTCTGCTGCGGGCCCAGCCATGGCCCCAGAGCCACGGGCAGGGCCTGAGCCCAGGAGCTGCCCCTGCCCGTGCCCAGAGCTCCTGCCCTGGGCAGTGCCCAGCCCTGAGCAGATGGGGCACAGAGGCTGTGCAGGCTCCTGCCTGGGGACACTGCAGAGCCACACGGACACACTGCTGTGCCCTGGGCTCTGGGATGGCCCTGCTGGAGCAGGGAGGTGCCACCACAGCAGCCCCTGTGGGCCTCACCAGCCTCCCCCATCCCGGGATTCTTCACAGCAGATAACAAAACAAGTAAATTCAGAATTTTCCCCCCACACAATTATAAATTCAGTGCACTGCCCAGCAGGGGCTCTTGGGAAGAATAAATGTGCACTTTCCTAGCAACTTCCCCAAATAAAGGGCTTCTGGAAATGCCCACAATAAAAACCATGCTGGTAAAAGAACTCTCTGTGCTTGATCCCCAATCAAAAAATAAGCTCAACTGTTAACTGTATTGATAAGGAAATGAGAAGAGTAAGACTGAGTAAGACCTTCAGTCCTAAAAGGAAAGAGGTAAAAGTTTATAATCACAAACCTAGAGACTCAGAATCAGATTTGGTATTAATGGACTGAGTTTATTTCAGCAGCCTTGCCTTCTTTAATGGGAATTCTCTTTTGGTAAAGAAGGTTGCTTGCATTCGGCTGGCTTTTCAAAGGAGCCTGAAAAATGCAGGAAAGATTCACATATAAATTAATGTTCCTTTCTTCTCAGGGACAGTCTGCAGTCATTCAGTGTAAAAAAGAAGAAAATCCTTAAGCTTTCAGTGGGAGAAAAAATAACGCAGGTTCTTTTAAAAATCCAAGCTTAAGCTCTCAAGAGGAGAACACAGCATAAATAATACCAAGTTTCTTTATCAGAGCTCTTTCATTCATCAAACACCTGGAATCCTACACTATGCAGAGGTACCAAAAAGAGGGTTGGCACTTTAGGGCTTGAATAATGCAGGGACATTTGTACAGCCAGCCAGAAATCCCATTAATAACTTTTTAACAACAATGGATTTGTCTGTGTTTCATACTCAGGTAAATGTGCTCAATTCATGTGGTTATTACAAATCTCCACTCTTCATCTAGATAATTACACGTGGATTTGCAGCTTGATGCATACATTTGCTGAATACTCAGCAAAGATTGATTTATTGGACAGTTATTTTTAAATTTGTTTTAAAATATAGATTGAAAGAGTGACTGTCTTGGTGAGAAACATTTTATATAGTGAAATACAAAGATTTTCTAAAGCATTCTTAAGGGTTTTTTTAACGAAATAGCTCTGAAAATCCACTGACTTTTTTTTATTCAGTGTAATGATTATGGCTGTGACTCATACAAATCAACCTTTCAGATATCTTGTCGTAAAATAAAGGTCAAGTCACAGAAAATATTAAACGAGTTTCTTAAAGAATATAAATGGTAACTTCCATTAGTTTTACTTTTGAAACACTTAGAATTTATTATTAAAGTTAATTTCTGATGACTGCTTTTGAAACTACAACCTTAATGGAGCAGTAGCACGTGCCTCCTTCTCCACACAGAAGGTCTTTATGACACACTCTAAAATGTTTATGGCACAGCTGGAATTTCGTCAGAGTTATCAATCAGTGGTGTAAGAAAAGGGCTATGGTGTTCACCACCCTTTCACAGCACTGCCTCTTCCTACTTGGAATGACTCTGATCTTAATCAAAATGAGAGAGAATGCAGAAATTGTCATGCCATCCAGGTTTAATAATCGGTTCACCATCAATTAGCCTTGAGAATAAATTACTCTCCTAACCAAGAAATTACCATACAATGCTGCAGTCTCTGGCACTAGAAATCTTTATCATATAATTATGAGGAAATATTGTGTTTAATTAGCCTCAATTTAGATGGTTGGTGCCAGAGTTCAAATGAAAAAAGGCAAAGGGAAATTGATAAGTCTCCATCTGCTATCAACAGCTTTTTGAGTTTTCCAGGTTTTACTTCATATTTCTGTTCAAAAGGAGTGGCATAGCACAAGTAGAGCTCTTAGAAGAACTGGTAAATAAAGCCAAACAATTCAGTCTAAAAACTAATCAATGCATGAGGTTTGACACAAAGGCCTAAACAGAGGCAATAAATATATCACTGTCACCTCTATATTCCCAGCAGATTACTCTGACAATAAGTCCCTTTATGTTATTTTAGGGACTATAATTTAAATGAGCGACTGCAACTGAATTAACCCTTATTTATCCACTGCAATTTCCTCATAGATTTTTAACACATATGTGAACATGCATCAAAAGTGTCAAGCAAAATTTTTGAATCAGTTACTTGAAAACTTAATTCAGGTAAACTGCATGTATTTTGAAAAGTAACTCTTATTTAAAGATATCTAGCAAGAAACAGATGTGGAGATAAACTGAGAGACAGATGAAAGGCATCATTTCCCCTCCCTCAGTGACAAAGGATTCACTTTTTCAGTCCAGATGAAGGTGATCTCAACTATACCTTGGCATGGTTGGACTTGATCTTAAGAAAGTCTTCAAACTTGATGATTCCATGATTCTGTGATTGTAAGGCTATTAAATTTTGAGGGTTGAAAGGGATGGGAGTGTGAACACAGATACCTGGATCAAGAATAGTGTAAATATTTCTACATGTTCCTAGCAAGAGTTTCCTACAGCACACAGAAATCAGCACCCACACTGCTGTGGTGGGACCCACAGAGCTGCCCCAGCCCTGGGCCAGCACAGCCAGGACCTGGAGCTGCTGCAGAGAGCCCAGAGGAGGCACCAGGATGAGCAGAGGGATGGAGCAGCTCTGCTGGGAGGAAAGGCTGGCACAGCTGGCATTGCTCACCTGCACAGGAGAAGCTTTGGGTGAGCTCAGGGTGGCCTTGCAGGGCCTGGAGGAGCTGCAGGAAAGATGGAGAGAGACAATTGCCAAGGGCTGCAGGGACAGGAGCCAGGGAATGGCTGCCAGTGCCAGAGGGCAGGGCTGGGTGGGATCTTGGGAATGAGGAATTGCTCCCTGGCAGGGTGGGCAGGCCCTGGCACAGGGTGCCCAGAGCAGCTGGGGCTGCCCCTGGATCCCTGGCAGTGCCCAAGGCCAGGCTGGACACTGGGGCTGGAGCAGCCTGGGGCAGTGGGTGGTGTCCCTGCCATGGCAGGGGTGGCACTGGATGAACTTTAAGGTCCCTTTCTGCCCAAATCATTCTGGGGTTCTGTAGTTCCTACCCTTGGAATATTCACATATAAATTAATAACTCTGGGAGAAGGCAAGGGGCTCAAAATCATGGAGACGTTTTCAAGTGGAAAAGACAAAGTCCCAGGAGAACCCTGTCTGGGGGATTATGTTTGTGTTTCTTACAGAGAATGAGTACATAACTCAGTTTCATATTCTGCCCTCATTGCATACCCAGAAAAGTCAGGATTTGCTCAGTTACAAGATATATGGGTCCTTATTATAATAACTCCTGAAGCTGTGTTGAATTAAGTACCTAATAACAGCATATGCAACACATTCCAAGCCTGTGAAGATTCATTTCAAGCAGCCCCATCCTGACATTCAGAAGGGCAGAATTCCCACCCATGGCTGAGGCTCTGATGCATTCCTGTTGCTCTCCTCTGCATGGGTGGAGGTGGTCTCCCAGTAAAGTCCAATTTGTGACTTCAATTATATTTAATTTCTTTCCACAGATGCCCTCTTTCTTATGCCACTGAATTGTTCTGCCTGCTAAAAGGCTGTATCAATCAGCACTGGAGCCCAGGTGTACAGAACAATTCACCACTCAGGATTTCATTCAAAATCCACCTTCCTAACAGGTGCAAGCCTTCAATTATTCAAAGTGGATTTCATCAGAAATCTCCCCCATTCTACAAATCAGCTGTAAATGTCATCTCAACTTTTTTATTTCATTTTACAAGTTAGTGCAGAAAATGACAGCCTAAAGACTGTGTAAATTAAGTCTATATATATTTTATTTCAGAATAATTACTAAAGAATTCTGTAAGCTGTGCAGCTGTAGCCACACAGAAAGTGAGAGAAATTAAAACATTAGTGCCATGACTATTATTGCACAAGATTTAGTAAGACTGATACGGGAGTGCATGGTGGGAAGTTGTAGCAGCAGCTCTCTGACCGCAGAGAGAAACAACTTTCTCAGGCATTGTCCTGGGGAAAAGTCTGTGAGAAGATCAGAGAAAAGAATGAGAAACAATTCTTATATTCACTTGCTGCACATGTTGTTGTGAACATGTGGAATGTGTTATGGAGATTTGTTAACCAAAGGGTGCTTTCTTAATTAGCCAGTGGTGATGGTGTTTGGATTGGAGGACCAATGTATCGTAACTGTCTATAAAAGCAATGGGTTTCTTAATGATAATATATAATAAAGAGATTGATCAGCCTTCTGTGAATCATGGAGTCAATGCTAATTATTACCTGGCTTTGGGCCAGCTGCGATGACAGGAAGTACTGAAGGCATCATTTATGAGAAGGGATCTAAGTTTCAGTAATTTGTAGCAATGTAACTCTTCCTTTTTTCCCTAAATCTGCTCTGTGGGAGTCAAGAAGGTTCACAAGGTCCTTTTGGAAACATTGCTTCCAGTTTAAATCAGTCAGAGTCAACAGTCAGAAGAAATATACAGCAACAGAAAAGGTTCCTCATCTCATGGGAAGTCAGACTCTGGATATGGAATATTCAGCACATATATCACTCTGAGATTCCTGGTTAAACAATTGCATAAGCAATACCATTGTTGTAATCTCCTTAGCAATTTAATTTAAATTCCCCAAATGTAAAAGGTTCATTTTCCGAGATACTTCCCAGTCAGAAGGATGAAAGGTTCCTCTGTCAGCAAGAAGTTTAAAAGGGATAACCTTATTTTACTCAGGGAAATGAGCCATATACTTAATTTTCAGCACCTTGTTCTTTAAATAGTAGGTCAAGTTCTTTAGGAATTTTAAGCATCAAGTTGAAACTTGTATTCAAAGAAGAAGCAATGTAATCTCCTCTTTCTGGAGACATGGGCTATTTGGGGTTGCATTTATTAGTGCAGTGGCTAAAAAGAGAGGAATGGCAATGCCATGGGATCTTCTTCTACCTGATTTCGATACCTACTTTTATAGAATCAAATAATTTCGATTGGAAAATATTCTTAAGGTCATCATGTTCGACCATCCCCCCCATCTGGCGCAGTGCCGGATTTCCTCTGCCAGACCAGCTCCGGACACCGACAGCGCGGGTGGGCTGCTCCCAGAAAGGTGCCCAGCCCGGGGTGCAGCTGCAGGGTACGGCAGCTCTGCGGCACAGGAGGACTGCAGACTGCGCCCAGGGTAGGGACAAGGACCAGGGAGAGGCCTTCTGTATGGTTTCCAAAGATGCTTATTCCCGGAGGTTCAGCGGCAAACTCAAAAGCATTCATCCCGTTATGAAGCGGAGGAGGTCCCCGCAGAGGATACAATCTTTGACCAATTGGGAGAAATTGGGGGTGGAACACAAGGCGGGGAATACAATGTTTAAACCAATAGAGCACTGCAGGGGAGGAGAAGAACTAAAACCAAAGGGGGGTCGAAGGATACAAAATTGATAGGGAAGTTTTTAGAGAAAGAGGCAGGCTTGGGGAGGAATTGACGTTCAATAGGAGGAGAAATGGGGAACAGAGGGGCAGATCTTTGGAGGGATGGACAGCTAGGGCTAAACCAATAACACAGTGGGGAAAGGAACAATCCGTCAATCATAAAATATGCTGTAACAGTACGAAATAGGAAAGATTATAAAACTGACTGTTAGAAATGCATTACAATCAAAAAACACACTGCCACACCCAGCACTGCCAAGGCCAGCACTAACCCATTTCCCCCAGTGCCACATCCACAGGGATTTTCAATCCCTCCAGGGATGGGGACTCCACTACTGCCCTGGGCAGCTGTGCCGGGGCTTCCCCCACAGTAATTTTTTTTCCCCCCCTAATATACAATCTAAACCTCCTCTGGCACAAATTTTTGCATTGGAAGAGCTTGGGATGTCTTCAGGCACTTGTATGTGTCTGCTAAAAGTCAATACAAATGAGTACAGTGATCTCCCTGATAACACCAGACATCTTCATTAAAAACTTGCTCCAACAAGCTATGAATAATTTGCATGGGGGCCAGGATTTCACCCCTGACTGACAGATGCATTTCAGTTCCCTCTTGTATCCAGTTTGGAGGCTCTGTCATTTCTGGCCACATTTTCAGCTTTTCAGCCAAAAGGATTAATCAATAATGCACTCTCCCATTTTCCTGCACTCTTTTCAGTACTATACGTATTGAAGTTTGTTCTTTAGTAGCAATGAACATTTCTAGCCCTTTCATATCAATATTTAAAGTCATACATATGAAGAAAAACTTCTAGGAATTACAAAATCAGTAACATATGGGTAATAAACCCCCAGAAGAAAGGGTCTCTCTTGCTCAGTTTTTCTCTACAAAGACAAAATCAGACCAGGTGAGGACTAAAACAGCTTAAAGGATAAATAACATTGATTTTCTGGTTCAGTGTCCGTCTAACCAGTGAAAATATACAAGCTGAAATGTTACAAGTAAGCCAAGGAAATGCATTTATAACTATGTAGGAAAATAATTATTAGGGATAATCCATTGTAAAGGAAAAATGAAAAAATTTTTCCTTTAAACTAGAAATTAATATAGTCACTAAATATAAATCAATATTTAGGTTTGGGGAGAAATCAGTGTGCCACGATATGCTTCTATAAAAATTCTGAATATGGATTTTCTAAATCAAGCTATTTAGAGGCAGAATTTACTAGTGATTTTTTACATATTATTGAAAATTTGAATGCATATACATACCATAATTTGTTATTTACAGTCTCCGATGGAGAGAATAGAGGGTAATTTTCCTGTCTGAATGTTGATTGAAAAATTACAAATTTTTTTTTCTAAATGTACCACAAAGGGCAGAAAATGTTAAACAGATGTTGAATGTTATGAACAAGTTTACAGGTTAACTCAGTTAATCAATAGTTACTATGCTTGTTAGTTGTTAAATGTTAACCACCTGGTTTAATGTGTTGATTCTGTTAATTATGAATATTGTTAATCACCCTACCCAAAAGTCCCTTACCTGTATGCTTTTTTATCCATTGAGTATTACCTCCGCTGCTTCCCAAAATGGCTCTAGCTATAAAGAAGGCTGTGACGTCAGAGGTGTATATGTAAATTGAAAGATATCCAGTACCATTCAAAGGAATAGCACCCTAGACAAGACCCAACCCGCAGTTGAAGAGAGAAAGTGACCTGTCCTGTTTGAGAACTGTCCTTCTATTCCATGGGCGTAATTCCAGGTTGTCACCATAACTCGGCAAGAACTGGACCAGGGTGAGGACCTTATACAACAAACCCAAAGGTGTCTTCCTAGGCATGCTCGTGAGGACAGAAGCCCCAGCTCTGATATACAGCCAAGCTACCTACCTCCTCCTCCGTGTCGCCAAAGGGAGCAGTGGCGTCTGCGCGACCCCTCGAGCCCCCACCCAGAGCTGATTTCACAATAAAGGCGTCAAAAAGGAGCAGGTCTCCTTGCCCATTCATTTCATTGAACAAATAAAAAAATTAACAACTGAGGCCAAACGTTTTCACATGGTTTTCTGGTAATTGTTTTTCTGTTGCAATCTGAAGGTGTTCCTTATTGTGAGTTTATAGTGGTTTGTTCCATGTACCCCATTTGGTTTTGATCTGAAGTTGTTTACTATTATTTTCCTGCCTAATCTTATGTCAGCCCCCATGTCAATCTCCCTTGCACCTCCCTGATTTCCAGACCCTTCCCTGCCAATCGTGGAAGTACTGCCCTCTTGCCTTGTTCATCAAATGTAACCAACTCCACCCCTTTCTCTAGAACTGTCCTTGTCTATCACCCTTCTCTCGAAGTTCTGTTGGTGTGTCCAGCCTGATCCCCTCCCATGTTATCATCTATTCGTTACCTAGACTCTGATCCTCGCCCTGCGTTCCTCCCCTGCTGTTCTGCTGTTGTTATCCTCCCCTAGTACCCTCCCTTGTTCTTAGGCTGCTGTTTGCCTGTTGGAGCTTTGTCACTTGTCCCTTCTGTGAAACCCTCTTGAGAACTTAGAAGTGGGCCCTCTCATCTCCTTTGTTCTGGCTTCCTCGACTCGGGGCTCCTATCAGCAGCTGCACAGAGCAGCTTTACTGCCTCTGGGAGTTGGGCAGCCCTGCTCTGCTGCCACCCAGACCAGCCCGAGGGGCCTCGCAGAGGGGGCAGCCGCTCTTGGCGTGGGCCAGGAGGTGAGGCCTAGCTGGAGGACGACCAAGCAACTGCCCATGTCATGGTTTAACATTTACTCCTTGTGTTTTCATTTCCTTTCTGTCAAGATAAGTAGGTCACACTGCATCAGGCTGAAGGACCTCAGCATAGGAAAGAGGAGGCTCAGGTGTGAAAATCATTATCAAGATGTAAAAACGTCAAGTGATGCTGGGATGGAGCCAGACTGTACTTGGTGATGCCAAAGCCACGGACGCAACAGAAAGTAAGGAAGTTCCACATAAATGAAGAAAAACTATTTTACTAAAACTATTTTCATGGGGATGATCAAATCTTGGAACTGGCTTCTTGGAGAAGCTTTGGAATCTCCATCTTTAAAGATTCTAAAGATGCATTCAGGTGCAAAAGATGCAGTCAGCCCTGAACAATGCTCTGCCCCTGATCTAAGCATGAGGGTTTGGACCAAACAATATCCAGAGCTCCCTTCCAACTTAAACTGCTGTGGAAATTTTAATCTCAACTGCATTTTCACCTTCAATGAAACAGAAGTGTTCTTTGCCCACCTAGAATATATATAAAGACTTATCACAGAGAGGTTTGGGCAGAAAAGGACCTTAAAGATCATTTCATTTCACCCCCTGCCATGGCAGGGACCCCTCCCACTGTCCCAGGCTGCTCCAGCCCCAGTGTCCAGCCTGGCCTTGGGCACTGCCAGGGATCCAGGGGCAGCCCCAGCTGCTCTGGGCACCCTGTGCCAGGGCCTGCCCACCCTGCCAGGGAGCAATTCCTCATTCCCAAGATCCCACCCAGCCCTGCCCTCTGGCACTGGCAGCCATTCCCTGGCTCCTGTCCCTGCAGCCCTTGGCAATTGTCTCTCTCCATCTTTCCTGCAGCTCCTCCAGGCCCTGCAAGGCCACCCTGAGCTCACCCAAAGCTTCTCCTGTGCAGGTGAACAATGGCAGCTGTGCCAGCCTTTCCTCCCAGCAGAGCTGCTCCATCCCTCTGCTCATCCTGGTGCCTCCTCTGGGCTCTCTGCAGCAGCTCCAGGTCCTGGCTGTGCTGGTCCAGGGCTGGGGCAGCTCTGCAGGTGGGGTGTATATATATAAATAGAAATAAAGCCACAAATACAAAGTTGAACAATTATGTTGAAGGATTTGGAAGATTATTTTCTTGTCCACTGAAACATAGTCATTAATGGGGAAGGCCCATTTTGGCTTTTCAGCATTCTGGGTTTTTTACACAAGCAGTAAAATTTCCAAATAAAAGTCAGCAGCTGAAGTTTCTGATGTCAAATAAAGTTGTAGCTGCATGCAAGAATGTGGGCACATAGTTGGAGTGCAAATTTATTATGGAAAGAGAATGTTCTTTGAATGTCTGGCATTTCTTTTCTCGTTCTGTCCTTTCACTTCTGTGAAATATTGGTGGGACTTTATGTTCCATGAAAATATAAATACATAGCAAATGTCCTCAGAAAAAGAGAGAGGCCTTAAAATACATGCAAATGTAATTATGTCCCCTTTCCAGCTACCCTGTGGAATGTAAAGAGCTTTTTGAAGGGGTAGGAATCAGTTCTATTGTCTTGTCTGGCTTGGATAACTTAGATACCTACATGGATTCTTTATATAAAAACCCTGAAATTCATGCTGTGCTGCAGCCTTGGGCTCTCCACAACATGGACTTTTGTCAGAATTGCATGTAACACAGGCCTGGCATTACCACTTATTTCATTAAATCAACGTTTTCCAGCTATTGCAAGAGCTCTTTACTTTCTCTTTTTCATTTCCAGATAAGATTAGACCTGAAAATTGAAAACTTGTTTAAAGGCCTCCAGATTCTTTCTCTAGGGCCCAGCAATATTTTTTTTCTTTCTTCTACTATAGGCTCTGTTTTCTGATTTGTTAAAGATGGCTGTACTTGAGAGAAATGATCAAACAAATGAATTGAACGAATAAATGTCTGCCATTGCATTTATATCTGTTTATGTACAATGTTGTCACTGTTTCTTTCAGTGTTCATAACAGTAGAACTAAAATAAACTAGCAAACTAATATTAATAGAACACCTGAGGTGTTTCTGGTCCTGCATTGATTATCCCAATTATTTTAGATTTTAGTAGAATTGAACAAAACAGGATATAAAATACATGGAGAGGGTTAGGCTGTCAGCAGTTCCAAGCATGAGGCAGACAGCAAAATTCCTGGATTACAGGAGACAGGACAGAGCAATCCCAACCAAATATTCTCTCACTTGAAGAGCCAAAGGGAGAATCCAGATGTATTTTGTAGAATCCCACAATGGTTTGGGTTGGAAGGGACCTCAAAGCCCACCCAGTGCCACCCCTGCCATGCCAGGGACACCTCCCACTGCCCCAGGCTGCTCCAGCCCCAGTGTCCAGCCTGGCCTCGGGCACTGCCAGGGATCCAGGGGCAGCCCCAGCTGCTCTGGGCACCCTGTGCCAGGGCCTGCCCACCCTCACAGGGAGGGAATTTTTCCTGATGTTTGCCACAAGGTATTAAATGCTCTGACGCATGGCGAACATCTCGTAAACTACAAAAACTCCAAACCACCAGAACCATTCAACGACCTGTTCAGTTTGGGTGTGAAGCTGAGGATGCAAACATCAGGGAATATTTCTCAACGGGAACAGAATGGTGACACTAATGTGCATCTCTTCACAGTTCATTTCATCAGCAGTTCTCCAAGCACTCCAAAGAATACAAATACCAGAATCACAATTTTATTACTGAGGCTGAGTCAGAGGGAAGCGGTGATTTTCATCAAAGACTTGAGAAATCTAGGGCACACATGGAAAGAAAAATCTCAGCTAAGAGTCCTGGCTCACTGCTTCCCTTCTCATAGGTGAGGCTGCTCTTTAAGACCAGCATGCCCCAAAGAGCACAAGGGGTGTATTTACTGGAATAAAACAACAGCCTAGCTTTATCCATTCATTTTGTAGGCCATTGTAATGTTTTAGCCAAAATATTAGAGGAAGTGAAAATAAAAAAAAGGAAAAATACAGTTGGTATTAAATGTCAATGCCAAGGCAGTTATACTGAGGTCAGGACAACCTGTTACTATGATTGTGACTTGAACAATTTCCTACATTTGTTCTGCAACTTTCTTTGTCCACAGCCCTGGAGATGTCCAAGGAAGGCCAGACATGGCACTCAGTGTTCTGGGATGGGTGACAAGGTGGGGATCAGTCACAGTCTGGACTCGATGGTTTTGGAGTTCCTTTCCAGCTTTACTGATTCTATAATTCTTTAGGATTATTTTCCTGTTGGTAAATTATATTATTTCAAATGTAGAGTTAATACTGAATGCCTTGACATGAAGGTTTCACCAGGAATTCCATATTTCTCTAACATCCAGTTTCCTGCTGTTTCAAGTACACCACTGAATAATGCAAAAGGAGAACCAGCTAATTCGTAGGGGTGTGCTCGTGCAAGGTTTGCTCAGTGCTCACTGACCTCAGGCACTAGATGCATCCTTAGGTGCTGATATTTCTGTCAGACAATGTGTGCAAAGCCCTTGCCAGACTTCTGAGGTGAACCTGCTCAGCACTAGGGGTTTGTAAAGGAAGCCTCAAACCACTTGAATCACAACTGACTTTAGATTTACAACCCAAATCAGAAGTGAAGTTCTTGAGCCCTCTACTGAACACCAGCTTCATGTGAAATTTTTTATCCCTACCATAAAGTGGAGGGGAAGTTTTATTTGAAATTAAGTCTACAATGTTGTTAAAGCTAGAATGTAAAGGTATGCATTGTACTAACTAGCAGTATCATTAGACCCCTATTTCTACAGGAAGCTTGCTCTGATAGAATTTTAGAACATGGGATAATTCAATCTGAAGGAAACCACTTGAAAATCTTACATGTCACTGCATTCTAAATTAATTATAAGCTTTCAGAGAAAACAACCCGAATAGTTTTTTCAATTATTACTCCCCGAGAAAGTAAATATTTAAAATATTTAAACACCAATATTCAAGTCATATTCAGGTATTATTATTTCTTCTTCAAAAAAGATGCATCAAAATCATTACAGTTACCAGAGGATTATATTTATATTATACTATACTATACTATACTATACTATACTATACTATACTATACTATACTACATTACATTACATTACATTATATTATATTATATTATATTATATTATATTATATTATATTATATTATATTATATTATATTATATTATATTATATTAATGATACTATATTACCTGAAAGAATATAACTACATAATTTTAGGCTGTCAGAACTTTCCCATCAGAGGTGACATGAAAGCTTCAACTCTTTATTTTACGTAAAACAGAATCAGAAGCAGTTGTTAGCATATTTAGAACAAAATATTCAGAATATAACTAATGTTCTTATGTAATCTGCTTTTTCTTGGACTTGTATCTCTATTATTTTTATAATCATGTGTAAAACCAGTAATCTTAGTCATAAAGGCCTTGTGTTCTTTAAACCACTATGATTTCAAGGGAATTAATTGTAGATTCAGGTCAAAATGGAGTAATTTTTCATGTTATAAAGTATTTCTAAATTTACAAGGTTCAAGTTTTACAGCATATTAGAGTGGCATTATTCTACTAGTGAATATAAACAGACTTAGAAAAATACTCACACGCTCCTATTGATGGACGCATACTTCAGTCTCAAGCTGCTTGCAGAGGGGTTATAATGGAATAGTCCCTATAGAGAAATCATTTGTTATGGAATAGTGAAAATGTTTGGGGTCACACACCACGGTGTTGCCTGTTTTATTTATCAGATTCAGTGTGACAATTTTTATGCTGAGTCAAGTACAGTTTATCAAGTTAGAGCCACCCCAAATCTACAAGATCCCTACAATTAGCTGTCTTTGCAACCAGTGTTTGCATTAGTTATGTGAACTGAGCTGAGATTTCAGCAAAACTCTGCAAGGCTTCAACGAATTAAATAAGGAAGTATTACGTTTAACAGCCATTCCATGGGGTCAGTGGTCAGAGACAGGGACAACACACACCTGAAAGTTCCATACGACAGCAGCCTGTTTTATTGTTGAGAGCCTTCTTATACAGGGAGTGCAAAACTGCGAGGTCTCAGCTGCTGATTGCTCCGATCCCAGTCACAGCCCAGCTCCTGACCAGGGAGATGTCTGCAGCCCAGGATGGTACATGATTGGGTGAAATCCCTGTGTAGATTTACATCCAATCTGTCCTTGCCCACCCAGGGACTCCAATGCCACAAGGAAGAGAAAATCTCTGAGATTTGTTTATGAAGTAACAGAGTTCACAATCAAGCTGGAAGGGTCTCTGTGATCTCATCTGAGCAGGTCATCTGGACTGAAAACTCCTCATTTCTACCTCCACCTCCTCAGGTATTGCAATATTGATGAACTTGGTCCCAGGAGGTGTGGATGGTGTAAGTGATAATGTGAAAAGAGCCCAGTAAGGAACACCTGACTCTGGAGTCAGAGCTGCTCATGGAATCAATCTGCAGATCAATGCACAAGCTCAGCTTGGTCTCTAATTCCCTTATATTTTTAGCTGGCAGTGACTTCTCCTTCTTGCTTTCACTTTTTTGTTGTTGTTGTTATTTACAAATTAACCCCTCTCAGCTAAGTGTGAATCAGGAAAAGTAAACCCACACGATGCCATCTAAAAATCCCAAATGACAGGTGCTCCCAACTTCCCAGCTGTGCTGGGAGCTGTTGGTCTGGAATGTCTGTAGGAGAAAGGTAGAGGCTCAGGCAGCACAGCAGGAGGGCACCACTGGCTTTGCAAGTTATTAAGAGTTGTGAAATGAGGTGATCCTGCACACACAGAGCTCCAGGAAGGATGTAAGTGAGCTGGAAATAAAACCCCAAGAAACAAAAAGCTTGCAAGCAACTCAGATAGCTTGGGAATGCTTAGCTCAAGCTGAGAGTCCAGAGGCAAGGCAATCATATATTAACTATTTGTTGAAGACTGAGGGAAATTTCCAAGTGAATTGAGCTGCAGACATCTGTCCTGTTCTGGCTACAAACAAGCTGCTGAGGAGAATATTGTCCACAGCTCCTTGTTATCCCTGCTGGAATTTACTGCCTCCACATTACTGGCAGCCAAACTCCTCATTAGTCCTGCCTTAACACGTTGTTTTAATAAACCCACTCTGATAAAGCTGATAAAAATCAGTGGGTACCCACAGAGCAGCCCAGGCAGCCTGTTTGGAACTCCAAGTATCACTGAAAACAGGAGGCTTACACTTTAAATGGTTCTGAAATTATTAGATATTGGTTTACTTCTCCTCAAGATATTAAATCTCAAAACAGAAAAAAAAAAAAAAAAAAAAAAAAACAAGAAAAATAAACAACAAAAAACCAACTTATAGTATCTATTCAAAATATTTAAAAAGTTATTAGTAATTTCAAGCTAACCATTTTCCAATTACCGTTATTTTAAAAGGCAGAAAAGATCCTTAAATACTGGGAGATAAAAAAATTAATGTGCTTTTTTTCCTCAAGATGGTGAAAGGAAAAAATAGTTTTTGTAGGGTAGATTTAATTGTATCTTATGCAGTACTGACTGACTGACCTTATATTCCTTTGATTTTATTGTAGTCTTTTGAGAATTGAAGTTTGCAACTTACTTAAAAATAGTTTTTGCGTTTTTTTTCTGACTTTCAATACTTCGAACTCTTAGATTCTGCATTTGTTTTCATTTTGATTTACATAGCTACATGTTGGGCCTGAAAAATACTACATAACAACCTGATATAAATAGGAAGAATTTACAGATTTTCTTCTTAAATTATTTCTATGTCTGGAAAACTCATGGATGTAAACTCTACTATTGTTTTCTTCTGCTCACAACTTGCTTCAGGCATTGCAAATGATAAATGTTGCATTCTTTATGAGTTTGAGTACAAAAATATACTGTAACTCTGGCACAATTAACTTCCACCTTATTTTCTTCACTTTTTTTTTTGCTATTACTTGGTTTCCCATTTTTAGGGTTTTTTGTAGCATGTCTACTCTGTATAAGGTGAAAACTTTGAGAATTCTAAAGAAATCATTCCTCTCTGTAGTAAACTACAACTTCCACTAAATAGGGGACTATTTTATAAATTGCTATGCAACCAATTTAATAAAAATCCTTCCCTCTATGTTATAAATGATCAAATTGTAAGCCAAACTTTTAAGAAAATTTAGCAAAGATTTATTAATTTTTCTCTGAGACCTAAGTTCAGTCTTCGAGACCACCACGGCCAAAGATAGAGTGTCGAGCCCAGGATCGGCGCCGGGTGAACACGGATCTGACCTCCCAAGTGTCCGAGTCTCCCCGTTCATGCTCCAGCTTCGCAGCGAGTTTTTATGCAGTTTATTTTGCCCGAGGCAAAGATGACAGAATTTCCTTTGTATCTCTTTACATGCATCACTGTTTCTTTCCATGTGCAGAGCTGGACAAAAGCCTGGTCCAGGGGTGTAGTCAGTGACAATCGGCTCCAGGAAGCCGTGTATTCAGATATATCAGGGTGGCGCTCCTGACTATCTTGGTAGATGCAATCGGCAGGGCGATAATCGCTCTTGGGTGGCTCCGGACAACTCAAGAAACCAGTGATTTTCACCCTGGAAGCTTCTATTCTTAGGTTAAGGCATTGATCATCATCTTATCTTGTGTCCAGGAACTAGCTGAATCTAAATAGACAGCTGCTCCCGGCTGGGATGGTCAAAAGACATGCTTTTGTATTTCAAAATACTTCATACCATACATTAATAGCATGAATTATCCCTACCTTATATTACACTCTATAAAGTTTCTGTCTGCAGGAGTTGCTCTGTTTTATTTAGAATTGAATTCCAGTGTTTTACTTTTATGAACAGCTTGGTCCTAATAAGTAGAAAATCATACCAAACTGATGTCTCAAGATAAGAAAATTACCGGAAAATCTTTGTGGATGTTCAGAAATGACCTGTCAAGGAGGAGAGAGCTGACAGGGTTTTCAGATGATGGGGACACAATAAACAATATAAACAATAAACAATATTAAAAAAACCCAAACAAAAACACCTTTTTAAGAATCATGGAGAAAGGATTGAAGACAAAATTAACCACAGAAGGGAAATGTCTAACTTCTCTTTCCCTTCGGAGCTGCAGAACTCTGTGTTAGAAAATGTGCATTGTATTTATGTCACCTGAAAAAAAGCATACAGTTGAAGTAGAAATGACCCAAGAAAAGACAACAAGAACTATCAGAGGTATACCATGACTTTCATGCAAGGAGAGATAATTTTTGTGAAGCGTCTTCAGCTTGGAAAATAGATGACTGAAAGAAAGGAAGAAAACGGCCTATAAAGAATTAGTGGGACATAAAAATGTGATGGCCTTTTGGTTTGAAAAGACAGGTGTCTCCTAAAGAAGGCAGGAGCCTTCCTTGAAATGGAAAATGTAAACCTCTCCTCTCAAAATTATTATAATTTAGAAATTAAGATGTTTTCAAGCAAAGATATGGGAATAGGAATGAACAGTTCTTTATAAGGAAAACTTAAAAAAAAAACCCCAAAACAAATGCAATAGTACAAACAAAATAAACCAAACAAACCACTGACAGAGTCAAAATTATGACTTGACACCCTGTGCGTCAGGGTGTTGGTAGCACTCTGATTGAATGGTGGCTTCAGTCTTTTTGGAGTGACAGGTGGGGTTTTGTTGAAGCAGTGATTTTGTAGAAGGGCGTAGGGTTTTTTTTGAAGGTCTAGTGGTGGTGTAGATGGGCTTGGTCTTCTCCTGGGAATTTAGTGGAGAAGAAAGCTGTCCTTTTTGGAATTTAGTGGAGAAAGGGCTGTTCCTCTGGGAATCTAGTGGAAAAGGCTGACTGTGGTGTTCTAAATCTCAGATTATATCTAGGTAGGAATGCTTGGCTCCTCTCCCTGGGTAGAGCATCTCACAATGGGATGATGTAATTTTATCAGTGAGACTCAATGGTCTATTAACAGAGGATATTTCTCCAGAGGTTGGATTGTTTGTGGAAGAGATAAACTGCCCAATTAACAGAAGATAACTGCTTTAACTCTAACAGTCGATAATAGAATACACACCTCTACCCACATCTTGCAGCCTAGGACATCATTCACCCCTTATTCTATTGCTATCTGCATCATACCCAAATCAATTAACTCTACACAATTAAACTTTACACACAGTTTTCATTTAAGACTAGATTACCCTGGTATGTGGTACGCAAATGGTACACAAATATTTCTGTATTACCCACCAAGTAAAACTAGGTCTTCGAGCAAAAACAATCCCACCTTTAGCCTATCCCAAAGATAGGTTTATCTTTGCTTGAGGTGGGACTAATCTAAACAATCTTCCTTAAAATACTTTTCATATGTACCACAGGGATTTTATCTCTATCTACTGTGTGTAAGGGTTCAGATTGGGTAGGACTATTTTGATTGATGGACTTTCAGATGTCAAATATTTAGGTGGTTTTTGTTAAGTTCATTTCTCACTTTTTGAAGGTTTTCTTGTTTAGTGTTTTTAGGGTAGTCTTATGTAGTTTGTTGTACTGTTTAACTTTCCTGGCAGCTCGTGTACGATAAGGGATATATCTATTCAACACTATTTTTTTTTCCCTCAGGTGTTTATAAGGATGTTTTTGAAATGGGTCTTGTTTGACTCAAGTCTCTTAGGGGTGCAATCTCTTCACAGGATTTAAGAGGCTATTTTGGGCAGTAGCATGAGACACAGTCTTTATCTAGTGGTGGTTTTAACTCTAATCAGTATATGGTGCTTGCCTTGGTGTGTCTGAGGTAGTGTGTAGTGTGATGTAGTTAATCTATTAGGCTTCCCCATATTTATATTTGGACTACTGCCTACTATACTATAAGGGCTTTATTCCTTTGGCTTGCTTGATTTCAGTACATGTTTTACAGTTATCCATAACTTCAGAAATGTTGTCTGTGGTTAGATCTACTTCTCAGTCTCATGTTTAGTTATAGGTAGCATTTTTGTTTTCGTGATTTGAGGTATTATGGGCTCATTGAGTTAGGAACAATTCATTATTATGTTGCCAACTTAAGTATATTTTTGACATCTTAATTTTTTTTCTTGATTTACTTGCCCGTTGTTTCAGTGTTCTTTATTGATTCTTGTGGATATGGGCATCTACATGATGGACTTTTACAGGTACTTTCTCTACCTGAGTGGCAATGTCTTTCTACATGGGCATCTACATGATGGACTTTTACAGGTACTTTCTCTACCTGAGTGGCAATGTCTTTCTACTTATCAGCAGCTTAGATTGGTTTTCTTCTATGCTGCTAGTTGGTTTTTTCTACTTTTCTAGCCAGCCCCACAGAGCATTGGCTACTATTTACAAATTAGTATAAAGGTATAACTTTGGCTACTTTTTACTTTTAGTAATGTCTAGGGCTAACTGAACAGCTTTGAGTTCAGTAAATTGGCTTGATCTACTTTCTCCTTTGGTAGTTTGTGTAAGTTGTTGTGTGGGGCTCCATATGGCCGCTTTTTACTCCTGGTTTATCTTTACTATGCAACAGGAACAGTGAAAAGAGCATAGCGTGTTTCTTCTGTTAGCATTTGGTTGTATGGTGGAGCTTTTTCAGCTTTTGTTACTTGTTTTTGTTCTTCTTCATTAGTGAGACTAGAGCTTTCACTTTTCTGGCCAGTTTGTAATTATCTCTAAAATTTTAGGGTGATTCAGATTTCTAATATAGGCACACTGCACGCTGTGTGATGAGGACAATCTATTTGTTCTATGTGGTGTTGGTGGTACGGTGGTTAGAGGGAACCTTTCCTTTAAACATCCACCCCAGCAATGGCAGTCAGGGTATTAGGAGGAGTTGTGTTTCTGTGCCAGTCACTTCTGAGGCAGCTTGAACTTTTGTGTAGGAGACTAAAATTTTTTCTTTGTAGGAGTGTAGTTGGCTTCAGACTCTCCTGCAACTTCAGCTCTAGAATTTCAGTGGTTGGCTTTGCGTCTACCCAGACACCTTCTGTTAAAGGCTTCAGGATAAGCTATTGTTTTTGTAGAGTACATTTTTCACTTCTGGTCCATCTTGACTGGGCTAAGGGCTACTGTATGAGCAATTTCTTTCTTGATTTGGGTGAAGGCTTGTTGCTGTTCAGGGGCCCCGTGAAAATAGATTTTTTTGTGGATAACTAGGTAGAGAGGGCTCGCAATCTGGCTGTACTCAGGAACGTGTATTTTAAAACTTATGGTGCTTAGGAAAGCTTGTGGGGTTTTTTTTGTTGATTGGTGGAGACATTGTGATGTTGTTGATGACTTCAATGGGAATCTGATGCTGTCTGTCTTGCTACTTTACTCTCAGGAACTGGATTTCTTGGGAAGGTCCCTTGACTTTGCTGTTCTTGTTGGCAAAGACAGCTTCTAACAGAATTTGGATAATCTTCTCTCTTTTCTCAAATTCTCAAAAATTTTCTCGAATTTTTTCTATTGTCATGTTTCTCCACACAGTGATGTCATTGATATACTGTAGGTGTTCTGGAGTTCTATTCTTTTTCAGTGTAGCTTGGATCAGTCCATGGCAGATGGTGGGGCTGTGTTTCTACCCCTGGGGCTGTCTGTTCTAGGTGTACTACACGCCCCTCTAGGTGAAAGCAAACTTAGGCTTGTATTTTGTTGCTAGAGGACTGGAGCAAAATGTGTTAGCAATGTCAACAGTGGTGTACCACCTTGCTGCCTTGGACTCCAGCTCGTACTGGAGTTCCAGCATGTCCGGCACAGCAGCGCTCAGCAGTAGAGTCACTTCATTCAAGCCACAATAGTCCATAGTCAATCCCCATTTTCTCTCAGACTTGTGCACAGGTCAAATGGGACTATTGGAAGGCGAGTGGGTTTTGTTGATTACTCTTTGGTTGTCCAGTTCAAGGATTATTTTGTCTATGAGGATCATGTATCTTGATTCATCTGATACTGCCGGTGGTGCACTGTCAAGGTGGCAATTGGTACTTGTTGCTCTTCTACTTTCAGGAGTCCTACTGCAGATGGGTTTTCTGATAGTTTAGGCAAGGTGTTCAACTGCTTAAATGTTCTCTGCTTTTACAGTAGTTATTCTAAAAGCTCACTTGAGTCTTTTTGGGTCTTTGCAATAGCTGTTCTGGAGGAAGTTTATATTTAGAATACACGGAGCCTCTGGGCCGGTCACAATAGGATGTTTCTGCTACTCTTTCTCAGTCATGTTCAGTTTGGTTTCTAACAGGGTTAATTGCTGCCATCTCCCCCTCATCTGAGCAATGGAAACAGGTTCTGCTTCTACGTGTCTTGATGGTATTGGGGTACACTGTGCACTGCGCACTGCACAATATTAACTAAGGCATTATATTTTTGTGGCTCTCGCGCTAGGCTATTGGATCTATACTGTCTAAAAGATCTGGTTTTCTCGTGCCTCTTCTTGGCTAGAGGCAGGGCCCCTCTGGTCCTGGTATTTCTTTCTTGGTCATATATATTAAAAGTTTTTTTTAAGGGGATCTGACAGATCATACCTGGCAGCTTGGTAATGGGAGGTGGAGGTTACTTTTACTTTAGTGGAACTCTCTTGGTTAGTGTTTCTTTATTTGAGTTGACGCATTCATGTTGCTAGGATAGAGGTAGGTTTTTTATCTCAGTTTCTTATGTCTTCTCTATGGTCATGCAGGAACAACTATAGGTCAGTTTGTGCCCTCTCTCTCTAGTTGGGGCACATTGGGCTCTGACTTTGGGGTCTGTGAGTCGTATGGGTGCTGTATTGATCTTCTTCACCTCCTCCCTCATCTCCCTCATCTCCTCTTTGAACTCTTCTTTGAGTTCTTTTATTATGGTAGAGACATGAGCTGTATCAGGTTGATCATACTGTCATAATATCTAAGCTTGCTGCTGACAGAACTTACTATTTCTCAGTTGTTAATGTCATTAATTGTTGCAATGAAGGTGGTATATTGAGATGGTCTTAGATTTGCTAGACTTTACAACATTTGCTCTGTGCACTTGACCTTGTTGGGGTCATTATTATGTTGTTCATCTCTCTTAAAGAGTACTCTTAATACAGTCACTTCTCTCAGCTGTTGGATCTCTTCTTTAAGGATCTTCCAGCGCATTCTATATTCTCTCTCTATGGACTAACTTCTCTCTGACATTCATTAAAAGCCATTCCTAGAAGGAAAGGACCCTGGCTCCTTACAAATACTTGATTTATACTTGAATCTTGGGTTAAGGATCCCAGATTTCTTGATGCACTACCATCTAGTTCTGCACTTGTACTCATAAGATCTCAGACCTGGAGTAATCAGGTTGCATAAGCCTCACACCCCTGTCATACAATGTCTTTGTGCAGATTATGGAGACTTTTATATGTCAGGGACTCAGTGATGATCTCAACTGTTGGCTTCCCTGCAGGTTATGGGGGCCTTCTTTCTTATCTGGGTGCTCTGATATCCTCTTAAACATCCTTGTTTCCACAAGGGCAACTGCTGCTCGTTGTGACTGTTTTTGTGGTTTAGTTGGAAGTTGGACGGTTCTAACGTGTGGGTTTTACTGTTGTACTATTAGACTTTGCTTCTTTGAGGTATGGGGAAGGTTTCTCACTAGCTGGGGGAATGTACTCTTAGTATCTGGCTCAATTCACACATCTCTTTTACTGGAACCTCTGCCTGATTTGGGTGGTTCATTTTTGATGTGGGTTGTGGGGTAATGTCAGGTAATATAGCAGTATCTCTAATTTCTGGGGCTGTGTTAGGTTTTGGGGTAGTATTTTTTGGTTTTTGGGGTAGATATTAGGGTGGTTTTCCGAGTCAATCTTCTTTTATCTCTGAATGCTAAATATAACAGTAATTAGTATATTAGTAACAGTAGCTACTGTATGTTATTGTTAGCATTTAGAGAAGGTTTGAACTTTTCGAAAACTGGTGGGGCAGACTTAAAGAGCTGGTTGAAGGGTTGGGAGAAAATTACTCTTGGTGTCACTTCTTCACAGTAAGTACTATTATTAAAGTAACCCCAAAAACATATAGTTAGTGTATGACAGCTTTGAATTTATGTGTCTGCTTTCTAGAGGAAGTTGGAGATCTATGAATTCTTCACCTTATTAACTTGCAAAACAAACTAGATAACAGCTCCAGTAGTGTTAGTTATAGGACTTATGTGTAGATAAGGGCTTGTAAATGAGAGAAATATAGCTACCACATGCCACCCAAACCAAGTAAGCTGACCACATGGTGGCACCTCGCAACTAGCACACAGAAATTAGGTTATTTAAGAACTGTTATTCCTTTGTGACTCATGTTGGGCGCCAAAATCTGTTTTGGTTTGAAAAGATGGATGTCTGCTAAGGAAGGCAGGAGCCTTCCTTGAAATGGAAAATGTAAACCTCTCCTTTCCGAATTATTATAATTTTGAAATTAAGAGGTTTTCAGTCAAAGATAAGGGAATAGGAATAACAGTTCTTTATTAGGAAAACTAAAATAAAAAACCTTAAAAAAAACACTAAAAAAAAAAAGAAAGAAAAAAAAAGTAACAGTACCAAAAAAAAAAAAAAAAAAACCCAACAAAAAAACCCCCCACCACTGACAGAGTCAAAATATGACTTGACACCCTGTGTCTCAGGGCACTAGTAGCAGTCTGATTGAATGGTGGCTGCAGTCTTTTTGGAGTGACAGGTGTGAGATTCAGTGGTCTGTTGGCAGAAGATATTTCTCTGGAGGTTGAATTGGTTGTGGAAGAGATAAAGAAAAACTGCCCAGTTAACAGAAGATAACCGTCCCACCTCTTGATAATAGAATACACAATCCCACCCACATCTCGCAACCCAGGACAGAAGATTATTTAGAATTTCTTATATTATGTTAGCTAGAAATCAATCAATAAAATGGGGCAGTGTAATTTCAAAAGATCTTGAAGTTTTCTTTTTTTCTCCCTAAGTCTGGGACATCATGTCACAAGAATCCACAGATACTGATACAAAGGGATGAAAACAGGTGTTCTCCAAAATATACCTGCACTGGTGGCTCCCATCACATGTCCCTTAGCTGAGCCCCTTTATTGCTAATTTTTAGAATCTGGTCTATTTAACAGAAACAATGATTTTACACTTGTTCTATGTCTTTCATTGTTTCACTCACAAATTGTTGCTCTTGTCTGTTGGAACGGCCCATCTTCAGCTCTCAGGAGATCCAATTTACCCCTTTGTGAAACTGTTTTTATAGAGCTCATGGCTGCTTGTCTGCAAGCTAAAAACACACTCCTTGTGTTTCTATATACAGCAACTCCTGAAATGTCAAAGATTTAAGTTCTAATTTTGCAAGCAGAGATACCTGTCTTTTTAAATGGACACACAGCAGCAGTGGCAGTCAGAAGTTACCTTGTCAGTGATAAAAAAGACTCTCAGCTCCAGGAACAGCAAAGTCAGAGCACTCAGTGCAGTTGTGCTGCAGCAGCATGTCATGAGGAGTCGGATCAAACATTTCCATCATAGAAAGAAATTTAGAGATTTTGTACTTTGCTTCAATCCAAGATCCAGAATGAAAAACAAAAATACAAAAATTGTTCAATATTTCCATGGTGATACAGCCATTAAAAAGCAGATCCATGCGAGCAACTCCAATGCCAGTGGCAAGCTCAACCTTGAAACCTGTATGTGTAAGTCTGGAATGAACACTGATGCTAATGTGAGCATATAGGCATCGCTCATTAAAGCCAATCCATGTGTCTCCCCTCCTGTGTCTGTCACTGCCAGCTCACCACTTTACAAGCTTCCATATCAGTAAGGTCACTGAAGCAGATGAACAGGGAAAGTGAGCAAGAAAATGCAGAGATATTCTCTACATAATGGAAAGCCTAAGTACCAGCCTACGTCTGGGAAAAAATATGTGCTGCAATTTCCCACCAGCTGGAGGTGAAAAAAAACCCACTCAGCTTGTCATAGTTAACTAGAGATGTTAATTTTATTATCATCATTATTACTTGTACATTACAACAGCACCTAGATGATTGGGCTGGAAGCTGTGGGCCCCACTGTGGCATGAATTGAACACACAGAACACAAATACAGCCCCTACCTCAAATAACACAAATACAGCCCCTACCTCAAATCACCTGCAGATGTCTACAGAGAATTGAAGTGCAGTTTGGTTTTAAGGGAGATTTTAGTGTAGAATTTGCTGCAAAATGTTGTATGATATTCTAAAATAAATACCCATGCACAAGACACATTTTTATCAAACTTTCTTGCTTTGCACAGAACAGGCCTGATCTTTTCTGGGCAGCTACAGTGAATAAATAAACCCCAGCCCAATATAAGAACAAACAAACAATCTCTGTTTTCTAAATGTGCAATGCATTGTTAGACACTGTGTCTGGAAATATGCCTGCATTTGATAAACAGTAGCTGTCACTACTGCCCAATAAAATAAGTGGCATTGACAACCTCTCTCTTTTCCAGTAACCACTCACTAGATTTCAGGAGCAAGGCTGTTTGGCTGAAATTTTGTTCACCTTGCTGGCATTCACTCTCATTATGAATAATATTTTATTTTTAAGAAAGATTCCAAACACCCTGCTGCCACTCCTAGAAGTGCCAGTAAACACTAAAGTCACAGAACCACTGAATTATTCAGGTTGGAAAAGTTCTCCAAACTCATCAAGTTCAGCCTTTGATCCATCACTCCCATGCCTACTCAACCATATCATGAAGTGCCACATCTGCTCATTCTTTGAAGACTTCCAGGGATGGTGACTCCACCACTTCCCCAAGGAGTCCATTCCAGTGCTTGACCACCCTTTCAGAGTAGAAAGTCCCAGCACCTATTAACAGGGATTGCCCCTATGAGACCACATTCCCTTGTAGAATTAATGAAGAAGTTTCATTAACTCTGGAAAAACTCACAGTAAAATGATAGTTTTGGTTGCAGGATCTCAGTTCTGTAGTACAAACCAGCAAAATGCCAATCCCAGTTCATCAGTTTCTCACCTGGTGCTGGGTAGGCAGAGACCCCACACCACCTCTTACTTTAACAGACAGCTTAGAGGTGCCTTGACTGATTGCTAGCAATGAATGACCATGTGGCACCTGCAAATCTGCTTCAACACCTTGTCCCCAGTGTCAGCCCCTGCTGCAGCCCTGTAAATAATGCAGGGTTTGCAATGTGAGCTCTGTTCAGGAATTCGATGATAAATTATTAATAATGCTCAGGCTATTGTAAGGCAGAATGAAGCATCACTAGAATCTTGCCTCAAACAATGATGAACACCAGATGCTTCAGAGAACAAATCACCAAACACTGATCTATAGAAATCTGCTTCTTAGCCCCACGAATTCTTTTCAATGGTGTCTTTCATGAATTAATTACATCCTGCTAAAACTAAATAATGCAGCTCATATGTCTACTGCAATGTTTGCTGTGCCTGCCACTGGGACTCTGATTTAATTCTCAGAGTCCTGCATCATGTTCACCTTATGTGATAACATCTCCTTTACTAGGCATTTACCCAGGCATGGCCATTCCTTGATGCTCCTGACAGTGACACTCTCAGTTATTTTTTTATTGAAGTGCAGCAGTTGAATGGTGGAACATCTCACAGGTGTATATTTTAGAAGTGAAATTAACTAATTTAAAGTTTTCATTTTCCCCTATCACACAGATATCAAAATAGTATATGGAGGCAGTCAGAGTCACTCTGATTTAGGTTGTTATAGTAATGTGCACAGAAAGTCCAAAACACTTAGGGTGTTGTCATGAAAAACTGAAAATCTGGTGTTTTTACATGGAAAGAACTAGGAAATCTTATAGAAGAGTTGCACAAATACTATCTACAAAACACTAACATGTCCCATCTGATTTGACCGTTCCTTTGGCACTTTTAACGTGCGGAACTTGAATTAGTGAATGATGTGGATAAAGATGCCCCCTAGGACAGTAATATTAAAAGGTAAATAAACACAGTTAGCACTCAGCTTTCATGGAAGTCATTGGGAAGCCAAAATATCTCATGAAAAGCTGAATAAATAACCCTCCATTGGCTCCTGTGCTTCGCTAATGTAAAAGGCTGGACTGCTGTGCCAGATAATGCATTTATAAATCAATGCAGCACCCTGGCCCAGCTGACAGCAGCACAGCTCCATCCAAACAGCTCCAGCTGTATCCAGGCAACACCAGCAGCTCCCTCACAAGGACCAGGTAAGAAATTTGTTTACCTGCAAGAGGAAGATACCCCAAAGTGTCCAAAGTTGTCATAAAACCAAAGCAAAGCAGATTAGCATTAGATTACCTTCCATAAATAAACTTCAAGGCTGTTCCTATTTGTTTAGTAAAAACTGGAAGTGGTTATGATTATTTAAAAACAGGGATATTATGTATGGTATGTGCTACAATAAAGAATTTTTAGTTGACTTTATTATATCATTTACAAACCAGAACAGCAGGATTTACAAATACCAGATTAATTCCCTGTGTTGACACATCTGTGACCACTGCAGCATAATAAAACTGGGAAATTTTAATGCAAGTTGATCTTGAAATAAACCATTTTTAGCACACTGATAGTACAGAAATTATAGAAAGCCACAAAAAACACCCTGGTATTTATTACTGGTTATACTCAACCACTCCAACTTTTTATTGGCCATCATTGTGTGTTTGAGTCTGACAAAATAAGAATGGAAAAAGTTTTCCCCTCTCTCCCCCAAGGAAAATACAGTGATGGGAGGAAATGCTCTCTCGATCTACAAAGCTTTTACAACGGTATAAAAAAGATTTATGGCAGAAGTTTGGCATCTGGACTCTCATCTGAGGAGTTGGAGGGAAGGAATTTGCTGTAGATTATAAAAACCCAAGGCCAGAGTACTTGCTAAAATCCATATTTTTCAAACAGATTGTAAATAAAACTTCATAAGGTACTTTATAAGGGTGTATTTCTATGTACCAATACTCATTTAGGATTGCAGTTGGAAATTTCTATACTAAAATAAAAATAGTAATAAACTAACTCAAAATTATTTCTTTATTTATTCTGTTTGATTGTACATTTAAAGATTTTTTAGATATAGCACCAATAATTTTTAAACTCACAGGTGCTGTCCTATATAAAAAAAGTTGTTATAGTTTTAAAATGAGTTTAGATTAATTAATTTGTATGTTTGTTTTTGGGTTTCGCTTTTTGTTTGGTTTTGGGGGTTTTTGTGGGTTTTGATGGTGGGCTTTTTTTGGTTAGTTTTCTTGGATTTTGTTTGTTTGGGAGTTTTTTGGTTCTGTTTTGGTTTTGGAGGTTTATTTTCTCCCTTATGCAATGACAAATATCAAGTCTTAAAGAAGTAACAACTTCAGCCATAAAATATCCAACTGCACACTCAGAGTAGAATGCAGCTTTTATGATCACTGTTCCACTTTGAATTTACTATACTGTGTCTTAAAGGTACATTTTGGAAAATGAATGCCTAAGCACTACCTCTGGCTATTTGGGATGCACGTCAAATATTTAATAGATGCTTAAATTTCAAGTTGTAGATCAATGTTGCTGTTCAAGTACCAGTAATACTTTTGAAAGCAAGGAATCATCGAGTCAGCAATTAAACAACAAATCAAACATTAAGAACTTTTTTCCAAGGGTATGGATAACCAAACAATATTTCTAATATTTTTATCTTATTTTTAAATATTTACTTGTGAAGTAATGTGAAGTTATATCATGTTCAAGGCAATGTCTGTGGGGAGGTTCCTTTCCCAGGTTTTTCACTACCCATTAAAGAAGGGGGTTTTTATGCTTACACTGGGCACAGCTGTAACTTTCTCTGAGAAAGCACTTCAAGATTTTCTTCAAAATACCATGTTGGATTTTACAAGTACTGAATTTCCATTGTTACAAGGGCACTAACAAAGAAGATACTTGTATAAACTGGAAGCAGAACAACTCCAGGTACCACTCTCTTCATTTTTATCCCACAGCTATCCCAGTCCTTAGGCAATGATGCAAAGCAAAGTACTTCAGATCTGTGATTTTTACTGCAAAAACTCTCTTCTCTCCTTTAGAAACCTCAGGAGTTACCAGAAACAGATAAAAGGAAGGGACTTCTCTGTGCAGCACCTCACAGAAAGGGCTACAATGTTGATGGGATCCTGCCTATTTGTTTGGAAATGAAATCACCCCCAGAAGTGACACACTCTGCCTTGGATGAGCCAAGAGGCAGCTCGATTCCTTGGATTTGTGTAAAAGGTAAAAGGAACAATTTCCTGAGAGGCACTGTCTCAACTTTTAATGTAAGGCACAAGAGCCCTCTGCGTCTGCCAGTGCCACATGAAGGGATCTTTTATTAATTTCATGCCCTTTTAATAGTTTCACTCTCTCATCTCTGTTTTCTCAGTGGGTCTTCATGTAAAAAAAAGAGTTTATAAACTATATATTAGGCCCATAGAAGTAGCCCTGGCAGGCTGGGCTCTTGGAGACACTGATGTTTTCCTGCGGCACACCCTGGCTGCACTCGCAGCCCCTACTCCCATCGCCTTTGTGACTTGGCTTTCCAGACAGCAGCATTTCCTTCCCTGCACAGCTCCAAGAACCTCTGCAAAGCCTGTGGGGATCACTAAGAGGCACTAAAGGAGTGTTTATCTCATCCTCTTTACATTCCCCTCTTTTATTCCTAACTCAGGTTGTTTTCGTCACTTTAACTCTCACTCAGTAAAACTTAGCTTGCCTCTCTCCAATCAGATTCAGAACTTCTTTCAGAAGGATCTGAGACATGCAGGCCCTAGACACAGCTGAGCTATGGCTGAAGGAAAGGGTAATTAGTGAAAAAATACTGCACATTTTGCTCTGCCAGTGTTAGACACCACAACTGCGTTGGAGGAGGGGAGCTGACAGTTTTCTGTCCTGTTGAATTGCCTTGAGCATCACTGAACACAAAAACCTGCGAAGAACAGTCTGCCAGTACCCACTCTGTAAGTGTGTATCACTTATTATTCACATGCTGTTTCATCTCTCCTCTCTGAATGGTTCAGTCAAGGACTTGCTAATGAAAAAAAAAATAATTGGGAGGAAACAAGAAAAAGCATGCAAGTACTGACACACATGAAAGACAGTAAATGAGTGGAAGTTTCATTCTGAAATGTTTTCCCCACAAAAAGACTATGGTAATACTGTGATGGCAAAAGGAAGAGTGAAATAGATAATTCCTTTACAGGTCATTACTTGTAAATGAACAAATAGGTAATAATATAGGCCTATGAAAAATTAAGTTCATTAAAGTGCAAGTGAAAAGGAAAAATGAAAAGGAGGCTCAGGGGCCCTTGTGGCTCTGCACAGCTCCTGCCAGGAGGGCACAGCCGGGGGGTCGGGCTGTGCTCAGGGCACAGGGACAGGAGCAGAGGGAACGGCCTCAGGCTGGGCCAGGGCAGCTCAGGGTGGGCACAGCAGGAATTTCCCCATGGAAAGGGGGCTCAGGCCCTGGCAGGGGCTGCCCAGGGGGGTTTGCAGTGCCCATCCCTGGAGGTGCCCCAGGAAGGGCTGGGCAAGGTGGGCATTGGGCACAGCTGGGACTCAGTGACCTTTGAGGGCTCTTCCAACCTTAATTATTCTGTGTTTGAAAGTGGGAGACCAGACTAATGCAGAGCAAACAGTTTGTACAGTAAGACCAGAACTGTAGAGTGAGATTTAGCACCAGCCAAGTGCAGAATTCCTTTTGATGACAACAGGTGGGCAAAAAAATGGTAATGTAGGAATCCTAAAAGGTTCAATGGCAAAGAGTGGAAAAACCTGGAAAAGAAACAATAGGAAAATAGACTTTTTGCACATGTTTGGAAAGATACCTTCAGGAGTGTTTTCTCTGAATATTCCTCCCAAAAGGATCTTTCAGAAAGATGGCATTGCTTTCAACTTTTACAACAAATGACACCTAAAAGATAAAGCTGAAAAGAACTCATTCACTAGATACTCCCCAGATTAATATTATTGTGGCTCAAAATTAAAAATTAACATCCATGGCTTTTTAAATGAAATCATTTGGGAAGGGCAGGTAGCTTTGCCTAATATCACTGTTACAACAATGCAATTTCTAATGCCTACATTTTAAAAGATCAGATGCCAAAGACAGTAAAAATGTATAAATTTGAGTCAGAAAATGTCTTGATAGTGATAGCTTACATAGGTCACTGAGTTAACTTACACTGAGACGATCAAAGGTGACTTAGTTTGCACTAATTCAATTGTTTTTCTCCCCAGAGAAAAGATTGTTACCAAAGACATTCCAATCAGCAGTAATACACCAGAAAATACACCAAATCTGCTACTTCTTGTTGTGCATGTAAGAAATCAGTGCAGGTCACCAAGCTGGATTACCTGCACCCTACTGCTGGTTTGATTCCCATATGGTGATTAGGTTTTTTTTCATATATACCTAGTCTAAACACCAATAAATTTTGGATTTTGAGGATACAGCTGAATGTGCTTGGCCTATTCTGCTTTCTGTGGGAAGTCAGAATATTTTGTCCCCTAAGCAAAGACTAGTGCTTTCCAAATCAGGACCCTTGATTAAAGAGTTCTCTGTGTTACTTTTCCTGCTTCCTATCTGCTATTATGGAATGAGAAACCAACTTTGGCCCTCTACCTCATGAAAATGCTAAGAGAGAACGTTCTTTTTCAGGACTTTGAGACATAAACAGCCAATTTTTCTTTTTTGAAAACACTGCAAGAAAGTGCTGTTATACAGCATTTCAGAAATGGTCTGTAACTCAAGGGCAGGCAAGGGGAAGCCATTAGAGATTGTGAAGAGGTGAGTCAGAACAGATGAGAGAGAAATATATGTTTCAGCAGCAGATTTAAAAATGAAAGAAAGCTGAAAACTTCTAAAGCTATGATCTAAAAAAAATTTCTTTGGGTGTCTTTCTTTCTTTCAGTGTTATTTCTTTCTCATTTGCTTTTTCTCACATGTCTATTTATTTCAATTTATTCCATTCTCCAAGAAAAAAATTATCTGTATTTGGAAAACTCTGGGATTCTTTTAACCATTATTAAAATTCAAAGGTAAATCACACCTACATCTGTTTTCTAGGTGATAGCATGTGTCTTATTTTTACTTTTTTTTACTTCTCCTTCAGTTCACATTTTGCAGCTAATTACTCAATGCAAATGAGCATCAACCCAGAGGTTGGAGTTCCAGGCTTTGGTATTTGTACAAATGATGAAAAATGTTCTTGGCATCAAAAGTGAACATCAAAAAGTGAACATCAAAAGTGAACATCAAAAAAGTAAATCTGTTGTATTGCACTAAATAGTTTATTTAGTTGTTGTTTTTGCACTGGGTGTTTTGGTAATTTGGTGTACACGGTCTGGCCCATTTCCCCTCTGTCCCCAAAGCCCCATGGCAGGGGTTTGTCCCAGGTTTGCTCCTTCCCTCGCCCCCTCCTCACCTGTATCCCTCTTCCTCCACCCCTCCTTCCCCTGGGTTTAAAAGTCTTCTGCAATCAGACATTCCCTCTCTTTCCCCCTGGGACATCGCCTGTATCCCGAGGTGACTCCTAGCAAGGAATAAAACAGGACTTTGGCCCCAGGTAGGAGAGCGCCTCCAGTCTTTTGCTTTTGACTTTGTAAAGGCTGCAAGCAGCCAGGGGTCCAGAGCTAGCTGGATTAGACCCAGCCCAGGAGAAACCAGCCAATTTACAGCTGGTGCCCAACATAAATCCAGTCTTGAACTCAGCCTCTAGGAAAGTTAAACAGAAGAAAATGGGGGCAGTCACATTGCATCCCAAAATAAACCCCTGATATAAAATAATGAGTGTTGTAGTTAGTGCCAACAGACCCTCCCCGCCCCCACCATGCTCTCCCACACAAATTGTTGAATGGGGATGGTGATAAAGTCTTCCCACAGATTTTGTGAATGAGGATACCTGTTCCCATGGAACTTTCCATTTAATTTTTACATTTGCCTTGAAATATTCAAAGATCATCCCACACTTCCAAAGCTCGGTTAAGAAATTATTTATCTTTCACAAATCTGAGTGTTCTCACTTATATAAGTGAAAGTTCAGGTGATGTTTGTCTTCAATTTCTAGCAATGCTTTGAAATTTCAAATTTGTAAAACTTTTACTCTCCTGTAAGATAAGTCACAATATGCTGAACCATGATATTCAGCTTTATTATAATTACTAAATTGGTGTTTATTACATTTATCCTCTCCATTTACTATGTTCATCTATCCCTGCCCCTTCTCGTACATTTGGTGTTCACCATTAAGTTTGAAAAGCTGTTTTATTCAAATGGTGAAATGAATTTGCGCCTTCCACAACAAAGAGTAGCAACATCCCCTCCCCTTCTATCCTTCAATAGAAATGGCCTCAAGGTTGACTTCAAAATCAAAAGAGAATGGTAAATCATCCCAGCTAATTAATTTTACCGATTTCTTAGAGTTCTTTGGGTGCATCAGTGGGTTAGTTTCAAACAAGGTTATCAAGCTCCTGATCAATTAGAGCTCAATTGATTTTTTATGCAATTAAAAACCAGTGTTTAAATTTGTTCTCTAAATTTTTTTATTTATTTTTGTGGGAATCCTTAAAATCAGAGGGGTTTGGGAAAGCTGAAAAAAGCAGGCCTCAGAGACAGCAGAACTGCAATTAGAGTTAAGCAGTAGCCATAAGATTTTTTCATCAGAAAAGTTATATAAGATCTAGAAAGTAAGGAAAAATGGAACAGTGGTCTGTGTATTAACATTTGGCTAGAATAACTCCCTAAGCTATAGAAAAGTATATCTGGCGAGATATTAGGGAGTTCTAAGCTTAATAATGGAGCTCTGTGCATTGTATCTTAAAGCTTACAAGCAGGTCTTTCATTCAAAAGAAGCAAGCATTGTTTTAACCAAAGGTACGTGTGCTTAGAGTGGTTGGATAGAAGTACTGTCAATCTGCTTTTGCTTTGTGTGATTGGTCAAAAAACTTCTAAAGTGAGTTGTTACATTGAGTTCTGTGTCTGCTGCTGGGGACGTGAGCTACTGTCATCTTCCCATTGTCATAACCACGTAATGAGACTGATGCTGGAAAATGAGACAGCTCAAGATGCGTTCCTCAGCAGCCCCATCCCATTCATGATTTGTACATAGAGCCCTGGCCAGCAATAGTTGTCTCACTGAAGGTAAGTAAGCCACGTTCATGTTTTTCTTTGCCAAGACATTCAGATGTAAAAGCATAAAGAATGACCTGGAAAAGTGCTGCTTGATCACTTGTTTTCAAGTTCTAATTTATTTTAAGGGAAGTTTTACAGAAACTATACACTGTTGCTCCAGCATAAGTAAGTATATTTCAATGAAGTGCAAAATGAGCTATGATTTTGCTCTTCATTACTCCCATTTGGATTTGCATCACTGAAGAATTCCTCATCCCTTTTTTATATTTTTAATCAGCCAATAACACAAAAGGGCAGGTTAGTTAATCCAAAGAAAGGCACAAAAGGTTGAGATGAGTTTAGATTCCTGAATTCAAGCCCAAATGGAGCACCTAGACCTGGCTAAGTTAGTTTCTTCAGCCCACCATCACTTCTCACACTTGGATGCTTGCGCAAATAAAAGGGAGAGCTCAAGAGGCTTTACAAAACCTTGGTCACTCACATGCAATTCTGCATCTTTAATAAATACATCAGGAAATAAGGAGATCAAGGGAACAGTATCCATTTATTAATTTTAAGCATGTGATCAAATTTGGGAAACCACCCCATATACGTCTACAGAAGGAGGAGAAGAAATAAAGAGAAATTCTAATACTAATTCAGATTCCCACAACTTCAGAGAGCTTGGTCTATTCCACCAGCTGAAATACGTTCCACTGTCCCACTATGCTGCTACTCTTCAGAATATATCCCCAGTTCCATGGCATGGTTACTCAGCCAGCCCAGTCTTAAGGGCTCTGGAGAAGCTGCTCAGTAACGAGCCCCAGTCCCCCCGAGCTGCTCATTAATCAAAGCTGTTTCTCCTTGTGTGACAATTTGGAGACAGTTACACCAAACATCACCAGCCTCATTGTCAAACAGGCTGAGGCTGAGAAGTACCCTTGCAAACACAGTGCATTATTTATAAATACATGTAACTAAGTGAAAAACACTAACACTCACTGAACTACTTCTTGCTTGTTTAGAGCTGAAGTGAAACTGCCTAAACTTTCCTCATTTGTCCTTGCCCTTTTGCATAATTTTTCAATCAGAAATGATGTTAGAAGCTTGATGTGTGTCTCTCTTATAGCCTTTCCTAAACAAAGAAGCAATCACTTCAAATACTCTCATTCTCCCATGTTTTTATGAGCAGTAAAAGTTATTAATGGCTGAACCTTTAATTCAATGCCCCCTTTTTGTCTGTCCAAGCAAGAAGTTCCACACTGCCAGGTGCTCCTGCCCCACATTCAACTATCTACTTTTGATGCTTGAAGATTCTTAATACTATAATTTTATTTCACATCACTTGGGTTTTGTACAAGCTGCCATCATTTCGGGTGGGGTAATTTTTGCCATTCCTCTCATTATCTATCTCCTCCTATAGCCAGAACCACTCATCATGGCCTGATCACAGTAGCTACGATTTTGTGGCACAAAATTCTTCCCAGAATTTGCTTGAAATCAGACCTTTATTGAGCAAACACCTCCAGACCACTTCTTTGGTAATTACACAAAAAAAAGAACTGCTATTGAAAATATTTTCATGTGGATTTAAAAAGCACTGATAATACTACAGATTCAAGCTGGACTGATACTGCTTGCAACTGATTAAGGCAAAAATTTTTGGAACACTTAATATTCAGATTATTTCTTCCACTCACTAAATAGATGCTATTGAGAAAAGCTGACCAAAAAACCAACAAGAAATCAGTATTTCAGTTGTTCTTAAAAAGGCTTTTCCTTTAGGCAAGAGGAAATCTTAATCCATTTCCATATAGGCTTTGTAAAATATCATATACCTTAAGTGATTTTAGAAGATGACAGGGAATGAATCTCCTCTATCTTTACTTGATCCTCCTTGGAAAGGTGGTATAGAAGGGTTACATTTGAATACTCTTATTTTATATGTTATCTAGGCAAAAATTCAGCCCCCTTGAGCCCCTTTGAACACCCCTGAAACACCTTTGAGCCCACTTCAGCCCTCCAGTCAGAGACTTGGGGTGGACCCTCCCTTCCATCCCAACCTTCCTGTCCCAGTGCTATGTTTGGGATAAAACATGGCTACACCTCATCCTACTCAATGATCTGCTTCAGGCTTAGACAGGGTGAGTTTCCATGAGGAGCCAAACACAAAATGTGTCATGAAGTCCAAGAGACTTTCTGGAATACTCTGAAAAAGGTGCATTAGCCTGGTACAGGAATTCAAAAACCCAAACCACAGATTTCTTCAGGGGAGACAAAGAAAATGGGAAAATGCATCAAGACTAAAGATTGGACGTAAACTGACAGATCACAGCCACTCAGACTGAGTGCACTGGAGTGAAATCTTTCCCACAATGGCTCATGATAGCTTTATTTTCATAGATCCTGGGATGCCATTTCACTTTATGCACGTGTAGGAAGTGCTCTCACAGCAGGCCTGGAATTCATTGAGTGCTTATTGCACCTTCTTTTAATCTCATTCATCTAAATACATCTACTTTTGTCTTTGAAACTTTACATAACTTAAAAGTTTGAAAGTATTTTTAAGAAGCAAAGATTTGTGTATACGTAAAAGCCACAGAAGAAAACATAGCAGATACCAACACTGAAAAGACTGTGTGATTTATGAGCTTCTACATTTTTTATCTAGCTAAAAGCAATCAAAATCTTCTTCAACATGGCTATCATTGCTCTGATCCTAATAACACCTTGTCAAGTCAGGAGGAAAATGGAAAACACTGATTTCTGAAGGACTTTTCTGAATTTGCCGTCAAATAGCACCAGTAAATTAATTTTTAAGATTTTAATAAAGTGAAATAATTTGTCATTTTTTCTCAACAGCTCATGATTCATCTTATGCAAGAGTACAAGAGCATAGCAGAATAACAGCTACCTCTCAGCTATGTTGCTTTAATCTGTTGTTATTCACTAAAAAAAGTGTTTAGATGACGCAATTTACCAAGTGCAGAAGAAGCTTTTCCTGAAATACAAAACACGCTTAAAGCAGACATTCCCGATCTAAGGCCACCTTTATCATCCCTTGAAATGCAATTCTTTAACTGAAAATCAAATAAATTATCTTAAAACTGGCATCACTGTAGATCTTTTATTTTTCCTCACCATGAATTGTAAATATTGTCAATTTTCAATCTCCAAGGATAATGGGAAAATTCTTCAATTATAGTGGCTACAAAATGAATGAAACCACAACAAGAGTAAATTTTACTTAAAGAATACTTAGAGTTAAGACATTATACATTCGAAGAAAGCAAAATAAAATAGCTATACAAAAATTCTGCTCTGCTTTATAGACCTTTAAAAGTAGTAAATGCCTTTTGAAATTAAATACTACTCTGAAAAAAAAAAAAAAAAAAAAACACATAAAAAACCCTGTAGATATTCTGGGTTTCCTGCAGGCAATTTTTCATATTCTTTAGCTTTGTTAAAATTACATTTTCAGTAACTCTTGTCAGTTTTTTCACATTGTACTGTAATTCTATAAAATGCCATTGACACATAAGTATTAGAGATAAAGAATGTTTGCTTCTTATTCCTTTTTATTTTTAATATAAAAAGGAATAAGAAGCAAACAAGGGGATCAAGATCTTAATCTCTATGGCAAAACAGGCACCTTTCAGACATTAAACAAACCAGTTTATTATCAGCAACTTATAAATGTAAATAATAAACTTCCCTTCTTCCAATATCAGCCAAATATTATCTCATAAATTTGCTGTTTTCATTCCTGACTTCATACTACAGTTTTGGGTTCATACAGACATGGTTTTGTTGAACTCATTTTCTATTAGGCTTCCCAGCACAATGATTTGGCTGTGTATGATTATACAGCTCTCTGAGAGTGCAGAAAATTACCAGTAATTTAGGGGAAAATTCCATGGCAAAGGCTGCCAGAATGTGCTCTTCAATTTAAAAAGACATTCTCAGAGCCTGCTTGGCTTTGCTCGTTGTAAGCTCTTTTTGAGTCCACCATAGCCCACTGCATCATTCCAATAAATATAATTTTATATCTTTATCATTGTCTCCATCTCCAGTTAATTTTAATCAACTTGATGAAATCTTGTTCTTGCCCCTGAATACATAACCCCACCATTCATTTAATTTTACATACAGCAGCAGGAGAGAAAACCAGAAAATATGTTAGTACTGACACATTGCTGTGTGTGAAACAGAAAAAAATAAAAATACATTTATTAAACTGAGACACTATTCTGTGCTTGATTCACTGATTTTCTCCAAAACAGGGAGAAGAAATGATCCTTCTTGGGTGTATTTAAAGATTCTGTTGATATTTTTTTTTAATACATCAGTGATAAATGACCAGTGATCATCACTGGAATAGCAACCAGACCTTCTGTGGTAAATTCCACTTTAATTGCTATTCCATTTTCTGCTCCTTCGGCGCTACTTATATCTGGCATTTATTTCTGCTAGTCTACTGTAACTTTCTCACATAATGTGTCGAGAAAATTCTCATTACTTTGGACTGAAATCCACTTTTTGCTCCCCCCTTTTTTTAACCAGACACTTTTTATGGAATAGATAAAACCCAATGCCACAATTTTTCTCCAGTCACCTGCTTGTCAGCCCTGTTGATTATGATACACAAAGGGTGCTAGGGGTCAGGTCAAAGCTGAATTAAGACATCAATGGGCTTATTTCATGACCTGCACTTCCCTGCTGCTTCTAAACATTTTTGAAGAGTCACCAGTAGACCAAAGAAATAACCACTGCATGGTTCAACCAGGTACAGTCTGACTTTCCCCTGTCTGTTCATCATCCTTCAAAAACCACAGGAGTGGTTTTTTTTTCACAGCATAATAAACACGGATACGTAAGATGGGATTATTGTTCTACATTTTATTAGTTTTTGAAGTCAAAATAAAGGGCAAGATTATGAAAGCGACATGAAAGTTTGAAAATTAAGAAAAGCCTTAATTCTCAGTCCGCAGGTTGTTCTAAGAACATGGTATCAGAGTAGTCTGAAGGAAATGGAGAACCTGTGCATTCCCAGATGACCAAGAGACAGAGGGAGCAATACCTGAAATGAATGTTTTGGAAATAATTAATCAGTCAATTAAAGAGCTAAAAAGGGCCACACCAACACCAGACGTACTCTTTATGGAAAGATCAAGCTCAGGATTTGTTTTTGTCTGTTTTGCAAGATCTAGTAAAGGATATTATGTTAAAATACATATATAAATCCCTCAGAAGATCTGTCATGGATAGCATCACTCAAATACTGTAGAGAAAAAGCTAAAGCAATCTTTGTCCTCTGTGTAAGCAGCACTTTCACAGGAGACTCCCAGCTCTGTTCACTCTGGATATGGATGACTCAAATGCTCTTTCCTGCTGGAAGACACAGGGAAGACAAATAAATAAATAGGGCTGCCTCAAAATTACTGTTCTTTCTTAACCTCATTTCCCTCCTTTCTCCCCCCACCCTCCCCCCGCCAAAATATCCTCTTTGTATATTCCGAGGTGGGTTCATGTATGGTTTGACATTTGTAGGTGGTTTCAACTCTCAGTCCTTTTCTGCAGCATGACTGCACAAGCACTAGGAAATACTGAAAAAGTCACCATTTTGGTGGCCTGGGCCTCCTTTTCTACCCTGATATTTTGAGATTAAAGACGGCAATTACAATAACTTTCCAATGTCATGGCAGGGGACAGTATTTTCTGCCTGGTGGCAATGGCAGTACGTGTTGGAGGCAGCTTTCATCTTGTCAGAGTACTTTAGTTCTGTCATGCTAAATTTGTAATAATGACTGCAGTGCTCTCTGTGATCTACACAGCTAATGACCTCTGGTCAGCATTAGGCACCTTGTTTCTTTTGGGCAGAAAGCAAAATTTGCTTCTACGCTTGTTTCTGTTGACTTTTTTTTTTAAACCATGGTTTTAAAAAGGCCTTCCAAAAGCAGGACAGAAGGTGACATGATAAACTTCCACAACTATTACTGCGCCTGAGTGGGTCGCAGCTGGTGAGAGAGAGATGGTGAATCTTGTATCTTGATCAGAAGGCTTGATTTATTAAGATATTATATATAATACATAACTATACTAAATAGAATATAGAGAGAGGTTTGCAGAGCAGCTAGGCTAGGCTAAGAATAGCTAGAAAGAATCCATAACAAAGTTGTGTCCAAGGACTGAGTCCCTGGCTTACACTTTGTGATTGGCCCTTAATTATAAACAAAGAAAATGAGCCAATCAAGGTGCATCCCATTACATTGCACAGCAGCTGATAATAATTGTTTACCTTGTCTTCTGAGGCCTCTGGCCTCCAGAAGACGCAGAAATCCGAAAGAAAGGATTTCTGCGGAGAAATGTCTGCGACACACAACCCTCTGCTCAGGCAGTAACTTCTCGAAGATAGTTATTACAGGGAAATCCTTTTCTCCCCAGCTCTGAAGTGTCAGAAATTACTTCACAAAGCAGCTGGTCCCAGCTGGTGCAGCAGCTTGACTACCTGAAGTGTTTTCTCTGAGTCATTTGAACAGAGTTGCCACAACTCCTCCCCTTCACTTCCTACCTCCACTTCACTTCCTTGCTGGCACCCTTTGTGTGAAGAGCACAGAGCTCCTGGCACTTCCATACAAGACCCAGAAAAACAGGAGTGGGCCAGAATACTGGGATGTAAATCCCAGGAAGATGTGGAGCATTCAACCAGAAGTGTGGTGCTTTGGTAATGACTATGTATGAAATTCTAGGTGGTCTTTCAGTGTGTTCTGTACCTTCTGTGGTGCTAAGACAGGCTGCTGCAGAGGAGGAGAATCTCTCTTATCCTGTTTGTTCTCCATCCCTCCTTTATTCTGCTTCTTCCTTTAATACAATATTGGTTTCACAGTCACAATCAGATCTGCTGAGATGACAAGTCATTCCCATTTTTTTGGCAAGTTAGTTTACAGCTGTATCAGCCAATGGATCCAACTTCACCTTTTGCTGCACAATCAGTTAATGCAATGTGGTGGAAATAAGGGATGTGGAGAGAGGTGCAGCCCACAGCTACACTGAATCAAGCATAATGTGATACTGAGCTTTTAGGATGCATTCACCAACCACACAAACACTGGCACAAGTGCAACAGGGAGCAAACCAAGTCCATCCAGCAGTAACTTGGAGTTAGACTAAATTATGGCCCTCCTGAGACACGGATCACAATTGTGAAAGAATGGCAGAGGCCACACAGCTGCCTTTCCATGGTGAGATCTCAGAAATTCAGGACCCAGGTCAGCTCCAGAGGTTCCTGCTGAATGCTCCAAGCACTCCAGGAAGCAGATGGATCTGCTAGGTTGGTGCTAAGCTGCAGCATACAGCTTGCTTGTCATTGTAAGATGTCTGATGTAATAACACAGCTAACGATATGAAACTAGAAACAAAAAGCTATCGATTCTATATATCTCTTTGATCTCATACAATCATGAATTTGTTTGACTTGGAAGATGTCAGTGCAATGGGTCTGGACCCAGCAATAAGTGACATAGACTCTTGAGATATTTACAGAAGGCTAATAATAATCTTTGTTAAGAAAGTCATGCTTCACTTTTCATACCCTACTGCACTACAGGTGAACCTGATTGGGCCTTTAATTAAAACACCATCACCATTGGCTAATTAAGATACCATCCTTTGGTAAAACAAATCCCCGTTAACACATTCCACATGTTCACAACACCAGGTGCAGCAAGTTAAGATAAGAATTGTTTCTCATTCTTTTCTCTGCTCTACTCACAGTCTTTCCTAGAATGATGCCTGGGAAAGTTGTCTGTTGCTGTCTGTGACCAGAGAGCTGCTGCGATGGGAAGGTACCTTAAGTCCCACCCAGTGCCACCCCAGCCATGGCAGGGACCCCTCCCAGTGTCCCAGGCTGCTCCAGTCCCAGTGTCCAGCCTGGCCTTGGGCACTGCCAGGGATCCAGGGGCAGCCCCAGCTGCTCTGGGCACCCTGTGCCAGGGCCTGCCCACCCTGCCAGGGAACAATTCCTCATTCCCAAGATCCCATCCAGCCCTGCTGTCATGGTTTGACCCGGAAACAGGATTTCTGGGATGCTGTGGATAGGGCCAATGAGTGCTCAGATTTGAATATTGCCATCTGGCCCAACCACTGGGCATTGGATCCACCTCCGAGAACACACGGTAAAAGCAGGGCTCTCCCCCTGGCAGAAAAGCAGGGCTCTCCCCCTGGCAGTTTCTCTCTGGATTTCCGGCGGGAAGGAGTTGGGTCTCTCCCCTGGCCCAGTGTCTGGCTGGGCGGGGGGAGGGGAAAAGCCATGCGGCCCGGCCCAGGAGAGGTAGGCCTGGCCCCCCCAAAGGTGGAAGGAAGAAGTAAAGAAATGCCGGGAGGCAATGGGCAGCCTGTGTTCCCCCCTTGGAGACAGACAGAGAGAGAGTGCAGCCTGCGTTTGTGGCCGTTACCTTGAAATTCAGTAAACATGTGCTGGCAGCAGGCAGCCCGGCTGAGGAGATGGGGGGGTGCAGCCAGGAGTCCAGCCGCTTGGAGGAGTTTTTAACCCTTCTGGGACAATGAAAACTTCACAGAACATTAACCCTTCCTAGACGAGTGATGAAGGTCTGGACCAGAGAGAGAGAGAGTGAGAGATGTTGGAGAGATGGAGAAGATGGAGTGGCATTTTATGCTGGACTCTTTTGTGTAGCCATGGACAGAGCCATGTTTCTGTGTGATACAGAGACTGAGTCCAGGGGGAGAAATGTCCCAGAGCCAAAGAAGACAGTGTGGGTACCCCTCGGCCCCAGGGGTATATAAAATATGGGGGGGACAGATGTCCCAAAGGTGGAAGACTGTGCTTTTCTAGAACTGGACAAAGCATCCTTAGAAAGACAACCCTGGAAGCAGTCCTGATCCCTGTTCGGTGGTGAGAGCACCGGAACAAGGACGGAAAAGGCCACCACGACACATGGAAGGACTCACTCTCCTCTTGAGGAACTGAAAGTTGAGCATTCTAAAGTGTGGTGCTGGACCCAGAATTGGTGATTTTGGAAGATGTATTGTATTGGGAATTTAGGGAGGAGGAGGAGCAGGAGAGTGTTTTTGTGAGGTTTTCATTTTCCTTGTCTTTTTCTTTTGTGTGTAGTTTAGTAATTGTTTTTGTAGTTTAGTTAAGAAACTTTTCTTTTTTTTTCAAGTGAGAGCCTGCTTTGTTTGTTCCTGGTCAAAATCTCACAGCAGACACCAGAGAAAGTGTATTTTCATGGGGGCATTTGGCCTTGTGCCAGTGTCAAACCTTGACACCTGCCCTCTGGCACTGGGAGCCATTCCCTGGGTCCTGTCCATCCAGCCCTTGGCAATTGTCTCTCTCCATCTTTCCTGCAGCTCCTTCAGGCCCTGCAAGGCCACCCTGAGCTCAGCCCAAAGCTTCTCTTCTCCAGGGTGAGCAATCCCAATTCTCTCTGCCTTTAAGCAAAGTTTCAAGATAAACAAGAGCAGCACAGAAAACAATTAGGCAGTGATTAATTACACAGTCACCTGCAGCATTAATCAGCACATTTGGGATACTTCCTACGTTGTGGCCATGTACACTAAAGGGAGACACTAAAATACAATGGTAGCCCTTCCAAAGCTGCTGTACCTCTTTTGGGTCTCTACTCATCAAGCAGTCAGTACTGCTTGATGGCCTTTGAAAAGGAAATCAAAATGAACTCCCATGTCATGAGGCACTGGAAATATTTACTTATTTTTATTTATGCAGAGTTACATAACCCTAGCTTGGGATTGTAGGGTATAAGTGTGGCTGACTGGACATTCCTGCTCTGGTATAAATGTTATCACCTGTCACAGACATCTTTTGTGAAAAATCTTTTCTTTAGGATTTTCCCTTCTGGGAAGCTGAGACCCCAGAAAAAAAATGTAAACAATGGTTATCTGCTGCTGTGGAATGCAACAGGTGCACCTGTGATTGGCCCATGTTGGATGTGTATAATTAATGGCCAATCAAGGACCGAGCTCTCTCTGGGACAGAGTCCAAGAGAGCTCCTTTGTTATTCATTCTTTTCTATTCTTAGCTTAGCTAGCCTTCTGAGAACTTTTCCTTCTATTTCTTTTTAGTATAGTCATAATGTAATATATATCATAAAATAATAAATCAAGCCTTCTGAACATGAGGTCAACATTCTTGTCTCTCTCTTCACCTCAAAAACCCTTGTGACCACTGTCACAATCACCTTGTGAAATTTAATGTTATAATTGTGCTGTATAACTATATTGTACAAGATGATACAATCAGCCCCACTTGCCCAACTGTCCTCTTTCAATATGCAACATGCTCTATAGACCCACTGGAAGAATTGCATATTCGACCTGTTTGGCTATATGGGAACACAGAGTCCTGTGAACATTACTGCAAATGCCTGTTATCTCTCAAAGGGAGGAAAACAAACCCCTCTTCCTTATTATTTTTTAATTCATCTTCTTCCAAGCCACGCAGGCATTATCAAGCAATTTATTCTACTATTGAACTGTCGGATCCTTAGCTTTTGGCAAGCGAGACGTTCATTGGATTACAAATTTCATTTTTAGCAGACACCATAACTGGACTTAGAACAGTCACTGCTCTAGTTTCATAATTTTTAAAGCTTGGCATCACACAGCATATTACTGCTTTTTATCAGAAAGAAATCATTACCAAAAAAAAAAAAAAGAATAAGAAGAATTTACATTAGCTTGCTAGTAGTTTTTCAAAATGAAATTTAAACCTGCAGTACATTTTATATTTAAAAAGCAGGTTACGCTTGTGTGAAGGAAAGCAGCTGGGGTTGATTTGTAGCCTCAGATTGAGGGACTGTGATAGTGCAGAATTTTCCCAGCCTTACTGCTTTGCTCCAAGCCCTGCCTCCCAAGGGATGGATCCCAGTTGGCACAGCTGCATTTCCTCTTTTGGATGTGTTGGTAAGGCAGCAGAGGGTGAAAGCAATGGGAAACCAGAGAAGGCACCACAAGTGATGGGATAATGCCAGAGTGGAGCAAAGACAGCTCCAACTCAGATTCTCGTCATGTAGAAGCTGGTTCTCCTGAAAAAATCTGCTTTGTGTTTCTGCTTTTCTCCTCTAGATGAGAGTGAAATATAATTCTGATTTGCAAGGTTTGCAGGGAACTGTTCTCTTTCTCATTATTTGCTGTGACATGATATGATCTATCCACCACAAGAAACAAGCCTGTAAACAGAACCCTGAAAATTCTCCAGGCTCCCTCTTCCTCCTTGTAGTGGTTTTGCATGAGAGGCACTCATGGAAGTGATGCAAAGAGAAAGCTGATACACCTCTTGGGTGAACACCCATTTTATACATGGGTGAACACCCATGTATAAAATGAAAAATGCTGGGAAATCTCTCTTTCTTTTCTGATTGGCAAAGAGGTAGCAGGGGCCGGGCTGTAGGCCTGGGTCCCCCCCGCCCCAGTTGGCTGCTGGGCAGGGAGAGGGGAGTGCTGTGGGGCTGAGGCCAGGCCAGGCTGGACCATGGCTGCAATTTCCAATATCTTGCTGCTACTGAGCCCTGCCCTGCTACCAGCCTGTGGCTGAACTGGGTCCACTGGGCCGCAGGAGCAGCCCAGGGCCAGGGCCAGCTCAGCCAAGATTCTACCACCATTGAGATTCGCCCGCAACCACTGGGCAGGGGAGAGGAGAAGCCATCAGCAAGCCCTTGGCGCGCCACTGCTGAGTTCTGGCCTGGCTGCTTGTCCTGTCTCGGCTGTTGAAATGGCCTGGTTTGGCTCTGGATGGCCTTGAGGCAGCCTGTGCTCCAAAGGACGAAAGGAGTCTTCAGGTTTTTCAGTTCTTCAGCGTTGTTTATTAATTCTTATCTACAATATTTTCTCCCGGCCCGACAGAGGTCCGCACAGCAAGCCAGCCATGAGCACACTGACCTCCCTCGGGGTGGTCGCTTATTTTCATACCAAAAACTACATGTAAGATATTTACCTTTTCCTCCCAATACCTTTCACCCTTATTGACAAGTGCACATTCAGTAAGAACCAATCTCAAAGTGCCACCATCACCATCGAAGATGGATGACAAGAAGAAGAAGAAGAAGGACAGGACACGCCCTAATTCCTCCATCTTGTCTCCTAGAACCCCCCTGTACCGAGATTCTAAAACCTGTGTTTTCACTCTATCATTAATCTATCCCTTCACCACTTATCCCTGTGTGAGCCTCTCATCCTCATACAGGTGTTGCATCCCATGCAGGATCAAAGTCCAACCACCAAAAACTTCTGGCAACGTTCCAGGACTTCCGAGCCCCCCAAGGGTTGTCTCAGCAACTCTGGACACCAGGAGTGATGGGCTGAGTTCCCACAGCTGCTGAGATCCCATCCGCCACCCACCAGCCGCAGCTCCAACCCGACCCTACCGAGCCTGGCCTGTAGGGATCAGGTGACCATCTGCAAGGCCTGGGCAAGATGCTAAAACTCTTTCAGTGCTTCAATCCTCCCTCAAGTGAGAGAAAGGAATAAAATGCAGGCATGTGGAGGAGCAACATGAAAACACCAAGGTCAATGAAGAAAAAGTCAAATCTCAGATGGGAGGGATGAGGAGATATCTTTAGTTTTAAGCTAAAATCCTCTTGTAAAGATATGAAGACAGACTCTTTTTTCCCTAAAATGCATAAAAGCATGGGGAGATTAAAGTGTTGAAATTATAGATAACAAGCAAAGGTTTCTATGCTAAAATAAGCAGATATTAAAGTAGCTGTGATCCTGTGACAAGTTTGAATAAAGAAGTAGAGAAAAGTGATGAAGGTGCTATACCCCCAGGAAGAGAAGAAGATCTCTGTTCCTAGAGATGAAGATAATTTCACAAATAGACAATAAGAACCTTTACCTCTAAATAGCTCATCTTTAAAACAGTAGCCCATAAGTTAACATAGCCCATAAACACAACTATGGGAAAAAGCTTGTAGAAAATGGGAGGGATTTAACGGTTGCAGATTTCCCCCGGAGGCTGCTATTTGTAGACATTAAGAGCCACGAGAGAACTATTTTCTTGTGGAGAAGTCTCTATAACATTAACAAAAGAGACTTCTCTCCCTATGTGGATTGAAAAAAGACTTTTCTAGAAGTAGTAAACTGACAAAAAATTTTCGGTTTTGTCTCTTCACATTATCAGTAGAAAGAAAAGGTTGTAGGGGGAGAAGTGTCCTGGAAGTTTTATTCTATTTCTTATTACTCTTTCTTTTAGTTGCTATTAATAAAATTTTTTTTATACCCTTCTAAAGTTTCAAGCCTGCTTTGCCTTTCTCTTAATACCGTCTCACAGCAGGAGGTGAGTGAGTACATTCTAAGGAGTGCACTGGTGATTGGCCGGCACTGAACCCACCACACTGATTATGGGTGCATTGGCCAGAAAATCTCAAACTGGTGAACCAAAACCATACACTCCTCCTATTCCATTTCTCAGGAGGTGTGGTAGCTTTTAAATGTACTTAGGAAAACACAGAACCAATTGATCTTATGTTTCACAAGATAGGATCAATTGGTTTGCTGGGAGTCACGTTTGCTTGCCAAACTTTTCAAGGTTGTTTTGCTTTATTAAATATGTTACACCTTTTATTGTTGACAGAAGACAAAACAATTTGCAAAATAACAACTGGATGGACAGGAAAACAAATACTTTGTTAAAAAAGGCAGAGAATTATAACCAGAACAGTTCAGCTTGACACTACATTATTTGGGGTTTTTTCACAAGGCCTCTTCAAATTTAAAAAAATAAACTCATTCATTTATGTCAATCTTCCTGAGATCTCATGTCCATACCTGCAAGGTATATTTCAATCCATTTTCTATACAATCAAGAGGTTATATATTCTATATTACACAGCTTTATCACCATAATTGCCTGTTCCTATTGGTTAGTTTAACTGCAAAGCTGTTTTGATTTTTGTAAATTGGATGTGATAATATGCTTAGCACAATGTGACAATGTAGGACTGAAAACTCTCATTAAAATAAATCAGAATACAAGAGGAGAGTTTATAACCCAGTCTTTTGCAGCATTCTTCTGTCCTGACAATCTCAGTTCTCAAAAACATGTTCCAAAATCCTGAAGCATAAACAAGTATTCATTTGCAATCCTGTCTGAGCTGTGTAGCACCTTGAGTTTTATCACCTAATTTTAAAGGATTAAAGCGAAATTATAATCACGACTGAGCAGATTCTGGAATCAGCTTCAAAACAGGAGTTGACTGTATTGAAAAATGGGTTTCTTTAGTAAATATCTTTGTCAAGGGTCTTTGTTTTTGGGTACAATAACAATCAGAAGTCATTGCACAGACAGCACAGCAAAGCTACCATGACATGAACATTCCTTATGAAATTCCTTTTCAAGCTGATTCAATAACTCTCACCTGCTTAAGTCTCATACCACATGAAAAAAAAAAAAAAGCGTATCAGAAGTATTTTGATCATTACCATTGACTTAGGGAGTTTTAACCCTTATGAATAAATAAGAACACAAGACAATTACCAGTTTTCTGCATCCTCCAATGCAAGTAGCTCAGACTGAACACCACTGAGCTGGCACTGAAGGATTTGAATTTGCAATGACTGCTGCATTTCTGTCAGCAAATAAATGAAGCCTCAACAGGAGATTTTTGAGAATACAGAAAAGCTAGCTGAAAAAAGGAGGCAGAAAACTTGAAAAAGCAAGAAACTGCTATCATTTTATTTTAATTATGAAAGATTGGAAAATAGTTATTTTCTTCTCATGCTTTGCCTTGCCTTGCCTAGTCTCCTATGCCTTGGTTGATTTACCTACTCCTCCCTAACTTGCCTGACCTTTAATGCCCCTACTTGCCTTGCCCTCCTCTTTTCCACCCACAAGAGATGAATTTTGTTTCTTTATTCTTTTCTAACCACTGCTTTTAGACCCACAGACTTTCCTTAAATAGAGCAGTATTATACAAACACACCTAGAGCAGCCTAAAACATGGGAAATGTATTGTCATGGAGATTCCTAAAAGTGAGGCAGTGCCAAAGTTATTTTCCATCCAAGACTCCTACCATGCTGTCAGCTATTCCACTGTGGATTAGCTCCCAGCTATCCATCCTTGCCATATATACAAAGAGTTAATAATCCGCAAAATCGGTATCCTTGGTCCTCCTGCATTAACAGGGCATGACCCTCACAGATCACTGAACTAAGGGAGTGAATCTCCAGCCTCCTTGAGCAAAAGTATGTCTCTGCCTTACAAATCAACTGTCAAAATGGTCAGTCCTTAAATGGTCTAAAAAGAAATCAGTGACAATGTAACACTTGAGAATAAAAATTAAGAATGACACAAATAAAGATCAGTCCCACCATCCATCAGTAAATATCATCAGATATTTAATGATGGATGGTAAATACTAGTAGATGGTCAGGCAGATCTACCACACTGTAAATCTCAAAATAGAATTCAGAATAAAGTTTCTGTTTTATAAAATCATCAAAATACTGAAACTCATAGTTGAAAATATTACATTCTGCTCCATACATATTGACACTATTGCTAAAATATATTTACATGCCTCTTAGAAGAGATGGATTAAAAAAAAAGATGGATTTTAAAACAAGAAAATGTCCTCATTTTCACTGCAAACCAAGTATTTGTGTCGGTATCTAAGAAGCTTGGCTGCCTGTAAAGTATCATGTATTTGAGGTAAAAAATAGAGGAACTTAGACACATTCATCTCCTTTTTGGTGCAATACTATTTGGAATTGTCTCTATACTGAGTCTTGTGAGACCCTACCTGGAATGCTGGGAATAGTTCGGGTGCCCCAACATAGAAAGGACATGGAACTGTTGGGCAGAGTCCAGAGGAGGCCATGGAGGGGCTGAGGGGGCTGGAGCAGCTCCCCTGTGGAGCCAGGCTGGGAGAGCTGGGGCTGCTCAGCCTGGACAGGAGAAGGTTGTGTGGAGAGCTCACAGCTCCCTCCAGGCTCTGAGGGGAGCCCAGAGAGGGACAGTTCCTCAGGAACTGCAGGGACAGGAGCCAGGGAATGGCTGCCAGTGCCAGAGGGCAGGGCTGGGTGGGATCTTGGGAATGAGGAATTGTTCCCTGGCAGGGTGGGCAGGCCCTGGCACAGGGTGCCCAGAGCAGCTGGGGCTGCCCCTGGATCCCTGGCAGTGCCCAAGGCCGGGCTGGACACTGGGGCTGGAGCAGCCTGGGGCAGCCTGGGATAGTGTAAGGTGTCCCTGCTATGGCAGGAGTGGCACTGGATGAGTTTTAAGATGCCTTCCAACCCAACTCAATCCATCATTCTGTGATCTGTGGAACACAGCAGCAAAAGCAGTTCCAACAGCAAATTATTTCTTTAATAATTTGCTATCATGATGTGGGAACATGTTCATGGAATTAAATGTCTAATTCCAAAGTCAACACAACCACATGCTCAAGGAAGGACAGCTGAATGTGAGCTCATAATGAAAATACAAATTATTTGGGAAAAACTAATGACAGGTAAAAGAGTTTGAAATAGTGAGGAAAGAATTGTTAAAAGGATTCCTACAAAAATTCATAGCTGTATTTACACATGCAGTAACACACTGTGGTTTGTTGTAAGCGAAGCATCAGTTTATGTTTTGGGGGGAGTTATGGAAAATATATAATAGCACTGGCACATTTCCCAGGAAGTTTGTAGGACCTGTCAGTAGAGACATTAAAAAGGAATCTTAGGACTTTTGTTGATTAATTGTAAAACACTTTAGGAATTGTTTTTCTCCAAGATGATAAACCAGTGAGATATTTAAGGACTGAGTAAAGCTCAGGAATCTGTGTTCAGGCTGAAAAAGAAGCAGTGAGAACTTTTGAGTACTTTCATGAATACAGAAAAGGCAAAATTGGTCAGTAAAGAAACACCTACAAATCACTGAAAGCCCCATTTTCAAATCCACTGCGCAAAACACCCCCTACACATCAAGAGGGGATGGCAAAACAGCAAGAGCACTTGTCAAATGTGAAATACTTCCCCAGTGAACAACGTCGGGGAGTGGACACATTTCCAAGTGCACCAATAAACCAACAGCACCTGGAATTAAGGACACATAGAGTTTTTGAACAAGTATATATATAAAAAATACGCTCTTTCCTTCTAAAACATGATAACATGATCTATAGATAGCAACCATTCCAGAAGGCAAGGTGATCCTGATAAACTGAAGGAACAAACATAAATCAGCAAGGTGCAATATAACATGGAAAAGCATGAGGGATTACATCTAGGTAGAAATAATCTGCTTCACAGAATACCAGGAACAACTGGTTAAGCAGCGTGAAATGTAACGTGGAGTCTGTGGTCACAGACAGAGGCAACACACACCCAGGTCTTCGTGCAACAGCAGGGAGCTTTACTTACCCAACCTAGTTTATATAGAGGGCTTGGAACACCCCATTCCAAACCACTGTTTAGTTCAGACCACTGACTGGTCTGATCTCCACACAGCCCAGCTGCCTGACAAGGGAGAAGTCTGCAGCTTAGGATGGAGTGTGATTGGGTGAAGTCTGTGTAGATTTGAATCCAACCTATCCCTGCCCCATCTGAGGACCTGTTTTACTTCTAGGCTGGCCAAGGCTGAAGGTCTGATATGACCAAATTTATTCAGCAGCTACAAGCTAGCTGCAACCATGACAATGAATAAAAAAGTAGGCTTGCAGCAGTCCACAAGCTAAATGAAAATCAGCATTATCCCTTTTGTTCTTTTTTTAGCAGGCATCTTACCTATATCTTAGTAGATCAGTAAGATTTGATGCAAGTCAATTGAAACAATCCTTCTACTTCCTTCAGCACTCTCACCATCCTATGGAAAGAAAAGTTAATCAGTTGGAATGGATCTAGAGGAGACAGAGTGGTTGAAGGTCTAGAAAACAATTTGCTAATCCTAGGGAAGGACTGAAATAATAGCACTGTAAATACCAAGACAGCTAAAAAAATTATAAAAAATAGAGTTTTGAGTTTTAGAGAAGTTGCAATGCTCATAAAATTACAATAAGGAAGAATAAGAGTGTACATTAGGGAAAAACAACCATCAGTGTCAGGATAACTGAATATTGGCAAAATTGTTCATCTGTGAAGGTGTTGAATCTTTTTAAAACAAAACAAAACAAAACAAAACAAAACAAACAAAAATCAAACGCAAGTAGCTAAAAATACACAATTCTGTGAAATAAACAGCTGCCTGAGTTATAAATATTAGTACTGAATAAAGAACTGACCTAATCACCTTCTCTTTGTTGCCAATATTTCCTGTTTTTTACTATTCTGTGCTTCTGCAAGAGCGAAAAATCCTATTAAACTGTTGAAATCTACAATTGTTTGGATGACAATGATGTTACCAGTAGAGATGTCCTGGTTTACTCAAAAAAACTCCAGACTTAGGGGGATGACAGAACCTGAAACATCACAGGTTTCCTGATAATTCCACTTTCTCCAATGAGTTTAAATGCTAATTAGCTGGTGCACAACTTGTCTAAATGAGGCAAAAATCAGACTTATCTTCCTCAGGTTTCTGAGGAAAGTTTTGAAGCTTCAGGCCTATGGGAGTTTCCTGATATAATAAAGCAAATAGACAATCCCTTCTATAACACTGACACTGCAGGACAAATCGGCGGTGCATGAGTTATGTTCGTGTCATCAAAATCCAGTAAAGGGGAGGATTTTTATCCCAGAGTCTTAAAAACTGGCTGAAATTTAAATCCAGAAAGAAAAGGCATTGGCTATGCCGAGACTGACATTAAAAGCATTGATATCATCTGTGTGGTCTGTCACACACAAAGATGCAAGAGTCACTCAACATGAACTGCTTGAAATATCTGTTTAAAAAAATAAGTAAATGCTTCCTTGGTAACTGTATGCACAGTAAAAAGAAGAAAATATTTTTTATGTCTGTTTAAAAGAAATGCATGTCATACTGTCTCCAGTCCTTCATACAAAATACTGTTAATTTTCTTGATGTGCTTCCCAATCTAATGTTTTCATAAGTCAAAAGAAGAGAGAAAATTCTTTTTTAGCCTTAATTTCACCTCAAGGTGGATGAACTAAAAAATTCAAATGAAATTTAATATTGGCTGATATCAGTAGAATCTGACAAAGATCTATCCTATTTAATCTCTTCCAGTTTAGGGAACTACAAACATATTTCTCAGAATCCAGTTTATTCTCTGTGATCCTGTGAGCTCTTTTCAAAATATGCAGCGAATTTGCTTACTGCTTGTAAATCCCAAAGGATCTGTGTGTTCCAGACAAATTGTCACGATCTAGGAATTACTAACACAACCAGGCATGCATGCCCAAATTAGCAGAAGAGTGGGGAACTCCAAATTAGGCAAATAAATAGCACCTAGAATTGCACTGCATTGCCATTTGTCCTCTTAAAAGCAAAGCCAATGAAAGTTTTTGTTTGCTATACCATCACCTGTGAACTGGAAGAGACAGGTCACCTGCATCTCAAATTAGGTACGCTCTCCTCACCAGTTCAAGGGTGTTTTTCCAAATTATTTCAGTATTTTTCTTCTGCCTGAATGAGATCACAGTTGCAAAATTTGCTGTTTAATCCCCTTCTGATTTCATTCAGCTTCAGCACACATTGCCTTAAGATGTGAAATCATAAGCTTGGGCTGCATTTCAATTAACGTCCTTAAGTACTCCTTTCTGGCTGGGAAACCTGGCTTCTGGGTTAGAAAGAAGAACTGGATGTTGGCCAGGGAATGAAAAAAAGGGGAAACGTGTGCTGCTGGTGCTGTTTCACTGCAGTCTGATTTCTAACCTCTGACATGGTGCATGTATTGCCTAATTCTAAACCAAGCTTAAGGACATGAAACCACAGGCCCTGAATTTGACTGGTTTTAGCTGTCACATCAGCTTGGCACAGCCAGCCTTTTCCCCCTGATAACCCCAGACAAAGAGTAATGTCCAAAGTGAAAACAGCCTGGCCAACGCCAAGGTCACTGAAGCCAGAGAGGAGCAGATGACAGTACAAAAGTCATCTGGTTTCTGCTCCTCCTCATGTGTAAGGTGACAAGAGATATCAACCTTCAGGATCTTTGGAGCTTTGCAGCAGGAGCTGTCTGCAGAGCTGCTTTTTACACTGTGAGGCTGCTCAACACTAATAAAAAAGTAAGGTTGTAATAGTTAATAAATCTCCTTATCTCTGTTTAGCTTAAAAGGAAAACAAAGTATATGATTTGAGTCACTAAATACAGTCTGTGCTTTATGCAGTACCCCCTCTCTTTAGCAGGTCAAAGTCATGAAGTAATAGAGATTTTAAAACTTTTTACATTTCACTGTAAATGGGATTTGAACTGCAGATTCTTGTTGGGATGGTGAAGTCAACATAAATAGTCCATCTTGACATACTTTTTGTACTCTTTCTATTCCTTTATTTTGGCATAAGGCTTAAAAAATGTACATACACATTTATTTCTTCATAATGGTGTTGCAATACAAACAGCATTAGACACAGACCTGTTGGAAGCTTCATTAGCTGTCTTCTCTTCTTCCCTAATAAAAGACATACAACAACAATGACATTTTAACTCATCTGAGCATTTCCACTCCAACAGTCATTTGGGGGTGGCTTCGCACTACTCTATTTCATTTTGATGTGACAAGAAAAGAGAACTTGTAAGTGATGGGAAGATGGAAACAAAGATTTGTTGCAATTTAATTTCTTAAGCTACTCCAGATATATTACCAAGGGCACATCTGTCTGAACATGAATTTTAATCTGCATGCACAAATGGGAACAAATTTTAGTTTCACAGGTGGTTGATATTCTGTATGCATTTTTTATAAATTCATCAATTCCCTCTTATAAATCAAAAGAAACTTTTTATGTTTCTGGAAATATGTAATTAAAATAGATGATATAGGAAAAAGATAACTGCATTGTGCAAGAAACGAGTGCTACAGGCCAATTGTAAAAATCTCACAAATAATCGACCTCAGCTATTTGTTAAAACTATTTTCAATAATCCAAACAGTTTTAAGACAACAATATTTTGCATTCAAATTTCAAATAAATTCAGTAAGAACAAAGAGAAAAATTCCAATCTTAAGTAAATGAACAATTAGTCTTGTGACAGGTACTGCATTTGATAACTACTGGGTTGAATCTCTGATGGAGCTAGACTCTGAGCAGAATATGAACAA